>NC_137689.1:64591955-64639455 GCF_963989245.1 Nansenia antarctica | reverse complement strand
CCCACTAGAAGGACAGGTTTTCTAGGAAACCCTACCTGCGTTGGCTAACCCATGTGGAATGTGGCTGTCTTGTATCAGGTTGCTTCTGAGTATTGGTCCATATAGCCCTTGTGTGCTGCATAATCTTAATGGACCAATGATTCTATGAGACATGATACTCCTCTCAGATTGATTTCAAAACATTGTTAGGAAATTGTTGACAACTCCAATCATATGTTGTCTCAGTTGCGGAGGAGTAAATAGCTAGTGTCAGGCGACTTGTATACAGTGAGACAGTTGCACAGTCAGAGACTTTACAGAGACGTACTTAATCTAGGCCACATTTCCTCTCTGGCAGAGATATATCATCGTTATGGCGCTTTAAAAAAAGATGTTTCCCCACAAGATGTTTGCTAAACTTAGCAAACAAACCACTCTGTAGCTAGACAGACTAAGAGGCAGGTAGACAGTTCCTGTATAAACAGCTCACCAGACCACAGGCCCTAAATAGAACAGGCCTGATACAGCCTAGCTATACCTAGCTCAGCTCTCATATCGCTGTTCTCTTAAATATAGCCCTTGTGTGAATTTCTGCTTTTTTTTAATCCTCTGCTCCAGAGAGACAGGGTTATTTCTCATGCTTAAACATGACCATCTATTTTTACTGAGTTCTCAGTTCTTTCTTTCTTTAAATGACACCCCTCTCTCTCTTTCTCTCTCTCTCTCTCTCTTCCTCTCTCTCTCTTTCTCCACTGCTCAGGAAGGGGAGATAAGACTAATCACACCTGAGATCTGGCATTAATCCTTCATCAGAATTCTCTGTGGCGAGCTCCGAGCGTTACCCCACAGCTGGCTCCTATGGTGGGGGGATGGGAGGATATGCTACAGGATTTAGGAACATGTTGACCTCAGGGAGGTCGTTGGAGAAGGCTGAGTGAGGGGGAGGGGAAGTCTGGAGCAAACCCCTGTCTGAGAACCGCC
Organism: Nansenia antarctica; assembly: GCF_963989245.1. Taxonomy (NCBI): domain Eukaryota; kingdom Metazoa; phylum Chordata; class Actinopteri; order Argentiniformes; family Microstomatidae; genus Nansenia; species Nansenia antarctica. The sequence goes on along the minus strand of NC_137689.1, from coordinate 64,638,495 downwards.
CGAGCATGATTCACACACGGTTCACCCCCTAGAGCATGTACAGTACAGTACAGTGCCTGTCCTGGTCTCCTTCAGGTCCTCTCTGAGAGGGGGCTTTGTTCATCACGTCTGTGAGACTGGCCTTGGGGAACCAAGAGAGAGATCTATTTCAATCTTCTCCTTACTCATCAAGTGTTTTTCTTCCTTCTTTTTTTTTTCTTCTTTTTACGTAGCCTAGAACCCCCCACCCCCACACGCCCCCACCCCCACCCCCACACGCCCCCCCAAGACACGCCCAGCAGAAAGCTGAACTCAGTCAGGTCTCCAGGTAACCGAAACCTGCCTCTAAGAGTTCAGACACTTAAATCATTCCTGTCCCTGAGTCAAGGCGTAGATGGGAGGGGCTGAGGTGAGGCTGAAAGTGACACTTTGTCAGTCAACCACCCAGCCAGGCTGAACTGTCTCAGGGGGAACAATACTAGCGTCATGCCCTTTGAATGAAAGTCAGACCGGTCCGTCGGTTGGCGACACGTCGGTTGGCGACTTGTTCACAATTTCACCAGCTGCTGTCACGTATTCTCCCTGTAAGTTCATTGTATTCTATATTTGTGTATGAAATGTGCTATATACTGTACATAACAGTTGATTTGATTTGATCACCGTGGTTATAGATGTTGTACTCTTGGCATGGGAAAGAACCCTACGTACGGTAGGAAGGTTGTACAGGCGGCATTGTGTCTGTTTAAGTCATTGCCTCACTCAGGGCCCAGACATGGGTGCGGGTGACACTCTATAAACAACTCATGAAAATAAACCACCATGTTTGTTTGTCTGCATAACTGGCTCCATTCATTGTGATATGGAAATCAAAGGTCAAAACATGTTTGTCTTTAACAATATGATGTCATCCTGCAGTAACCTTTTTGATTTATGTTGAACAACATTCTTCATGTTGAGGCCTGACTCATGAATGGAGTACTGACACTGTGCTCACACAACAACTAAACAAACCTGAATAAAGAATCCAGTATACTGAAACCAGTATATTTCTCAAACATACAGTAGCTGATATATCTATTTCTGTGGCTCAGGAGGTAGAGCCGAGCCGATGTCTAATGATCGCACGGTTGACGGTTCAGCGGTTTGATCCCCGGCTGGCCACGTGTCAAGGTGTCCTTGGGCAAGGCAATGGACCCCAAATTTCTCCCAATGAGCGGGCCGGCACATTGCATGGTAGCTTGCTGTGTTGGTGTGTGAATGAATGAATGAGAGGTCATTATAACCTCATTGGAATAAGGTGCTATATAAGTGCAGTCCATCTCTTTGAATCGTTCATCTATTTTCCCTTGATTAATACACATATCATTGCACATTGTATCGGATTCCAATAGCATTATTCCTTTTAAGAAAAGTGCAATGACTACAGATAGATTTTTACATATGGATGTCATAGCCATCCCAGGATGAATATAATCATTCGCCTCTTTAGGAACGCCTCCTCTACCTATGTGGAACCACACAATCCACTCTGAAGAACCCATGTGACTGCATTCATGACCGGAATCTGCAGACTGGAGCCATATTTTAATGACAGATAAGTGGTTCCAGACAGACCAGACTGCTTCCCTCCCTCCCTCCCTCCGTCCCTCCCGACACACAAACACACACACACACACACACACACAAACACACACACACACGCACAAGCACACACACACACACACACACACACACACTCAAACGCACACGCACACTCACACACACACACACACACACACACACATACACACACACACACTCACACACTCTCCTCCTCTGATTGTCAGACTGTGATTAAGTGGACAATAGCAGGTGGCTAGAGGATGTCATTATTCTCTGTGGAGCCATTCTGCTGTAAACACAGTCAGCTTTATTGCATGGTACTATTGAAAGGTACAGAGCTTATGGCAGAGGAAGGACGTGTCAACTGTGACCAATCTGGGTCAAGACTGACTGATTCTAAGTGCACATGTTGAGTATACCCTCTCCTAATTGTAGAGAGATGACTGTCCTGGAGTGGGTGGGTATAGAGACGAGACGACTGGAATCAGAAATAGGATGATGGACAAACCCATTCAAGTCAACATCCCATGGCGGGTGGCATATCCACCAGAGTACCAATTCCCATTCTCATTCTGTTTCTATGGACATATCGATCCTGTATGTCACCACCTCTCATCTTTCCCAAGCAAGCCAGACAACTGTGTGTTTTCATGTCAACCGAATATCACATCAGTGTTTTATTAACCAATTAAAGCTGACAGAGCACCTGCCTTCCCCCTTCTCCAGGGCTTAGGCAGCAGCGTTCACTTTTCTAAGGGGAACAGAGAGACTGACACCAGAGGATTGTCTGTCAGTGTGTGTAATTACAGTGTCGGGACGTGTGTATCGTAGATCTTAGGAAGGGCCGGGAGGGAGGCAGAGGGTTAACGATGGGTTAAACCTCCCCAGGGCCGATGAATCTCTTCATCCATCGCTGTGTTCTTCTCAGAGAAGATGTGTGAGTCAACATGCATGAAAGCTTAGTGGCCTGGGTGTTCTCATTGACCTTCTGTCTGATGTCTTTATATTCAATTGGGGTGATTTCATTTGACACTCTCATTAGCTCTGTGTGGCTAATGTGTGTGTCACTAACAGTAGTGAATAGGCTTTGTGCTGTATATATTTTTTTCACATTGATTGAAGACTAGCCACTATGAGCCTGAGAACATTGAATTGTCCAGCTGTGTGACATCATCAGGATATAATCTAAATTAAATTCATATTTTACGTTTTTACAAATGTTGACCATAAACTGGTGGGGCAAGGGGAAGGAAACATTGCATGTGATAACACTTCTTGTGAGTAATGAAAGAGCCTCCATCCATTTTTACATTTCACTGGTTATGCCTTAAATGGAGCAGATTAGATAAATTAAATAATAATATGCACTAGAACAAGTAATAATATATCATCTTATAAAAAAAAGTATTATTTTATTAATCGAAATTAAAAGAAAAAGGCAAATTGTGCAGGGGAGGTTAAGAAAACATGTAGGGCTTGTCAAGAAGCCTCCCCTAAAAAGTAATAGAATAATACATGTTTTAAAAATTTATTAAATTAAAATAAACTAATGTGAAAAGGAATTTGAACACAATTGCTCCAAGAGATATTTCTTTATGTTTATTTTTAAATTGTCAAATGCTAATGCATTTTTTCAGATGATCTGGGAGGCTGTTGCAGACAAACTGACCTCTGTAACACACTGAGAATTGACCTTTACTAATTCTGAACTAGGCAGTAAAGAGATTAGAGGAGGATCTTGTGGGGTAATTGTGAACTTGTTTGTTGAACTGAAATATGTTGCGAAGGTTGATAGGTAAGCTGATCTTCCTTTCTCTAGCACTGTGACTGCTGATGGTTTTACTTACGATGACTGACGTATAGTTGATGCATTTATTTAGACAAATGTACTTCTTGTAAGTCGCTTTAGATAAAAGCTATTGACCAAAATTATTCAATCATAACATTACATTACTTATGCGTTTGATATGTTTCCTTTGCAGTGCTTGTACATGTATACATATATCTATACTATAACAAAGACATTCTCAGTGTGTACTGAATGTGTAGATGATGATAATGAATTCATGATTGTTCATTGCAAATCATTGCAAATTCCTTCACTTCGAATCATACCATCACACACTTCATCCCAGATCCCAAATTCCACTCACCTCCTCCAGGCCAATTCCCTGGATATAAACCTCTGTTGAACAAGTTTCACTCCCTATGACCACACACTACAAGGCCAGAGTTCATCAAGAGGTCATGTCTTCCCCTAATATAAGGAGCAGCCTTCTTCCGAGACGTCCATGGCCTCAACACGCCCATGGGCAAGGACACCATTACTGATTTAGAGGGGGAAACACTTTACATGTTACATGTCACAATGGATTCTCTGGCAGCTACAGTGGAGACGGGTGGGGCAGTTTATTATTTTTTTGCGGGGGGGGGGGGGTTGAGGAAGTTTTTAACCCATGGTGGAGTAGTCCTTGTGGGAGGAGGGGCTTGGTGTGACAGCCCCCCCTGGGTGAGACGACTCTCTGGCTACCGTGTTAAAGCCATTAGTACGCCTCATGAAACCTCAAACTCACATGGTCCCCTCTAGCACTGGACAGCTAATGCCTCTGGCAGATGGCAGTGAGTGTGTGTCTGTGTGTCTGTGTGTCTGTCTGTGTGTGTGTGTGTGTGTGTGTGTGTGTGTGTGTGTGTGTGTGTGTGTGTGTGTGTGTGCGTGTGTGTGTGTGTGTGTGTGTGTGTGTGTGTGTGTGTGTGTGTGTGTGTGGTTAAGTGCAAGAGCAGAGATGCATTGCAAACATAGGAGAGACAGGGTGTGGAAGACGCATTAGTTTGGTTTGAGAGAACAAGAGCAACATCAGACATTAACCAGATGATGCTTCACATATTGATTTAGACTGAGTAGGTTGGCAGTGGGGCATGCTGCTCTAAGAATATGCCTCACCGGAAAGAACAAACCATAAAGCCTATTTCAATATTTGAAAGCTTTTCGTGTCTATTATCTGTTTTAGTTTAATATCTACTATCTAGGTTTCGAGAGAAGGCCCATAAACATGTTTTGGCTCTCAGGGTGATATAAATCTTTATGTGCTGTGAAGTTGTTTCATAACCGGCGAGCCAGTAGAAACATGTTGAGGAACACACATCAGTGAGCGGCGATGGAAACATACTGTCACGGGCCTGTGTGAGTGAGAGTCTGAGAGAGGCAGCAGTCAGCAGCAGGGTGGGCTTGTGTACAGTGTGTGTTTTCACGGAGCCATTGGCGGCAAGGTGCGGCACTGCAGTGCGTTATCTCTGCATTCCAAACTACACCTACCCCTTTATTTAAACAAGGGGCCACCATGGCAACCCAGCTGGAAAGAGGCACAGAAACTGACACCCACCTCTCACATCCTGCCAGACTGCTCCACTACCCCCCCCCCACCACCACCACCACCACCCCCACGCCGGTTTAAATTCCTCTTTTAGGTTCCTGTCTCCCAGAGGCATACAGTCACACACGGGGGGGCACCTTTGAACATACACGTTTTAAGAGGAACCTGAGGAGAGTTGAGGTTAGTTTACTGCTCATTCTAAGCAAGCTGATTGGTCTTCTTCTTACACTGGTAAACACAATGTTCTAACTCCAATGGGCTTCTATCGAATACTTCTGAATTATTATTCCAATGTATTCTAACCATCCCAGAGTTTGTTTTTAAACGTCTCAGTTTAGTTCGAACTTGTGACAGAGGCAAAAAAGCTGGCAAAGAAATGTGTTAGTCATGGAGAACTTTTGTCTTAGTCCTGGTAGATTAGAACTAGAGGAACTGACTGCGTGAAAGTATTCTCAGACAAGCAGGAGTAGCCTTTTGGTGTGGTACATGATAGCTTTAACAAGGTGCTTAGAGCCACTCTAGGTCAGCCAGAAACCTGAGGACAAAACCTGTTTTGTCAATTAGCTCAAACAAACAGGGTGAGTGGGCAACCTCTGAACTCCACCTTTTGTGGAGTTTGTGTGTGTGTGTGTGTGTGTGTGTGTGTGTGTGTATGTGTGTGCATGCATGCCTGCATGCGTGCGTGCCTGCATGTGTGGGTGGGTGCGTGTGTGTATGTGTGTGTTTCAAAAAGAGGGGGTGTTGAGGGGGCACCAATCCGATTTCTTGCGGTGACACAACACATTCCTGACCCAGTCTACTGTACGCTATGGTACACTAAGCACTGTAGGGGTACAAAGTACAGCATCATCCACACTCAACTAAACATAACAACACTAAAGAGCACCTCAACCTCATCAGGGGAGCACACAGACTCCTTTTCCCTTCAACCACAATTACTCATTAGCCCATGGGATTGACAGTGGCCAACCAGTTCATGAGCATATAAACATACCAGGGAAGGCTGTTGGAGGTAAACAATCGGAGGACGGGCTCATTTTATTGCATGGAATGGAAAGGTTGATACCATTCCTCATTCCGTTCCATGCATTACAATTCAATTGTCCTCTGATTTCTACCTCCACCAGCCTCCCCTGATAACCACCCAGCAAAAATAAAGCCATATGGAAATGGAAATGATGCCCCTAAGTATCTTTGAACCTAAAAATAGTGCAAAGGAATGGAAAAAAAGAGAGACACACACATTAGCAGAGTTGAACATCTATAGGGTAGAGCAGCAGCCTTATTTTCACACAGAGGAAAATCCATCCCTGATTAAAAAACTAATCTGGAGGTTTGATCCACCAGGATTGTGTAGAAGAAGAAGTGGTAGTCAGCGTTTTGACAGGAGAACGTATTTCATGCATTAGCTGTCCGTTAGCCCAAACTGACCTGTCTAATCTCTCCAGCCAAGTGTGAGCACACACTTTTTTTCCTCTTCTCATGCATTCAAACCACTTCTCCCTCGGATGACTTTAATTCAAGATGATACAGGCTTTAATCATTCATATGGCTACGGGATGTTTGCCAGGGCTTTTATGAGGCTGACACTGTGTCAGGAAAAAAGGTCTGTGTGAGAATACAGCATTGCTGGTGAGAGAGGGGGGAATAGAAACCATGATGATGATATATACCCTTGGCAAGCCTGGCTGGCTTTCAGCATCCTGACACAGTATCTCTCTCTTCACAGGGGGAGGAGGGGAGTGTATTCAGTCTCATTGGCGGGGGTCCCTGAGAAACGTCTCACATTGCATCTACTGCGGCGGGCCTTATGTCAACAAACTGTTAATTCATCAGCATGAATGATAACCGGCGTGGCAGAGAAATGGTCAGATGCGAGAGGATAGATTAAAGATGAGGTCCCGGGACTCTCTTCTCCATTATAATTCAAAGCTGCATACTGTAAGACCGTTTGAGCACATGTGTGCAGTTACACGGTAACTATATTACCGGGTAGCATCAATTTATGATATATTGGAATCAGAGAATAGTTCAGTGGTTTACAAAAGGTGTTTGTTCAGTCTTTTAGTCTGTGTCACACAGACAAACCCACCTGACGTGTTATGATGCCACCCCCACCTCCAGAGGGACACCTGAGACCTTTTGGGAGGTTGAGATGGTTCTAGACACACCTGTATGTTGGAACAGGATGTATCACAACAAAGACCCCAACAGAAAAGTGCGGCTCTTCACTTCAACCATGTTCACACTGATAACCCTGGTAATGTAGCCGAACCGCAAAGGTAACCTCCTAAACGTCAAGCCCTAGCCCTGTAAAAGGTAGGTCTTAAATCCTCTTAATCTCAGACAGGAGGCCATGTAAAAGATATCACACTTGGTCCATTCAGCCCCTGCTATATGGCACTTGTATTGATTGCCTTGGCTCCGGCGCAGGGCGGTGTGAGATCAGGAGACCAGCGGTCTGTGTCTAATCAATTAATACAGCCGTCGGCCGTGGTCATGACAGGATGTGAGCAGGGCTTATGGGAGGACAAGAGGAGATACAGAGGTATGGGATCACCTGAATTACGATCCCACAGTTGACAAGGTCAGGTCACCGGTAGTACCAAGCTCTGAGAAAGAATCTCAGGAATGCAAAGTTTCACATAGAATGAGAACAGGAAGAAATACCCCTTATAAAGAACAAAAGTCTCTATTCTTTGGGCTATTCATAGAGTAGAGGGGAGATGTTGTTGTTACTGTTAGCCTACTTAAGTTCACAAAGCAGGAAATTCTGGTTCTCTCGCAATAAGAGTGTGACTGACACACACACTCCACTGCCTGACGAAACATAGCAGGAGATCCGATTGACCCAAATGACTTACTGACTTACTGAGTGTACAGACACTGGCAGTGTGGGTGAATTGGTAACGAACATGCCCCTACATGCCTCTTACCCTGTAAACCCCATTTTCAATGGGCCAGAGGGGTTACTCGTCGATGACAGGCCTATGCTACAGTGATAGTGCTGCCTCATATTAGGCCTTCACCTCCATCTGATGCTCCCATTTAACTACCAAGTGGTTTAGACATCCATTGAAAAGTAACAAGTTTGATGACTTAACCCCCCAATCAGTTCATTAGGGTAATCTTGGGTTGTCGTGCTTGGTTATGCCGCTTAGCCGAAAACAATTCGCAGGTCTTTTAGGGCCGAGGGGCGTCGGTGTGTATTTTCGCGCCGTTTTTTTTTTTTTTTACGTAGTGTTGACACAGACAGTGATGTTTCACCTTTTAACTGTGATAAAGGGACAATACGGCCTGGACTGGTCATAATGAGAGCCGGCGGGGGGGCCGACACGGCTTCACTCCACTGCAGTGTCTCTGTGGAGCCCGGGGGGGACCAGGCGGCTGACGGCCAGAGACAACCAGCGGTGACCGGCGTGACACCACATCAAAATCAAATCAAATAACATTTTATTTGTATAGCGCATTTCTTACAAGATGCAACTCAATGCGCTTCACATACTGACAGAGCCGCAAGCAGGCAAAAGTAAAAACCACCACATGCTGGAGTTGCCACAAAAACCCAACCCCAGGGCTACCCAAAGACTTTTATTGTTAATTAGTTATGTAATGTGTCCCATGCACCCACTGAATAGGCAAATAATTGTGCACTGCAGCATGTGATAAAAAAAAAAATGCAAACATGTGATATCTCTCCTTTCACAAAGATGTACAGCTATGATGTTCATGTTTAAGCCATCGGGCTGGATGATGTTCTGCCATGGTAGAAGGTGTTTTTATTACAATTTTTTCAAATCAAATTAACACCACTATTTACATAATTTCCGTTCGTCACCCTCTGTAGAAGGTGAATTGCTGAAGCCACTTCCATCTACTTGGATGTGGCCAGAGCAGGGGGCCAGAGTAGCCTAGTGTAGTTTATTAGTTTTGGGAGCTCCTCCCTCGCTGCAGGAGACTCAGGCTCTGCTCGCCGCTGAACCGCCACTTCACCCCGGCCAGCCACGGATCACAGCTGTCTACTGGGACTCCGCATACCTCCGATTTCGGCAGCCTTCGCGAACAACCTGTCGGATGTGGGATACATACAAATCAACCATTTTATTCTTTGGGAATCAATAGTGTTGTTTCGATTGAGTTTCTTCGGGGCAGCATTTGCTGTTGCCAGGCAAGTCGAGAAGTCCGCAGGTAAGCCGAATGAATCAATTGACTCAGTCTACAAAATGAAATAATAATGAGCGTTCTTTTCCTACCAGCCCAAAACATTTGGACTGTTTTCAAGTTTGCCACTCATAGGCTACATTGTATACGACAATTCACTCACCTGTGCATGCATGTGCAATTTGGACAACATTAATGCGCTCTACATGCCGCTTCATTTGCGGATAACCAACCTCATGTCACACAGGTGATGGACTTCAATTGTTATCATCAGAATGTACATGTTTATGTTACAAGAGGCAAGGACAACAGTGTTCAGAGTTTGTCAACATATCTAAATATTCATCAACAAAGCACGTGCTCGGGTAACCGCATTTGATTCTGAAATAATGCACGTCCGTCCAGTCACTTGATACCACAGGGAATCGTCAAGTCGTGGTTAGAAATAGACGAAAATGAAGTTGAGCGAGCATGAAAGATTAAATACTCAACTGCATAGGAAATGCTGATTCAATGCCTAAACGGGTGCGGTAGCCTAATGTACCCCTGCTAACTGAACAGAAATTACATTAATGCGTAAAACACCCCGGAATGTTCCGGCGATCCTTACGATTCGATAGACACGCCGCGATAATCTAGCCCACGTCTTTATTATTGAATGAGTTCCTATTTGATTAATTAATTAGACAGTCATATCACCGATAGAAAAACGTCCTCCCTGACGCGTGCATAATTGTGTTCAAGACTGATTACAGACTTTCAATTGTGTACCAGTCACAGTGTGATTGAAAGTGGATGTATTTATTTATTTGTGTCCAGATGTTTCACACGCACTTCACCGTGTGGCATATGAAAGACACTTTAGATAAGGAACCAATGTACAACAACATATTGTTTTAGTTCTCTCAGCTGTTCTTTGGTAAAGCCCTGCCCTGCCCCACTTTGTTACCAGTCATTATGACTGTCAAACTGTTGCCACTCAGTCTAACATTGTGCGCACAATCTGCATTCTTACCGCAGCAGACTAGCCCTGAGCAAATACAGCGTGGTCAGTTGAGATGTGTTGCTGGGGCGACTGTTTTGCTTCCAGGCGCTGTTATTCCCTGCTAAATAGAGACTACAGGGGGCAAAGAAGAGTGGCAGTGGTTCATTAGGGCAGAAGAGCACACAAAGATGCCTTTATTTCGAGGCAGAATGCCACTAAGTTTGAAAGGACAAAGTTGACCCAGGTCATCTTTACCTAATCTCTACCATCTCCTGCAGCTGTCAGATTCCCTAACACCCTCCTGAGATATTTCACTTCCCAGCTTCCATGTGTTTATTTAAGGCAGAACTTGAATTTGTGTCATGACCATACTCATGGAGAGTACGAGTTCCTGTATTATTTTTTTGGGAGTGTGGTAGTCCCACTCTTGTATTCTTCGGTTTTTATTGGATACGGATAGTAGAAAAAGACAGGAAAGTAAGGTGGAGAGGTATGTCAGCAGGGCATGGGCTGGATTTGAATCCATGCCAACATGGGCATATGTGTGCTTGGTAGGCCATGGTGCTAGACCACTGGACCACCCCAGGCCATGTGCTCTTGTATCTTTACAGGAGAAAGGGGAAAGGACACCCAGAATCTCACTGAAGATTCTATTGTACTCATTTTTAGAGTTGATGGTGGAACTGAAGAAACGGACGCTTCAAGTGGCCAGAATAGTTATAGTTAGAAAGTGGAACAGAAAAGCTATGACTGTTGAATGAATGCATTTTTTAGAAGTAGACCATGTGTCCATACTGTCCACCTTCTTCTTCTGTTTTGCCTCTTCACTTACACATTTTAATATAGGCATCAGTATGTAGGTTATTGGAGCAACAGTTGAAACAACAGCCTTCCTGGTGCTTTATTGAGTCTCACAGAACAAAGAATTATGTAAACAACATGCATCACCTTCCTTCAGGAAACCCACAGCTCCTATGTATATAGTTGGTCCCCATGTTTTGGGAGAAACTGAATTGTTAGTATTGTTCTACAGAGTGCATCAATCACCCCCACTTGCTCAACACAAACATTGGCCTTTGAGATTGAATAAATAATCTCTGTTAAATCCCACTGAACCTGCTATAAGTACTGCATCCTCTAAATGTCTTGCTTTGTGTGTGTGTGTGTGCGTGTGTGTGTGTGTGTGTGTGTGTGTGTGTGTGTGTGAGTGTACATACACACACCTTCTCCAAGGCTTGTCTCAAGGTATGTAGAGGTGTCTGTAGACATGGGGACACCCAGATAGAACAAAACAAATGATCCTACTAAGCATGTTGATTTTCTCACCGCCCTCCAGTCTTTAACAAGAGGGGGGCTGTTGTGGTGTGAGATTCACCCTGGTGCAACTTGCGCCTTTAGACATTCCTGGCATACCGACCTCTGGGATGTCTGAGGCGCTTCAGAGACGTTCTAGCGAACGTGAGACTGCATTCTGAACGCCTTTATGTTCCTGGGGTCATGTGGGCTGAACAGAAACTCTGAACCTCTAATTTAGGAACCCTGGGAACGAGGAACACTAGCGCGGCGCATCTTGGGTTACACAATCAACAACAGTGGAATCATAGAGGGGCTGGAGATTACTGCTGAGCTTAAAGACAGTCATTGTTTCAACTTTTACTGGCATGGACAATGACACTTGATGCATTTGAACCGTTTAGAAATTGGTTGGAAGGTGGAATCGATGGAACATTCTTGGCCTTGATATGACATGTTAGACTTGTCAGACATGCATTATGGGATATTAATTCATAGATAAGATCATCATGAGGTGCATATCCTGTACATTTGTCTAGAGTTGTAGAATCTTCTATGTCTTCAGGATCGGTTGAGAATTCCTTTTTGTGTTTGAATAAAGTGTGATTGGTTTGTCAGTTTTTGGTTGAAGTGGGGGGAAAAAAGTCTTCCTTTCTCTAACACTTGTTCATATCGAAGATTTTATTTGCAATGACTATTGTATACAGACTGTAGACTGTAGATGATTCACTTACACTCTCTGGATAAATGACTTGAATGTAATGCCCATCCTCTCTTTTCTAGTTGGCCTTAAAGAAATGTTGGTACTTTCCACACATAATAGCAGATCTGGTAGGCAAGACAAGTACAGAGGAAAGAATTTAGGAGTGGATCGCACCTTTTGGTTTCACTAGTGGGTGTGAAGTACCGCTCATCCTGCCTCTTATGTAGCACCACGACCCACTGAACTACTTTCCACCAAAAAGGGATTTCTTTTTATTGCTACATGATATACATTTTTGGTAACTGGTAGATCTTTTTCTTAATGCAATGTGTCTCTGCATGTATTTGTGATGAGTCTGTTGACAGACGTGTTAGTGTTAGAATGTGTGTGAAGTCTCCCTAAACTGAGCATTGTATGCCGTGTTGTCCTTATATCTGTAATAACACTGTAATTACTATTGTAACAACATTGTATTGACATGTTGTTATATACCGGTAGTTATTTCTCAATTGCATGATAATGGTACACGGTTTTTACGTGTTAAGTGGAATAACCCACACACATTTATGATGTATAATTTTAAAACCTGCTAAACTACATTGCTATGCAATTACTTAAGTTCAACAGTGTCGTTCCCTGAGTAATTACAGTCTTACTACACAGGTTTAAGAAATCGTCATAATAATGAATATAATTCAGTTTGAAATCTGATTTTACCACTTCTGTCCTCTCTGCAGGCCGCCTTCCTCTCCTGACTCCAAGTGACTCCAGTACCCACCATGCCGGATCATCCCCAGGCCCGTAGAATCCACCCTGCCCGACAGTGACAAGTACAGAACGTGCAGACAAAGATGTCGGCGTGCGGCGAGTTTGCAGAACACGTGTGGAAACCCGGCTCGTGCAAAAACTGCTTCCACCCACGCAGCGCCCACCGACCCAGCGGCAGCGCGCCCTGCGTGAGGGCCAGTCTCGGGGGCGATGAGGATGATGGCGTGACCCTGCCCTCGCCCTACAGCAAGCCCACCATCGCCGTCAGACCTACCATGATGAACCTCGATGCCAACGAGATGCTAGCAGACGTCAACATGAACATAAAGCAGGTGAGAGCTCATCCACTCACTCAAACACAGGCTCACGGCAGAATTTGATTTAATTTTGGTTTAAATTAGCAGGTCAAATTTGTAAACTCAAGAGAAAATGTTTTGGGAAAGATATTCCCTAAATTCACAGTAGTCTGTTAGGTCAGATACCCTGTATAAACATGAATGTGTTTTCTCAATGTGTCCAGGAGAACCCAAAGAGTCCAGTTGACAGACACGGTCTTAAGAAGATGTTGGACTTCGCTCCTCTTTACATTGACAGTAATGGCTGTAACAAGGCTATGAAAGAGGCAGTACTGCAGAACACGGTCCCTGGTAAGATGGACTTCTCTAGCAGGTTCTCTCCTAGTGCCATGTCCCCGCCTCCCCTCCCGAAGGAATCCATGATCATCAGCAGCATCTTCGTGACTCAGGAGGAAGGCCGTGGTTCTCACAGCCTCAAGGAGAACGGGAACTCTACTGAACCTTACAGGCAACAGATCACCAGAAGCATCAAGAGCAGCACTTACAATGGGAACAGTGTGGTGACCAGAGGCTCGTCGTCCACTGTCCAGGAGCTTCAAGCTCCTCTAGGGATCGCCATCAACATCATCGCCACCGCTCCCAGTAACGGGATCAACTCTGGACATACGGAGCCACCACCCAGCACTTCTCCTGCCTCGGCCTTAACCCTGGACTCAAGGAGCCCCGGCCCCCAGCCCTGCGGTCGGACCCCGTCCTTCCTCTCCGAGCCTGCCAGCCCGTCAGACTCCTGCTCCTACCGCAGCAGCACAGACTCCCTCACAGGGCCCGAGGGCTTTGGACAGCTGGGACTAGATAGCCCTCGGAGCCGCCCTGGCTCGGCCTCAGCCAGCTCCCCCTCGGACACCCCCAACGGGCAGCCCAACACCTCAGAGCCCATCTATGCCGAGAGCACCAAACGGAAGAGGAGGCCTAATAGTGAGGGGAAGCCCAGCCAGCATCAGCGCTCGGAGCTGGAGGTGGAGGTCGTAGGAGAGGGTCAGAGGGCAAAGATCACAGTCATGGCGGCCCACACGGAGGAGAACAACCGGACGTTCTACCTGAGCAGCCCGGACTCGGCCGTGAGCACTCAGTGGCCCCACTTCAGCCCCACCCTCCTCAAGGACCCCAGCAGTCCCACCTTCAAATGGCCCACCTCTTCCAGCTGCACAGGCACAGAGATGCCCCCCCAAGCCTTCCTCCAGCCCAAGCCCCAGGGCAGTCCACCCATACCCCCCAAGAGGAACAACCGCTCGCCCAGACTGGGGACCTCTAGCCTCTCCCCAGCCGCACTCCCTGAGGCCACCGTCCATGCCTTCCTCCTCTCCCCTCGGGACAACCAGGTGAAGCCCCAGGTGGAGACCCACACCTCAGCCCCGGAGCGAAGGCATAAGCCCCACAACACTGCCTGGAACTGGGAGGGCCGGATCGAGGAAGAGGAGGAGGGGGAGACGGAGGAGGGAACTGCCCAGGAGACAGCCTCTCGCAGCAGGGTGACGGGGCTCATCAATGGGGCGGCTGTCTGGAGGGAGTCCAGGGATTGGAGACCGGCGGCACACAGTGAGGGCAGCACCCCGCCAGGCACGACCAACAATGGTGCCAGTCAGAAGCAGGCAGGCAGCAGCGAGGAGGAGGGCAAACATAGCGGGAGCATGTTGGCCAAGACGACATCGTCTCGCAGCACGGACCTCACAGAGGGGAAGAGTGCAAACCATGACCCTACTCCTCCGCCCCCACCGCCAAAGAAGCACCACAGGTAAGAGTGCCTTTTGTCACTCAGGTCATTGAGAGCGAGCTGTGGTATTTCTAAGAGTGTACAATGAATTTTTGGATTAGATTAGATTAGATTCAACTTTATTGTCATTGCAAAGTACCAGACAACGAAAAGCAGTAAAAGGGAGGTAAGTCTAGAGCAGGAAGTAAATGGGGGTAGGTCTAGAGCAGGAAGGCCAAGATGACAGGCCGGAAACAAAACTGGTTTATCTTGTACCTTTGCTCACTCATGGAGTATGCAGTATCACTTCAACTTAACCGCTGATGTCTAGTGCCATATTGATGAAAGAGACAATATTTAAATAGGATATGTGTTCCATGTATTCGGATAAAACATGTTTCCCATACAGTTCTGACAGAACAGAATGCAATGTAGGTTACATATGCTATGTAGAAACCATCATAAATATAGGCCTAATGATAGCATAACAGTAATAGGACTCCCGCTCCATAAATGATGATGTTTTAATGTTGCTACTTATTTGCCTGTTTGAAGCTCATGGTGGAATGCTTTCTGTGATTTAGGCTAGTCAGTGTACTACTAATTCATCCATCCATAGATTATACACTGCATTAGGCAGCACATAAATGAATGCAAGACATTACCAAACACTTTTCATGTCACATTTTCTATTCCCATCTTCACTAAAAGGATTTTGCTGTTTGATAATCAACTATTCACTTTTTGGACTATTTTGGGAACATTCATTTTGATAGATTTACTCCCCTGTGGAACAATTGATCAGCTGAGTGAGGCCGCGATGATGCAGGAACGTGGTTCTCTGTGTGTCATAATCAAACGCTTCTCCTTTGTTTGTGCGATGATGCGCGTGAGCCTACTGTGATCTCTCCTTTCATAGTGTGATTATTCAGCCAGTATCAGCCACCATTCTGGAACCTTGGGATCATTCAGACTGTTCCGGAATGCCTCTGAATGCATTCCTTGTTCCATTAGAAGGAGTATCACTTTTTCATTCTCATTTACAAACAAAACAAGCTGTAAAAGTGTACCCTGTCACATTGAAAATTTGTTTTGGCTGGTGCACAATGCCTGAAGCTGGGAAAAAGGAGGCCTTGTTGTCCATTGACACGCTCACACAAAGACAACAGTGTTTTTGATATGCATTTAACTAAGTTGTTTCTGCGATTGTCATGGGATTAAAATCATGTTTTAACGTTGTGACCTAGAGTTGCACAGACATGTCGAACATAGCGCTGACACTGACATTTTACTTGTATTATTTTGACCTCAGGCCTAGATTATTAATACATGTAGCTTTCTGAGTCAGAGACCAAAAGCAGAAGGAGATGATATGGACTGCCATCAAATGATCACTTTAAAATAAACCTTGCTTTGTCAGGTATGTTTAGGTTTAGAATAAAACTGTGATTTCTTCACGTCCTTGCAGAGTGTAACTCTGAACGTACAGCTTCAGGTGTTTAGTCAGCAATGCCATGCTGGGTCTGCAGAGAAATTGTTTTGTGTTTTTGTTTTGTGTTTGGTAATCCTTAGTGTGTTTGAATTGGTCTCAGATCATCTTTGATGAGCAGGGTTAATTGGGGCAAGGATCACAGTGTTTGTATTTGAACATGCTGCTTTGACAATACCAACCACCGATTCTTCCCAACTAACTCTCTACTTTGACATTTGAAACTCTCCAAAATGATAAACATTTGTGTCAAAGTTGGCCGACTTTCAGCAACACTAGAACCCTGTTGCTGATCACGTTTCGGAGACCCTTATTTTCGTTGTAATACTAGTAAGGCGATGCATCTCTCTCCCGATACATTTCTAGCATGCTGCACTGATAAAAATACACCTTCTGAGTGCGTGTGTGAACACGCCTTGCCCCGCGACCGCCATGCCTTCCTATCCTGCGCTTCTTTGTTTTCCTACAGCTTTGCTGCTACAGCACACTCCAGACCTGACCTGCCACACCACAAGCTCTCTGTACCTAAACATCAAACATTTACGTTAACCCTTGCATAGTCTCAAGATGGCAACAATTTCCACCCAACACAATGAACTCAGGAAACAGTTGGACAGACTTAAATCCCAATGTCGACAAAGTAATCAAAAATAATTTGAAAAGAGTGTTTGAAAAAACAAACAATTGATGTGGTATTTCCATGAAACGAAGGAAAGCGGGCAACCCTCCCATATCCTACGAAGCAGGATTTGTATGTGGTGAATCATTTACGAACCCCAGATGGTTTGGAAATATGTCTTTGTCACAGGCTTGATCACAGCCTTTGATCACAGAGGAACCAAATGTCCCTACATGATGTGTGGTAAGGGGGTCAGTGACACTTTGAGGCAGTCTTTAATCTCTAGTGACGGTTCAACCAGTCACTCCTGGAGCGTCTCACCCCCAACCCAGAGGAGTGTAGTGGCGGAGTGGGGTGGGTGGGCGTGTCAGGTGGGTCATAACAGGGCGCTGCAGGGGGCTCTGTGGTGGAGCAGATTGTTGCCCCAGGCAACTTCCCAAATTGTCCCAGCCAGGCTAGAGAGGTGCCACCCCCAGCCAAGATCCTCCTCACCTCCCCCCCCCCCACTCCTAAGACCGGCTTTATCCCTTCCGGATGACAGAGAATAGATAGAGAATAGATAGCATCTAGTTGCTGGGTTGTTGCTGGGAATAAACACCACGGTGAACGGGGTGTTGTGTGGACGATACGGGTGTTCTGATTTGCCGGATTTAACTGTGCCATTGCTTTTTTCCCTGGAGAGAGAGACTTTAAATACACACTTGACTCTTGTTGGTGCTGGAGAGTGTTGTGTTACGTCAATGTGTTTTTTGAAAGACATTATCAGATCTGGGTGAATGATGCGTTCACTGCCCACGCATGGACCATTACAGCTTCGATGCGAGGTACTGTATGCTACTTTTCTGATATACCCATCAGCTTAACTTAACAGATTCAGACAACTTTATTTGTGTTTACTTGTTGTGTTGGTGTTGTTCTCGGTTGTAATTTCAGGCTCACACCTAGCTAATTACTCTGGTTATAATTTAATTTTAATTTTGCCATTTAGCAGACGCTTTTATCCAAAGCGACTTACAATTACCAATTACAGGGACATTCCCCCTGGAGTAACTGAGGGCTAAGTGGTTATGTTACCTTTGTGACTAGAGAAGATATGTTTTTAGTTAACTTAAAGTCTAAGGTAGATACTGTATGTAGAATAAGATGGTTGTCAATTGAAGCAGAGGATATGTTGCCGAGTGTCTGTAAAATCATTTGAATCGAATCATTGGGCATGGGTACAGTATCATGTGATTGGGAGCAGTGACAGCAGTGAAGGTTGTTGTTTTTCTTCTTCAGAATCCTTTTATAATCAGAATCAGAATTCTTCTCTGGTTGGTTGTGTTCTATCTGGTATATCTTCTCCATCTTATCTGAGATGGGAGGTTCTTGTCACCACCCCGTCGGTCCACCTTGCCCCAGCGTGGCGGTGCCAAGGGCTGGGCGGTCAGCTTCTCTCTCACCCTTCCTGGCACCAGCCCTGCTGATGCATGGCATGCTGCCCAGACCTGGCTTTTCGAGTGAGAGGGTGGGAGGGTGTGGGTGGGGACTCCTCTCCTCCTGATTGCATAAACCTCTGCATTGCCTCCCGGTTTCTTTTTTTCATCTTCCTGGGTTTGTGGAAGGAAGTAGGTAGTCATGTCACGGAGAGTTGATGGGGGTGAAGCCTAAGATCCATGAAATACTTGGTGGTGTATCTGAATGCTGAACGGGTTAGATCCTAGGAGCAGGACTGATGATGAGGACCTTGAGGACCCATCAGCCCTTGCTCTAATACCCAGCAGCCTTCAGCAGCAGTATGCTCTGTAGAACCCACCGCACAGCTCATTGCTGCTCTGTAGCTTTGCTCCGTACGTGTTATGGGTACAGAGGCCGGCCGCAGCTGAGAGAGGGAGAGGGAGAGGAAAGGAAGGAGGGAGGGAGGGAGGGAGGGAGGGAGGGAGGGAGGGAGAGAGAGCCCTGTAGCTAAACATTAATATCTCTGGCAGTGGTAGCAGGTAGAGATGGTTTATGACTCGTTATGACCGCCCTGTTGTTCATACTGTATTACCCTGTTTGTTGAGACAATGGGGACCATTCTTCTCCATAGAACGACCAAGAGCTGCCCTTACAGTAGGCACGGCAGCAGCCTTGCAGCACACCATCATCAGTGTGAATCACAGGACCGTCTAGAGTCGGTTTGAACTCAAGTCCTCTCAAATAAAGAATTTAGTTCATAGAGTAGAGTGCGTATTTCTTGTTTGAAACCCACTCCGTTGTCTGTATCTGTGTGTGCGCCTGTGCCGCTGTATCTGTGTCTGCCGTGACTCTGCACAGTATGTAGTCCTCATGCTACTTGTGTTGGTACAGTATTTTTAACCTTGCCAACACCATGTTTAATTAACAGCATAGCCGATGCTGCAGTGCTTCTCTGGAACACACACAGGCTATTTACGGTCCAGTAATGGTGGCCAACATCCATAATGATGCTGCTGGGACTTCATATGATAACATCTACTTAGCTGGTTCCTTATTGATCAACAGCACACCTAGACAATTATAGACTGCATTTCCCATGAGAGGCTAATAGGAATGCATTTTGAAGCCCACATTAATGTATTGTAGTGCAATATCAGAGTGGATGTTGCTATTCGCTATTTCTGGCAGCATAGGTCCCATATGGCTCTCATCAATGACTCTCATATCAGCCTATCTGCCTGCTCCACATTGATTGCTTTGGACTTGCCAAGGTCACTATCCTTTAAAGAGAAATTATGTCCTCCACTGCGCCCTAGGCTGTCCTCCCTATTCCATTTCTCTCTCAGAGAAGCACATTAGTTGTAGCTATCTGAACTTGTGCCATTTTCAGTCCTTGAATATTCTAAGCACACTGAGCCATAGCTTGGTTTGTTATTTATGGCCTGTAAAAAGAAGTGATGATACGATATGTAAGAACGTGAGCTGGCGTGGGGATGAAAGTGCTGTGGTGGTGGTTTTTGTTGTCTATCTGGTTTGTTGACAGGTATAATGCACTGTTTACATCCAGCATTTGATTACCGGTAAATGTGTATACACTAGCACCTAAATCATCCCTCATTTGACACGTAATTTTTCTCAGATTAATCTTAGCACAATATCTATTGAAATCATGACAAAATAGCGTACACACAGGGAATAATGGATCCCTTACCTTTTTCCCCCAAACATCATCTGACAACGTAGTCCTACTGTTTTGTCACATGACTTGTAGACAGGGGTTGCAAGCATGAGGTCTACTTTTAGTGTCACCGACACCTAGCCTAGCAGTTTCTTTAGCTACCGCAATAAAGGGCTCTATGACCCAGGAAGTGAGAATGGTTTCTCTCATAGGGCTTTCACACTGGCAGTTCCGAACGCCGGTTCGCGTTCGCGTTCGGAAACCTCCGAACGTTGGCGCTGTCTGGCGAACGATACAGGCTCGTTCGCCAGACAGCGCCAACGTTCGGAGGTTTCCGAACGCGAACCGGCGTTCGGAACTGCCGGTGTGAAAGCCCTATCAGTGGACTATAATCCACCACAACACCACCGCAGGATAGCGGGGCTCAGCTTTCAACCCTGCCATCTGTAAAGTCCCCATATAGGCTTCCTCCCCTCTGCTCAGGTCTTTAAAATACCATATGTGTGTCATGACATTGAGTGTCAACAGGTCCTCTGCTTCTTAGCACCGTGTTTACGTTCTGCATGGTACTTCGCCAATGCTGTTGCAGAATATTCAGTAATCTCTGTCCAAAATACTGTACCCAGTGTTTCCCAGTAATTTCCTACACTGTGGTGGCCAGCCATAGTCTCGTAACGGACCGAAAATATGATGTAGTCAGTGTTTCTGTGTATACTGTATATGGCACATGTACTGTATATGGCACACAAGGTGAGCCTTTCATGTGTGTCTTTTGTTGTGTAAACAAAGACTCAACCTCTTTCTCAAGGTCCTCTTCTATCATGTGCCCTTGCACGAAGGACACATTCATCCATGCACATCTCTACATTTACTCCCAGAGCATGAAGAATGACAGTTACATTCCTATACTAAGGGGGGGGATAGAGGAAAATCTGATGTTTAGGATACCAATGAACTCATTAGACTGAGAAACACACACACACACACACACACACACTCTACCCATTACCAATGCCCCCACCTCCACATATTCACTGGCTTTCATCATCATACGCCATTGTTTGTCTGAAAAATGATAGTAGGAACCCAGTCCTGCTCATGCAGGAGGGTAAACCTCCGCTGCTGTTTGTTTAGTTGATTTACGATGTGATTGAAGTTAAAGACATGGCCGCTGGAGAGAGCAGCCGACGGGAGCCCAGATGAAGGGGCTGAAGCTCCCGCTCATCGGACCCATTAGCCCGCATAACGAGCAGCCTCAATGGGCCGTCACTCAGATTAATTGGGGCCCATGATTAGGGAAAACTACCCAGGGGAATAGGGGACTCCTCTCATTCAGACAGGCTATTGTGGCAGGCCAACGGAAAAACGCATTCCTTTATCTTAGTCATCTGTTTAGAGTAAAGCTTGTGCAGATTATTAAGAGGATCCGGCAATTGAAGGGGGGGGGGGGGGGGGGGGGGCTTTAAAAGAGCTATCCCCAGGCAGATTTTCAAAAGCAAAACTATTATTAATATATTATACTACTAACAATAGTGATTGTTCACTCAGCAACTAACTATAGCGTTGAGCGTCTCTTTGATGCGTCTCTTAGATGGATTGGCATTGAAAAGACCTCACGTGTTGGACTGCTGCATATGTAGCCTGTAGACACTATGTATATAAAGGTCAACACTGAGTGGGGGGAACTGTGTCTCTTTTTAAACGAGGAAGTGAAGATATTTCTGATAGTCTTGTGTTCTTTTTAAAGATAAAAGACTGGTTACCTCACAGTGGCTTATTGCAGTTACAGACAGGATTGGGATATCTAGATCAAGGGGAAACTAGATGTTGTTTATTTTCTCTCAGAGATAAAAGTACTAAACAGCCTCTGAGGGGAAGGTGTTGTTCACTATTGAAATGCTTTCAAAGTTCTCTGTATTGTAAATGTTGCGATGCGATAGAGATTTAGTTTATAGTTGTTCTAAAATATTGACAATTCTTCCCATTATTGAATTTTTGTTATGCTAGCTGATCGAGAACACTGGTAATTTCTTCGGCATGTTTACAGTCTATCCATGTGACGTTACAGGGAACTTCCTGTTTGTGTATGGAAATGCAGTGACCACATTGACCTGTACACATGGAACGTCGACAGACCAACAAACATAGTGTCCTTGTTGTTCCTCTGTGCAGGGTGTCTGCTAAGATGAGCCAGAGCACCGTGGAGCTGGACCGCTGCAGCCAGCAGGGCTCCATGGAGAGCCTGACAAAGTCCCTCCGAGGCCTGGGCAGCAGCAGCCTCCTCACGGCCTCCACAGACAGCCTCCACAACGACTCCTCCCCCTCCTCCAGGGCCCACTCTGACACTGGTGAGTAGGCTGGACAGCAACAAATACTGTGGGGATGTGCTCCTGATGGTGGTACTACTACTGATGACATAATGGTCATATTAACGACAGCACACCACCTGTAAACACTTGAGGGTTTCCCAGGATGTGGAGCCAGCATGTATAGCTGTAACAGCAACAAACACTGGGAGAGTCCCAGATGTCCAGGGTTCTCCCCAGCTGTTTTGAACAGCATGGCGCTGGATCGCATTCTCAAAACCCGACTCACATTTCTTTGTGTCAAAATGCACAAAGAATACAGCGAAAACTCTGAATTCACTGAGGAACATCGTAACGCTTTCACTTTCACTTTAGTTTTTGCTTTGGGTTTAAAATTGGGTTTTTCGAAGAGCATCAATCATTAATACAGCATTTATTTATTTTTTAAAGTAAAAAGGTAAATATACCCTATATAGAAAATACTTTGTAAAAAAAGACAAATGACAATATTAAACACCAAAACAGCATACAAAGACTAACAAGAACGAAAATAGCATGACCATAAACAGACATAAATAAAATAAAAACAAACAAACAAAAAACATCAGTCAGGTAATCTATAACCGTGTCAGTAGTGGATGCTAATACAGTATAGGAGCATAACACCCACACCACAACCTAGGAGCTACTTCAATCTGGGATCAGTGGAAAATGTATCCTCTGAATGAATAGGAAGAAAGGACCCCATAATTTCTCAAATTTATTGGAGTGATTTTTTTGCACTGAGAGCATTTTGGTTTTTCTCCGACTGTCTCTGAAAGGGTATTAAAGATCTCTGTCCAATAATTATGAAGGGATGGGCAAAGCCCAAACATGTGTATAAGGTTTGCGGGAGATTGTTGACATCCATCACAGGCTGGTGCCACACCGTCATTCATTTTAGACAACCGAGCCTTAGTGTAGTAGGTACGATGTACCAATTTACATTGAATAAGACCATGTCTTGCACAAATAGAAGACCTGTGTAAACGCATCAGAATCTCCGCCCAAACTTTCTCTGTATTGCTTCCCCCAGATCCACTTAGTTCCCATAGGGTCTTTATAAAGTCGAATGACTGGACGTAAAAGATACATTTGGTCATAAATATATGAAATTGTGCCTAATACTATTCCTCATTCTATTACATGCATTACAATGAGCCCGTCCTCCGATTTCTACCTCCACCAGCCACGTCATGTGTTGGTTTAGTTTCTCTCATTTGTGGTAGTAGTCACGTTTGACGATAGAGGAAGCCAATCCACTGAGAAAGTTAGCCGAAACAATGAGAAGAGGAAAGGCTTCACAAAGACAAGGTCATGGTAACAGAAGTCGAGTGTTCGCTTGGTTGTGTCGACTTCCTCTTCTACAACTGCATGTCTGTGTGACAGGGCCTTTTGTTTTCAGTCCTTCACCTTTTCCACAGATTGGATCAGCATGCGCAAGTCTGACACCAGCGTCATCGTCTCCATGTTCGTCTTACAGCCCTGTGCCTCCCAGGCGCCGTTAATTGGTCTCACTTCCTGGGAAGTGTTTGAAGAGATAATTATGGACTTTGATAAGGACTGAAATAAGGGCCTTGGCCGTTTCATACTCACTGTACTCTTTCCTTAGTGTTTCCCCCCACCAAAGCACTCATTTGTGCAAAACACTGCAATTATCTGTCTCTCTGGGACCGTCAACGTCAAAGTTTCACATTCTTCTTCTACGTTAGTCTTTAATTCCTCGTTCCATAATGCTACAGCAGTCATTCTGACCATGAACTTGAACCTTACCTTCAGTCAGATGAGATGAAATGTGATGAAATGTGTGTGTACTGATATGACTAAGCTTCACAAAGACAGTCACCGTAGGGAGGGACTAGGTACAGGATGGGTGCAGCTGTGAACAGCTCCTGAACCGCTGCCATACAGGGAGATGTTGTGGGAAAATGTGGGTTCATGGGTAATGGAGTCACAAGGACACTGGGACACAATGGCAACCGACTATGTGATTCAATACGAGCGCCGTAGGCGGCTCCTGGTTAAACAGTAACTACCAGCAGCAGTTAATGCCCCTGCATGCACCTTGCTCAGTGTGTGATCAGACTGAACCCTAGTTGAACTCACTGGGCTCATTGTGTTTATGGCACAGTACCTGTTCACTTCTCCTGACCCGCATAGAAGATCCCTCAAGAGTGCTGTGTTATATAAGCGGCCTTGTTGATATCTTTCCACTCTGCTCACCTTTTATCTTGTGTCAGTGTGAGCTCCAGTGTGACTGATGGCTGATGTCATGTGTCTCTCTCTGCAGGTTCCCAGGATGCCCCTCACCTGTCCTGCTCCTCTCCCTATCCCAGGAGCCCTTTGGCCTCTTCCCCAGGATCCCCATACCCCGACCCATTCTCTAGCAACAGCCTGGGAAACCAGCTCCAACCGCCGCCTCTCCCAGAGAAGAAGCTGGTGAACCGCACCGTCTCCGCCCCTGCCAGCGCGCCCGGGAAACCCCTGGTCCGCACATACCCCCGCCTGCCCTTCACCGGCTCGGAGAGCAATGTGTGCCGTCCAGCGGGGTCCCAGTCCAGCCTCCCCTCCAGCCCCGTGGACCCCCGGCCCCTCTTCTCCTCCAGCGAGTCTCTGGAGCGCTGTCACGCCCCCCAGGCCCGGCCCCTCCGCTCCCGCACGCTGGATGAGCCTCTGAAGACGCGGGGTCGTCTGGGGGCCCACTGCCGGGGGAGCATGACCACCTCCTCCTCCCCCCAGCTCAGTGTGCCCTTCTCAGCCTCCGGACTCAGCGCGGGCTCCAGTCTGCAGCTGCAGACCCTCCTCAGCAACATGGACAGCCGGGAGGGCATCTACTCCAAGCTGGGAGGCCTGTACGCCGAGTCACTGCGCCGGCTGGCCCTGAAGTGTGAGGACCACTTCACCCGTAGCCAGAAGAACCCGCTGCGCTTCGACGAGAGCAACTGGTCCCTCTTCAAACTGACCTGCAACAAACCCAGCTGCAACGCGGGCGACGCTGTCTACTACTCTGCTGCCTGCGCCTCCGATCCCAGCAACTCGTACGCAGTCAAGGTATCAGGATGCACCACAGACTCTTTCCAATACTGCTTTCTGTGTTTTCATTTCTTTTGGGCCCTGTAAGCGAACCAAAAGGTCTATCATGTGTTGTGCTTAGATTAGACAGTTATTTCAAGGAGTCTGATGTTTGCACATTGTAGTGTAGACAAAACAAAGACGGCCCAAAAATGTAAAAAAAAAAAAAAAGGGAAAACTGAAATTATAAACAAGCAGGGTGTGTTACTGTATCTCTCTAATTACCGTGAGAAGAGGTTCTCTTCATAATCTACGGATCAAATTCAGACTTTTATTTTTTTTGGGGGGGGGGGGATTGGACCATGTAAGAGCCACTCATCAATCAAGGTCATCTTTCCCCTCGTTAAAGACTCCCTCGTTAAACAATAAAGCGTGTACAATGCAGTAAGCTGAGCTCTTAACGAGCTCTTTGACTGCTCAGAGGACCGAGGGTGGGGGGGGGGGGCGGGGGGGTCGAGCTGCGGCCCCTCCTCTTGTTTGTTCTCAGGAAAGGTCCCAGCGTTGGTGGAGGCCTGCAGGGCATGTACTGTAGAGAGGGTGTGCATTCATTCTCTTTTCTGACCTTTGGCCCAAAGTCATTAGCGACGTGTTAAGCCACTAGTGTGTGTGTGTGTGTGTGTGTGTGTGTGTGTGTGTGTGTGTCGTTGCCTGAGGGCCCGTACTCTTGCCTAATGTTGCCTGGATCCATTAATCTTTTCATGCCGGATTTACAGACGGACCCACCCGTTGTCAAGGCCTACACACACACACACACACACACACACAGCGGCAAGTCTCCCCACGTCACAGCGTATGGACTCATCCAGCTCAGATATTAATCACCAGACTGCAATATGTGGAGTCAGAGTTAATCACTGTGTGTCGTATCAGAGCATTGCTCCAGCTGTGTGTGTTAGAGCAACGTTTGCCTCTGCACATATTGGACAGAGGAAACCTCATTCATCTGAGCTTGGAGTTCGACAGTAATACCACAACTCTCCTTGAACTGTGTTCATGAAGCAAATTAAAGCTTGATGACAGTGAATGTGAATAATAATGTCTAACAAGACATAAGCAGGGTGTATATCAATGTCACATCAACTTGAAAGCTGAATATTACAGTAATCTCTTTTGTAATCTCTAATTTTGGAATTCTCTCTCACAGGCTACATGGTGTTTTGTGACTCTAACCACTGTGTCTCCCTCTCCTCTCTGTGCAGATCTGTAAGAGCCAGACTGCAGAGGTGAAGCAGGGCCACTTGTACGGCCTGTCCGTCCAGCAGAGCATGCCCCCCCACTTCAATCTCCAGCAGGACTGTGGCCACTTCATCGCCTGCGTGCCCCAAAGCATGCTTCCCTCGGAGGAGGCCTCCCTGCCCCCCTGCCCCAGCGCCTCCCAGGGGGACAAAGAGCGTGTGGTGGTCATCACCCGCGAGGTGCCCCAGCAGAGCGCCTCCGACTTCGTGCGGGAGTGGGCGTCCTTCCACCAGGCCCAGCCGGAGGTGTACGAGCGGCGTGTCTGCTTCCTCCTGCTGCAGCTGTGCAACGGCCTGGAGCACCTGAAGGAGCACGGCGTGACCCACCGCGACCTCTGCCTGGAGAACCTCCTCCTGGCACCCCACCGCCGCCACGGCCACGACCAGAAGCACCTCCCCCGCCTGCTGGTCAGCAGCTTCGCCAAGTCCAAGCGGCGCAGCGCCGAGGACTCAGCCGCCGCCAACGACCCGCGCCTCAAGAGGGACCACGCCCGCCTGGCGCCGGAGATCGTGTCGGCGGCCCAGTACCGCAAGTTCGACGAGTTCCAGACGGGCATCCTCATCTACGAGCTGCTGCACCAGCCCAACCCGTTCGAGGTCAGCCCCAAGCTGAAGGAGCAGGACTACAGCTGCGAGGACCTGCCCGCCATCCCCGGCGTGTCCCTCTACTCGGCAGGCCTCCAGAGGCTGGCCCGCCTGCTGCTCCAGCCAGACCCCATCAAGCGCATCCACATCCAGGAGGCCAAGCGCATGCTGCAGAGCCTCCTGTGGGGCCCCAGGCGGGAGCTGATGGAGCAGCAGTGGGACCGGCCCGGGGAGCCGCCCCGCCACGAGGGCCTCCTCAACTGGCTGGACGTCAAGAGGGCCCTGCTCATGATGAAGTTCGCCGAGCGCTCGCTGGAGCCCGAGAGGAACGCCGAGCTGGAGGACTGGCTGTGTTGCCAGTACTTCTCCTCCGCCCACCCTCTGTCCCTCTGCCACACAGCAGAGCTGCTCTACTCTCTCAAGTGACACAAATGACGATACGCTGCTGTGTGAGTGAGTGAATGTACGGATATGTGTCGTAGAAAAAAACGTTCTGCCTAGGTTGTTCCTTCCTCATCCGTATCCGTGGATACGACACTCAAAACATAGAAGAAAATAATGTGAACCTGCCTGTCTTCTCTACACCCAAATGCATGAAAGCGAGGCGTCACTCTCCCGTCCAGCCCTCCTGTGTGTTTCTTGATACTCTTGTGTTTACTGTATGAACTCTAGACACTACTGGGGGGGTATGGCACAGTCTAAAGCACGGCCAGGAACGGACAGCCTCACTGTAAACCCTCACGTCAACCAGAGGATTCAGATCAGGCAGATAGATTGACACTTATCGACCCCAATGTGGACTTCTGCACAGTATTGAAGGGTATATACACACCCACAAAGACTCAACTGTAAGTGTGACTGTCTTGTGTCAACTTTGCTTCTCCTACCGTTCTTCCCTCAATTTTCCGAGAAGAGATCTATCAAAGTCATCGCTATTATGTCTGTCAAACAGCTGTTGACGAAAACACTTATTTGTGCCTGTGCAGCTAACTTTTATTTCCTGTCAAGGAGATGTAAATAAAGGGTCACACTCGAAGGCGTTTACACTACTAGCCTGCATTAGTTTGGCACGTACACAACACGTGTGTTTCTACATTACAGAAGGCTTCTGCCAACAGGTTCCAGAATGATGCCTGCTACTCAGTGTAGAAAAATGGTGCTGAACATCTCTTCTTGTGAGTCCATGTTGTGGAAGTGGCAATAGGTCATCTTGAAAACAAAGCTATTTTGACTGTCCTTCAGAGAAGTGTGTATGATGGAAATGATATGTGAACCAATCAAAAACCTGTACTGCCTAATGCCACTTAAGATGTATCGCATTGATAAAGCAATTGGTTAAGATGGTCAGTACCACTACTGTTACGCCCCACCTTCCCCCCAATACTTATCTTTTCTGCCCCAGTAATAGTTGTTTGTCAATATTATGAATTGTAACAGTGCCTTTAGTTCTCCATTGATGTGATGGTGACAGAACCTAATTGTAAATCTTAACCCAATTTCCTCTTCTCGCTATGTGAAACTGGACTTTCACAGAACGCTTTGAAGATGGACAGAACTTGTACAGAAATTGTAGATGAAATGGTGAGCCCAAGCAGGTCTTAATTGCAATGGATAAGATCCATCGTGAAAATATTTATGATATCCTTTTGTTTATCCTGTAGTAGTCACTGGAATGCTTTTTTGGTTTTGTTTACTTTTTGTTTTACTTGTTTTGTTTTTGTTTTAGAAGTCTTTATTGGAGCAGCTGCTGTTTTGCTTGCTGTGTGTCTCCTGCAGTCAGTGTAAACTGCTTGTTCTCCAAGAAGGAACCTTCTAGTTACGGCCCTGGGGCTGCAAGTTAAAACAGTCAAAATACTGTTTCATATTCACTGCTGTCATTTACGTGAAAAGCAAAAAAGATACCTTGGTCTGATGACTAATTCATTATTATGTCAATTTATTTGTGTGAGCCTCACCTGCATCTATCAATAAACTGTAAATATGTTTTCACACATTCACATCATGTTCGGTCTCTTGTCTTTTCGTTGTGGATCACTTCAGATTGCTGTAATTATGATTGATTGCATGACCCATTTACCTGGTGAGACCTTTGCTAGTAGAAACATTCTCATGGAACGTCTTGAGTCAGGGAGCCGGAAGAAAAGGATGGAAACGTTCTCGTATTTACATTCCAGTCAGGTTCGCACCAGGGGAGGCTACAGTTACTGTGGGGGAGAGGGAGGGAGGGAGGGAGGGAGGGAGAGCACAGCACAGGTTGGTTGGTCTGGTGAAATTCTGTTTGGAGGTTTTAGGTCTGGGGTTGGAATGGCACCCCCTCCACTCATCCCCCTCCCCTGAGTCCTCCCGTGTTGCTTTCTGCTTCATATCACCCTCTCAAAAACACTGTGAGCTCCTTTGTCATAGGTGGAATGTGTTGCTATGGAGCACAGACCAATGGAATGACATTTCTGGGGGAGCAGTCGCTCAGTTGAGTGCCCAAACATCCCCCAGTCACAACAGCAATGCTCCTCTCTTTGTCTCACCCAGGAACACAGGTCATCTCTCTCATTTAAGAAAACGCACACCATTCTTTAAACATAACTTAAGATACAAAAGAAGAGCAAAATTGACCGTAACTGAAAGTGAGCACTTCAAAATGAGTAAAAACACAGTGAACAGATTCTCATTAGATTGACAGGGAGCTGCCACACTAGACTTTTTTCCCCCCAGTACAGCCACCTTGTTCAAGTCTTTCACTCCTTCTTTCACTTTGATTATGAATGCATGAGAGAGTTTGATGGACTGAATCTAACAGGCAATTGGATGAGTGCTGTATAACAGTGTAATTGGTCTGGTGGGGCAACAATCAAACACGCCCATGTCAAACACTGTACGATTTGGCAATTGATTGTTAGTTGTGGTTTAGCGTTATTCCTGTGAAAGTAACCTACCTAGAACTAAGGATAATGTTTCACCACACTACGGAGGGATTTCAGTGGTAACAGCTTTAAACAAAAACAAGCCTCTACTAGCCTCTGCAATACAGTTGGCTGAGTCTGTTTTGACAACATGTGAAGCCACAAAGAGAGAGAGAGAGACTGCTGTTTACCACATCAGCCCTTAGACTTTGCCCTAGCTGAGACAGGTGCTCATTGTGATACAGTTATGCTATCTGTTATGATCTCCCCCCCATCCTAGAAGTAGAAGGAAGTAGCCTAAGAAAACACAGATGTATACAGATATAAATATACAGATCCAAATGTTGATGCAAATGTCTTTATTCAAAGATTAAGCATCACACTTCATCTCTGTTACACTTGAAATACACTCACCGAACAACACTTTATTAGGAACACTATACTAACACTGGGTAGGGCCTCCCTTTGCTCTTAAAACCGCTTAAATTCTTAATGGCATTGATTTTTTAGGTGCACTTTCAAGTTGTGAATCTCCCATTCTACCATATACCAAAGGTGTTCTATTTGTTTCAGATCCGGTGACTAGGAAGGCCACTGATGGGCACTAAACTCATTGTCATGTTCATGAAACCAGTTTGAGATGACTTTTGTCATGTCACTTTGTGACATCACATGGTGCATTATCATGCTGGAAGTAGCCATTAGAAGATGGGTACATTGTGGCCATGAAGGGATGCACATGGTCAGCAACAATACTCAAATAGGCTGTGGCATTCAAGCGGTGATTGATTGGTATTAACGGCCCAAAGTGTGCCATGAAAACATTCTCCACACCATTAGACCACCTGAATGAATGAGGAGGTGTACAGGCATTCCAAATAAGTGTTCAGTGAGTGTACGTAAATGGGCAAGTGATTGGATTTATTTTTGGGGGGAAAATATTTTAAAGTATAGAATAGATAACACATGAAAGCATTATGCAGCACTTTATATCCACTGTGGTGCACGTTGGAGGACTAACAAAACACACACACATATACACAGCAATCAATCAAAGTGACCACCCATTTTATGTCCAAATGACAAAAAGTAAAGAACAAAAGTATCAATCAATAACCAATCATGGTTCAAGAGTCTTGCCATTCTAAATTGTAATTTAAATATACTGTCACTGCAACATTTGCCCAAATGCAGCACATAAAGCTACAGTGGGGGAAATAAGTATTGAACACATCAACATTTTGTCCAGTAAATATAGTATGTCCAAATGCAAATTTCACTTGAATAGGCTCATTGGAAATACATTTACTGGACAAAATGTTGATGTGTTCAATACTTATTTCCCCCACTGTATATTGAATATAGCTCATGACATTTGGCGATGTAGTCAGAACATTGACCTCAACCTGCAATAATGAAAGGTGCAATGCTGACATCGAGTGGTATTCAGTAGTACTAGGCCTACAGCCTTTTAATGTGCCTTTTTAGCCAGCAGGGAAAATATTATGGCAGTGTGCTGCTACAGGTACCCGACGTATGAATGAATGAATGAATGAATGAATGGTCTTTATTGTCATTGATATAGTACAGGTACCAAACAACGAAATTTGGGAGGGGGGGGGCTCCCCTGGTGCTAGGAAAGAAGAAAAAAAACTAAAAACAAGAAGGGAAAATAGCTGGTTTACATAAATAAAGGCTATGTACACTATCCACTATACTATACTATACAAATAAAACACTGTGCTGTACTCTATGCTATGCTATACCTATTCTAACATTTCCTATCTCTGAACCTTATGTACCCGAGGGTTGTCATATTGCACATAGTGTTATTGCACATTCATTTAAAGTGTCGCAGTTTGCAGGTTTGAAATGTTCACAGTTGTGTTTCAGTGTTGCACTTGATTTCAATCTAGTAGCTGCCATCAAATTGTCTATTGTCCAGGGCCTAGAAAACATAGTTGCTTTTTTGTTAGTTTTTTTACTCTGGAGCAAGCACTGACTTATTAAAATGAAGAATATTGCTCTGTTGAACACTTTATTTGCTTATGGGTGAATGTTGTAGTTTGAACAGCTAAAGGTGACAGTGGGGTCAAGTACTGACTAGCTTATTTCCGGGGCTATTCATCAAACATTGGGGGCTAGTGCCCCGTATGCCCTGGGTTAACGACGCCACTGCATCAGACAGTCTTTGTAATGTATTGTAGCGAACGGGAACTGGTAGTGTAACTCGCCCCATGCGGGAGTCGAACCCGATCTCCCGCATAACCGACGGCCGCGCTAACCACTATACCAAGAGAGTTAACTCCCTTGGAGGAGCTGTTAACGGGCCTCATACAAGATCGTTACACTATCCGCACCGTTCGGGAGAGCGTGCCCTCACGCTTCACTATGTCAAGTCCATGCCATGGCCTTCCTTCCATCCCAACTTTCTGTTTCAGTGTAGCGAACGTGTCCTTGGAAGTGTAACTCGCCCCATGCGGGAGTCGAACCCCCCCATGGGGCGAGTTGCACTACCAGTTCCCGTTCGCTACAGTATATAAACCGGGTAAGAAGCCAGTCCACCACAACACCCAAACAGCGTTGCTCAAATCATGCAAATCGTAATGAATGCCTGTCTCTATGCACAGTAAGTAGGCTAGTATGAGATTCAAAGACCATTCATCAAATGAAAGATGTAGCGTCAGTAATGATAAAAACAAATATGAATAGGCTTCAAGCAGTGACGTTATCCTATTTCATACTTGCATATTAGCAATAATGTATAATATTTTCTTCTGTGTGATGCACAAGGTAGGCCCACTCAGTGAGGTGTGTTAATCTCAATCGATAAAATGTTGATTATGTCAGTTCAAATCAATTTCATACCCACTGTTACACACACAGTGTAATGTAAACTTGTAACTAGTAGTGTAAGGCGATCAACTTCTCCAGAATCGATTTAATTGAGTCGTCACTTACAAGCGAGTTCGTTTAATCTCAACGAGACGTCCTTGATATAACTTCTTAAGATAAAATGATCCAATCAAATATTAGGCACCACTACTGAACTGTTCATTAAGATAATATTTATTCAAACACATCAGCAAGCAATAATAGTTCATTTCCATGGAAAAGTGGTCCCATCTAGTTTCACCTCCGCAGGCCAGTATCAGCTAGCCGTCAACAGGTTAACTGCAGAAGCTTCACCAAACAAGAACCCTGTTTAGCCTTGGTACATAGTCTGTATACATTTTATTTAACATTTGGGGCTGGGCTGTCCCTTCCCCTGCTCACCAACATACATCTTCAACCAGTCCCTGTCCCAGGCCACCATCCCACCCTGCCTGAAAACCTCAACTATCATCCCAGTCCCGAAGAAAAGCACGGTGAGCTGCCTAAACGACTACCGCCCGGTGGCACTCACACCCGCCCAACCTGGATCCATACCAGTTCGCCTACAGAGCCCACAGGTCCACAGAGGACGCCATCGCGACGACTCTCCACGCCACTCTATCCCACCTGGAGAGGGGAAACAGCTACGCGAGACTGCTCTTTGTGGACTTCAGCTCCGCCTTCAACACCATCCTTCCAGACAGGCTAGTGACCAAACTACTAGACCTGGGTCTATCACACTCTATATGTGCATGGATCAAGGACTTCCTGACCGACCGCCCCCAGAGGGTGCGGGTGGGCCCCCACACCTCCACAGCCCTCAGACTCAGCACTGGGTCCCCCCAGGGCTGCGTGCTAAGCCCCATCCTCTACAACCTCTACACCTACGACTTCACCCCCGTCCACCCCAGCAACTCCATCGTAAAGTTTGCAGACGACACCACCGTGGTGGGATGCATCTCGGGGGGGGACGAGGCGGCGTACAGGGATGAGGTAGAGCAACTGAGCAAGCTGTGCAAGGTTAACAACCTGCTGCTGAACAAGTCAAAGACCCAGGAAATCATCGTAGACTTCAGGAGGAAAAAGTCTGAGATCCAGCCCCTGTTCATCGACGGAGAGAGCGTGGAGAGAGTCTCAACCCTCCGATTCCTGGGGATGCACATGCGGGATGACCTGACCTGGAAGGACAACACAAAAGCCACCATCAAGAGGGCACAACAGCGGCTATACACCCTGAGAGTCCTCAGGAAGGAACACAGCAAGCAGGAGATACTGGTGACCTTCTACCGCGGCGCAGTGGAGAGCATCCTCACCTACGGCATCTGCAACTGGTTCTCCAGCTGCACAACAGCGGAGAGAAATGCGCTACAGAGAGTCGTGAGAACAGCACAGAAGATCACCGGCGCCCCCCTCCCCTCTCTGGAAGAGCTGTACAACACACGCTGTCTCAGGAAGGCCTCCAAGATCTCCAGGGACCCGACCCACCCTGGGTACGAACACTTTACCAGGCTGCCCTCGAAAAGGCGGTTTAGGACCTTGGGCGCAAGGACAAACAGACTGAAGAACAGCTTCTACCACAGGGCCGTCCAGCCCCTGAACACAGCAAAGACCTAGGTTCTGGGCCCTGGACAGTCTGGACGGATTGATGGCAGCTGCTGGACTGAAAAAAAATCAGGTGTAGTGCTGAGGCACAAACATGTACATTTCAAGCCTGCAAACTGCGACACTTTAAATAAATGTGAAATAACACTACTGTGCAATATGACAACCCTAGTCGTCTATCTGTACAGTATAGTATAGTGGATAGTGTACATAGCCTTTATTTATGTAAACCAGCTCCTTCCCTTCTTGTGATTCTTTTTAAAAAGTTTTTTTTTTTTCCTTTCCTAACACCAGGGGAGCCACCCCTCCTAAATTTCGTTGTTTGGTACCTGTACTGTAGCAATGACAAATAAAGACCATTCATTCATTCATATCTGGTAGGTTTTTAATTGTCAGCATAAAATCTGCTGCACCTGTGACCATTTGATTTGTAGCAAGTGTTTCAGTTAGTTATGTGGCCTTCAACTCCTCTCTGTGTGGGTGCGAGAGTGTACTGTGTGTTATCTTCTTCTTCTGGCCTCCCGTTGTCATGATGATATACTTGTGTGACCACTGAGCGAGTCATTGTGTCCTTATCAGAATAGCTTGTGAAAACATAACTATGGAAGTTACACAGTCCTATGAGTTAGGATTCGATTTACAAGTTAAAATATAGTAGGCCTATAGAAGAATAGACTTATCATTAATCATTAGTTATGAAAGTATAAAATCAGTACAGAAAAATAGAATATCATAACAGCAGGTATAAAATGGTTGTTAGCACATTGGTAAAAATAAGTAATTTACAGGCGTTTGAATCATAAAACTTTCTTTTAGTCAGGAGCTTGTCTTCTTCTTGTCGCTCAAAAACAGAACCTCTCTTTTGGCTTTGCGTGACCTTCCTATTGTTCTCAACTGACCTCAGTCACATATTATTTAAATGAGCACATAGTACATGATTTATCACTTCTAGTTATTTTAATACAAATTCCCAACAAGATTCAAAACCATTAATCAAATTAAAGATGTAGCGTCAGTAATGATAAAAACAAATATGAATAGGCTTCAAGCAAGTGACGTTATCCTATTTCATACTTGCATATTAGCAATAATGTATAACATGTTCTTCTGTGTGATGCACAAGGTAGGCCCACTCAGTTGAGGTGTGTTAATCTCAATCGATAAATGTTGATTATGTCAGTTCAAATCCATTTCATTACCCACTGTTACACACACAGTGTAATGTCACTTGTAACTAGTAGTCTTCATCATGTTATGAAGACAACCCACTCAACTTTTTTTCCCTGAAGGCTGCACAACACAAACATCAGCCCCCGTCTTTGTTGTCAGTTTGCTGGTCTTGGTACTTTTCCACTTGCATTGAAGACGCCCCCACGTGTCTTCACCTCCGGGCTGCGAATTTGCGAAACCTAAGATGGTAGGGGGAAGGCAGGGCAATACCGCTACCTGATTGGTTGGGGAAGCAGGGAAGGTAGGGCAATACCGCTACTTGATTGGCCAATCAGGTAGCCAATCAGGTAGCGGTATTGCCCTACCTTCCCCTACCATCCTAGGTTCCGCAAATTCACCTCGCTGCACGTATCGCTTGTTGTTCCTCGTGTTACGTAGCAGCCCGCTGGGTTCTCAGCCCGTCCAGCGCTGTGAGTCTATTCCTCAGCCGACCATAGCGGTGAGCAGTCAGTCTTTCGTGTCTCTCTCCGAGGCCGGATGGTAAAATCCAACCTCCAGCGGATCCTAAACAGTCATTGCTTTGCTCGCGAGAAAGAAGGAAAACAACAGTATTGTTCTACTATGGCGGATTTAAGTAGTAGTATTTGTGACATGATCGGCAAGTAAGTGAAGACGAGAGAAAATAGCCAAGTGGGGGGATGGGATTTTCTTCTTCTTTTTTTCAGTGGCGAGGAAAGCTGAATTTAACATGAACATACACTCCTTATTAATTGTCAATGCCAATATGTGTTCACTACTAGTCAGCTCAAATAACTTACAACGCAAATTCCGCTATTTATATGGGTAACAACGATGATAGTAAATTGGCGTTATAACGTTCACTACTCGTCATCTTCCTTAGCATGATGCTAGCTGGCCAGCTAGTCTACGACGTCACTTTTCTTACTGTATTTAGCTCGCTAATGCTAATGCTAATATACACACACTGCTGCTACGTGTTAGTAGTACCTGAGCGTACTATGTCAAACACCTGGCCCTACCGTCAGTATTAACACATTAGACCATATGATATTCCTATTAACTATAGTCATCTGAACATATGTTTATGTTCCTCGTGGCCTGACACCTCATTTGGACATGATGTTTATGCTAAGGCAGACTAGCGTGCTAGCGGTGTACCTGTAGTTAGCATGTCAGCTAGCTGCTGCAGAGTTAAAAGGCCCAACCGAGCCAGTCAGCAAAACAGCCTGATGGACGGAAGAAGACCTCCAGACGCTCATGAAATACTGATGTCTAGGGGGAAATCTGTCATATTATTTATGATGTTGATCCACTGTCGTTTCTTAAAACACGTGATTATGTATAATATGACGTTAGCTAGCATTAGGCCGTGTTCTTGTCAGAACCCTTATATATGAACGTCACACTGTTTCTCCATTATGACGTAACATCGTATAAATGTAACAGTAGCTACACTGTTACAAAACAAAACATTTTACTGTCATTTGCAGAAAAGGCATTTTGTTTAAATGACACTGTTAATCTAGTATATTTGCCAATTCCTAATGAAATTACGGGAAAATGTAGTTTTCGTCTATAGCCTTGGACATCTTAATGTCTCTGCACTCAGAGTCGATAGTTATTGTATTCTTGTTATTGCAAACCCCAATAAAAAGCGTCGATTCGGGGGTGCTAACATGTATTGTATCCCCTGTAGTCTGGGCAGTATCGTGTTCTATCGCAATATAAAACATTGTTAGGATTTTACAGGCTTCTTTCAAATGTTAGCCGATGTGTTGTAAGAAATCTAATAGCAATTGGCAAATGCGCAATTTAGTCCATGCAAATGTCATGTAATCCGAGTGCATTCCAATTTTTGCAAATTGTTACCCAACTCGCAGTGGTCCTTACCGTAGAATGCTTGCACGGTTGCAGTGACACACAAAGCAAATGCTAATTCCATAGAAATATAATTTGATGAATCCTCTTTGTCCTGGGAAACAATTGATCAACAGAATATTGTCTTTTTTTGGACATTCTGACACTATACTGCAAAATAATACACAGTCATTCTGGTCCAGAATTTCTGGAACAGAAAACATCATCACATGTAGAAAACTGTTGAACAAATAGAGTACAGTGCTTTTCATCAGGGGAAATAGCTTTCCCTGTAATTAGCGTACAGTATCTTCTGTAACCATGAGCCCTGTACCTTTGTTTGCACTTCTTGCTGCATGAAAAGCTATGCTATTTGTGTGTCACTGTTGCTAGACACCCTCCCCAGGACTCGTGACTCCACATATCCAGCTATTATATAAGATTATCTATTATTTGAGACATTGTTGAAAGCTGCACAAAGTCACCCAGGTCCTGAGACAAGTTGCATTGAAAAGGACATAATGGGCTGGTTTCACAGGCAAGGCTTAAGCCTAATCCTAGACTAAAAGCGTCTTCAATGGAGATTTTGCGATGAAAGTGTGATTTAGTCCAGGACTAGGTTTTAACCGTGTCTGAAACCGGCCCTAAATGCTTTATTCCTCCAAACCTTCCCATGTTGATCTTTCAATTTGCTTGCCGTGTTTAGAATGTGCTTTTTGAACATCCTG
This sequence comes from Nansenia antarctica, assembly GCF_963989245.1. Taxonomy (NCBI): domain Eukaryota; kingdom Metazoa; phylum Chordata; class Actinopteri; order Argentiniformes; family Microstomatidae; genus Nansenia; species Nansenia antarctica. The sequence goes on along the minus strand of NC_137689.1, from coordinate 64,599,978 downwards.
TTCCTCTTTTCTTTTTTTTTTGTTCCTCTTTTCAGGAATAATTTATGCCTTTGTGTTTTCATGGAGAAACAAGATTACAAGCAGTTGTGTGTGTGTGTGTGTATAAAGCAAACAGACTATAGACCAGTTTAAACACACTCAGTGGTAACCTCTCTTCCCCTCCCAGCCTGTCCCTGCACTGTAGTAGTACCCGCGGTACGGGGCCTCTGTGGTGCTCCTGATGCCCCTCTCCCACCCCTGAAGATCCCAGGTGGGCGAGGATATGGTCAACGGGATCACACTCCTTCAGCTCGGCCGCTCTACTCAGTAAGTCAGTCCTCTCAACCACGGACACAAGGGACACGGCACCAGTTTTCAACATCACATTCCATTCATTGTCTCCAGCACATACATGTGTGAAAACAATGATTTTCTACGTCTTGCATCAAAGAGATGCAAGAAAAGGTCCAAGGGACATTAACCCCTATGATGTCCTTGAAAAAATAAATAAAAAATAAACATTCAGTTGTTTTCAGGAAATACAGTGAGTTTCCAGCCAGTCAGAGTTTGTTTGTGGCTGTAGTTTTGAAAATATATATATATATTTTTTTTTTCTTACCCGTAATGACATCATAGGGGGTAATCTCCTTTGGACCGTTTGTCTGGAGATAATGAATGTGATGTTAAATTGGTGAAGTGTCCCTTTAAGTTAGTTTGCTCTAACACAAATTCAAATGTGCACACTGATTCAAACCTTCCCAGACATTCAAGCACAGCAGTGTAATTTTAACCTGATGTTACATAACTTAATAAAGGCTAGTTAGTCTGCGTTTCAGCTTCTTCTTTGTACACCGTTTGCATATTGTGAATGACAACAAATCGAACAATTACATTTCCCCCCCCCCGTGTTATGCCTGTCTTGTAGCTTTGTATATTGTTTACACTAACGATTATTTGAGGTTCAACCTGGGTAAACAACCAGTCGGTTCACACACTCGCTCCCCCCTGAGGAGAAACACATGCTGGGTAACAGTCCACAATGTGGCTGAACAAGAACCCAGACAACAACAAACGCAGGGTATTGTGTAACAGGGCGAGGGCGGTGTTCCGCATTCAAAACCAAACTGACAATGCAGGAAGTAAATAGGGTAGCAGATACCATCATGTCATGGCCACATCCTGTCATGTGACTCTGTGTTGCTATCTGTGTACAGGGCAACCTGACGCACAGCTAACATTGTTGTGACAGACTCACTCTCTCTGGCCTATGGAGACCTCTCATGCATATCCTTCCTATGACTGTGCAGGTTGTCAGTCAGACCACAAGTGACACTCAAACTGGAACTCTATACAGTAACCTGTTTACTTGGTTGGGTACTTTGAAATTGACCCCCCCCCCCCCCCCCCCCCCCCCCCATGTTCCCACTCGTTTCCAGGACAACAAGAAGTTGATTGTGACAGAGGAGCCGCCAGTGAATGGTCGCCCTGGGATACTCCACTTCCAGAGCCGTCTCACTGTTTCCAGGGTGATCCACTGGGATGCAGTGCACAGGGGGAACGCTCTGTATGTGGAGATCCCGCTCGGCATCCCTGAGGGCGGCAAGGAGAGGTGAGAGGGGGGCAGCGGGAGGGTGTAGAGAGGGAGACACCAGGGGGAGGGTGTAGAGAGGGAGACACCAGGGGGAGGGTGTAGAGAGGGAGACACCGGGGGGAGGGGTGTAGAGAGAGACACCAGGAGAAGAAAGGGAGACACCAGGGGGAGAGGGTAGAGAGGGAGACACCAGGGGGAGGGTGTAGAGAGAGAGACACCGGGGGGAGGGGTGTAGAGAGAGACACCGGGAGGAGAAAGGGAGACACCAGGGGGAGAGGGTAGAGAGGGAGACACCAGGAGGAGAAAGGGAGACACCAGGGGGAGGGGAAAAGATGTATGGAGAGAAAGTGAGACACCAGGGGGAGGGGTGTAGAGAGGGAGACACCAGGGGGAGGGGAAAAGATGTATGGCGAGAAAGTGAGACACCAGGGGGAGGGGTGTAGAGAGGGAGACACCAGGGGGAGAAAGGGAGATACCAGGGGGAGGGGTGTAGAGAGGGAGACACCAGGGGGAGAGGGTAGAGAGGGAGACACCAGGGGGAGAGGGTAGAGAGGGAGACACCAGGGGGAGAAAGGGAGATACCAGGGGGAGGGGTGTAGAGAGGGAGACACCAGGGGAGGGGTGTAGAGAGGGAGACACCAGGGGAAGGGGTGTAGAGAGGGAGACACCAGGGGGAGAGGGTAGAGAGGGAGACACCAGGGGGAGAAAGGGAGATACCAGGGGGAGGGGTGTAGAGAGGGAGACACCAGGGGGAGAAAGGGAGATACCAGGGGGAGGGGTGTAGAGAGGGAGACACCAGGGGGAGGGGAAAAGATGTATGGAGAGAAAGTGAGACACCAGGGGGAGAGAGCGAGCAGTAATCCATGTAACCGTATCTCCACAGTTTTGCGGCTCTTCTGGAGTACGCCGAAGAACATCTGAAAGTTGCCAGCGTGTTTGTCTGCTTTTACAAGAGCAGAGATGATCGAGGTACGTACTCGACAGTCCTGTCGGTACACAACAAGCACAATTTCAACACATCCACCAGTTGTTATTGATGAGGGTAGTGTTTTGAATGGCTTTGTTTAACAGCTATATCTTTCCTCCCCAGCTAAACTAGTGCGCACATTCAGCTTTCTGGGCTTCGAGATTGTGAAACCGGGCCAAGCCCTCGTCCCACCTCGACCTGACGTTTTCTTTATGGCCTACAACTTCGACAGGGATTCTTCTGATGAGGATTAGCTCTGCTTCCCTCCCCACTCCTCCCTCCCCGTCCCCTCTACCCACTCCACCACCCCTCTACCCACTCCACCACCCACCCCTCCTTTGTGATCCAAGTGCTTACAACCTTCTATGCTTTTGTGTTCCAAGGAAGCCGATTAGTTTAGATATGTATCCCCAGTTTCACAGTGTGGATGACTTTCTCTCTCTTATCTCTTTGTTATACTGTTATCATTTAGGTTCATTGGTTGTTTCGTTTCAACACTTTAAGAGGGAACCCTGTTTGGGACTTTTGAGCATATTGCAATTCTCATAATTATCAATCAATGTTTTCTTTTTTGTTGTTCTTTACTTTTGATGATAGACTGAGGAGGAATATTCGTAATTTCTTGAATGTACAAAAAAGGTCATCAGGTTTACGCTTGGGTACTCCAGCTTTTATTTGATTGGCTATGATATACTTAAAATTTGCCCACTTAAACATATGTTTTGGTAGGAATATGTTTTATTAAAGCACTTCAGTTAAAAAATAAATAAATGTTGGTATAGTGTATACACTGCTTTTAAGCAACCGCCCCAATATTTGGTACTTCATAGCTGAGACTAGAAGAGTGAGATGGAGAACGCAGGTGAATGCTGTTGTGTAACTGGTCTGGGTGCTCACATTTTAGATAAAGATGTAAAGTGACGGGTGAATTGGTACAAAGCTAAGAAAAAAAATATCCAAAGTGCTTTTGCTTCTTTATTGTCATGTACACCTGAAGTTTTTGTAGCAAAAAAAAAAATGCTGTGATGTTATGATTTTTGGACTAGCATTCCTTTTAACTTTTGGTTTTTCATAGTTTTTAAGTTTGATGTTCACCTGCATAGTGGTACCTATTGTGCTTCTGTGATAATAAAAGTAAGAAAGATCTTTTGCCTCTCAGTCTCTTGTTTTATACCCAATAAAACACGTCTATCTAACCAGCGTGACCAGAGGTACACTAGTGGCATCCTTTCCGAAGTATACCACCAGAGTATACCACCAGAGGGAACGCTAGTCCAGCTGTCCAGTAAAAACACTGGACGCTGTCCATGACAAGAAACATGTTTTACATGATACATACTGGTTTCACTTATGAAAGGTAAACTCACCACAAACACATCGCTCAGCCCAGGAGCATGCACAGGTTTCTGGGCACTGACACCACAATAGACTGTCGTGATTTAACTGGGTTACATATAATAATCCCAACCAGGGTATGCTGAAAATAATTCATTCATCCATCCTTTCTCTCCATAAGCTCTTCTCTAATCCCACAGAACTGGATGGGTGAAAGCGAGGCTATGACACTTCCAATGTGTCTAGTATTACATTTAGTTTTTTGCCTGGTTAGGTTTGGATCTCGATACAAAGACTATAAATGCTAAGCAGAGAGTGTTGATCAAATGGATTCCATGTTTGCACAGTAAATGAAATAGGTCAGTTACAAAACAGTTGAGGGAATTGAAAACAGAGTGTAATACCATCCTGCTCCACCAGGAGGCTCACCACCACTAGGTAACATGTTCCCAACCACTGACGTCAACCAACAGGACTTTCACTACTATCACCTTCACCATTTTGTATGGCGCTTCACCTGCACATTTCCTCAAATCCCAGGGTTTAGACATACCCCGGCCGTACCCTGAAAGCCTCTCTGTCATCCTCCCAGTTATAGTAACCTCTTTGGTCTTCTTCTCAGAAATGGGAACATTGCAGTGTAATTTTCTCAGGCTCTCGACTGCAGGCTTGTCGTTGAGCAACGTTTACCCGTCTCACTGTGGAACCTGTTCCCTTGGTAACCAGGCCATAAACAGAATGCCCTGCGCCACGCTAATTAGCTCAACTGTTTAAGTAGGTACTCCAAGTATGAAAGGAGGACCTACATACCTATCTGTCTATAACATCCTCAGAGTACCTAAGTGTAAAGACAGGCCTCTTACCCTCCACTGTCCCCTGGTGCCTATCCAATGTCAAACAGGGAAGACCATCTTAAATTTAGAGCTCAACCTTCACAGGCAAGACCGTGAAAATCCTCCTCTCAATGCCAAGTCTAAAACGGAATAATCCGGACAGTAAAGACGCAGAGTTGTTTCCTGGAATCAAAATATTTAATAGTTACATATCAAGTATTGTTATACCATGTATAAAATTTCCGATCACAATATGAAGCAATGAAACTCTTCAGGCTGACACCGCAGCAGATAAAGGTTGCCAAATAAAAGAACTAATGATTAAAATAGAATAGGCAACTAAAATGATAGAAAAACAATGGCATACATGGCATTATAGGAAATTAGACATTACTTTTTTTCTTTTTGACATTTCTTTTCTTCAACAAGTGCAATAAAAAACATAGAACACAACACTAAAGCTGAAGCGAAGCGTCCACATGACGTCTAGAACTGTTAACTGTTAACTGTAATCCACGGTAGGTAGGGTACAAGACTGGGGGTAGAAGGGGGCGGGGGGTGGACAAAGCAAAGCTTGGCGAGAAGGAGACTATTAGCTTGCCAGTCAATGCAGAAAGAAAAACATTTTTCTGTTCTGTATAAGCGCTTTGAGCGGAAGTAATGCACATCACAGTTTGCTTTCAGAGACGATAAGAATCATTAAAACATTTGCATTTGCACGTCTTTAAAAAATCCTGAATTCTTTGAAAGAAAAGGACATAACCACAAACAAACAAACAAACAGACAGACAGAGAATGGGGGACAGAAGCAGGAGGGTGGTGGGGGGGGGGGGCAGGCACCCAATGTAAATGAAGCAGTTTGGAACTCAACTTCAATGGGCCAGTAACAAAGAAAATAACTAACATTTACACTATGCTGCCATTATCACCCCCTAATCTGGGAAACCCTCCCCTTAGCATGGCTAGCTTAGCATAGCTTAGCATAGCTAGCTTCAGCATCCTCTCTGCTCTTGACATGGACCGGTGGTGGTGAGCGCCCTGGTCTCTACCTGAGGGGGGCAGGGCGAGACGGGCAGCTTGCTTGGGATGGAGGGAGGGGTTAAGGGGCTGGCACTCAGAGTATCTTGGGACTTGAAGTTCAGGCTGGTGACATTTTATGGGGACAGTCCAAGTTCAACAGGTGAGGTCAGTCCCTGCTGCCTAGGTGATGGAGGTTGTGTGGGGTGTGTGTGTGTGTTTGTTTGTGTGTGTGTGTGTGTGTGTGTGTTGTTTGGGGAGCATGTACCAATGTATAAATACGTGTATACATATGTTTATCTGTGTGTGTGTGTGTGTGTGTGTGTGTGTGTGTACGTGACCTCATCGGCCCTTGCTGTAGCCAGGAAAGAACAGGTCCAGCAGCAGCTGTAGAGTCTTGTTGAGGCCCATGATATAGTCCTTGCCCAGGTCGTGGCGACAGGCAGGGCAGGTGTACACCTCCGCACGGAACGACCTCTGCAGACAGGTCTGAGAGAGAGACAGAGACAGAGAACGTCACAGGTCCCAATAGAACACAGCACATTGCACGCTTTACTGTACAGTGCAACATGGGCACCTATCATCCTACACCTGACTCATGTATTGTTGATGGGAATCTAATAGTGAAACTACTGTAGTGTTCAGAACATACGAATCAGTCAGACTATAGTAACTACGTTGTTCACAGTCCGGTAATTCATTTGTTAATGACTATAAACTATTTATAAAATGTGGAGCAACCGATTACAGTAAGCTTTTGAACCCCCCCCCCCCCAACGCACACATACAGGAACGCACTCACACGCTTACACGCGGTAGCAAGGTTCATCCACCCACCTTGCAGACGTTGTGCGTGCAGACGGTGGTGATGGGCTGGTAGGCCAGTTCCTGGCAGCACACACACATGAAGGTCTGCTCCACCTTCCTCAAGAAGTTCTTCACAGGGGATGCAAGGCGCACACACACACACACACACACACACGCACACACACACACACACACACACACACACAAATCCTTTGTTTGTTTGTTTGTTTGTCGCTTATCCAAAGCGACTTACAACAAGTACATTCATCTCAGTAAGTAAGTAAGTGACGCACGTCACCATAGAAACGGCAGCACCACTCTCATCACGGCTGTTCTAGTAACATGAGTCTTACAGCAGCCCAGCAAACCTTCTCACTAACTCAATAGATTAAACCTTCTCACTAACTCAATACATTAAACCTTCTCACTAACTCAATACATTAAACCTTCTCACTAACTCAATACATTAAACCTTCTCACTAACTCAATACATTAAACCTTCTCACTAACTCAACACATTAAAGCACTGATGAATACTATGGATCCGTTCTTAATCCGTTTGCATTTCCCTCCATGGAATATGAGATACACAATAACTCCCTACCCACACCATCCTATCGCAATATTCATCTGTGAGTAGCGAGTACATTATTATATGTGAAAGTGAAAAACACAGTATTCCAGGTGTTGTTAGCATTTAAGCCAAAACTGTCTTTGCATACTGTTTTGGTTGTAGCTGGTGAGGTGATGCAGCTTTGGTTCTATTTTGATTGTAGTGAGGTGATGCAGTGGTTGTGGTTGTGGTGGTTGTGGTTGTTGTGAAGGTGGTGGTTGTTATTGTTGTCGTGATTGTGGTGGTTTTCTGGTTGTTGTGGTGGTGGTTGTGGTGGTTGTGGTTGTTGTGGTGGTTGTGGTTGTTGTCGTGGTTGTGGTTGTTGTGGTGGTTGTGGTTGTTGTAGTGGTTGCGGTTGTTGTGTTGGTGGTTGCGGTTGTGTTATTGTGATTATTGTTGAGGTGGTTGTGGTTATTGTTGCGGTGATGATGGTTGTTGTGGTGGTGGTTGTGGTTGCTGTGGTGGTTGTTATGGTGATTGTTGTAGTGGTGGTGGTGGTTGTTGTTGCATACCGGTCCCTCCACCAGGAAGCCCATGGCCTCGTCCCACAGCTTCCTGTTGGGATCGTCTTCCTTGATCAGCAACTTCTGCTGCTCAGACAGCTGGAACGCCTCCTCCACCTTCTGACGCTTCACCGGGGGCTCCGCCTCCTTACACACCTCTGACAAACACACCACACCCACACCCACGTTTGTGAGAATGTGTGGATAAACACAACGCATGCATATAGCAGCACTGGTGAATGAAAATAAACTGTAGGCTACACAGAAATGCAGAAACACACAAAAAAGCAAACACGTCAAAATGTACACACAGAAATGTTCACACACGCGAACACAGAGATAAATATTTTTTATACAATATAAACTCTGTATGGATAG
>NC_137689.1:64539455-64589455 GCF_963989245.1 Nansenia antarctica | reverse complement strand
TCTTAAGCCCCTACGCATACTGGATTGATGCTAAACTTCAGCTATGGCTGACAAGTACACTACGACATCTCGAATATAATAGCCCTCAGGCCCACTGTTCAAATTAACAAGGCTGTAAACTGAAATCCCATCATAATTTCTTCGAAATCTATTCCAACTCATCCCAACGAGTATCGTTAAACATTCATACGACTGGTTTTTAATGTTCTCCCCAGAGAAGTCTAGTCTGTAGTAGTGTTCATCCTTCACTAACTCAAACATATAAGAGAGGAGGGAGGGGGGGAAGAAGAGGAGGGAGTGGGGTGAGACAAGCGGCAGCTGTGAGAAGGAAAGATGGAGAGAGAGAGAGAGAGAGAGAGAGAGAGAGAGAGAGAGACGGGCAGACTACCATCCATCTAACCAGGCTAGGGGATGGGGGGGGACGATATGCCTGTATAAACAGCATTGGACATCAAGAGGCCCTACCAGACAGAGGAAGCGAGAGAAGGAAAACAGAAGAGAGAGAGAGAGAGCGAGAGCGAGAGAGAGAGAGAGAACACTTCTCAACTCCCACGCTGCGCTCGTAGACGGTGCTCGCTGCTCCCCCAACCGGCGACGCCACCCACCACTTCATCCTCGAAGCCCCCAGCCAGCACCAGTGAGTAGGAGCCGTCGTTGCTGCGGCCGTGGATCCCTCCCACGTGGGGCCTGTGAATGCCGGCCTCGCTCACCTTCGGGGGGGGGGGGTAGTGTGGACATGGGGGAGAACAGTCAGAGTGGAGTGGAGAAGAAAGGGGGGGGGGGGGGGCTACACGTGAGACTAGCTAGGCTAGGTTTCTGAGATACAAGTTGTATGTTGTAGGCAATGAACCAAAAAAAACGTCAATCTTTCTTACTCTCATCATTTGAAAACAGAATGTTTTACGTAACGTGTTGTTACGTCATGTTTTCTCCCAGCAGATCTGTGACTGTGAGAACTCACCTTACTCAGAGTCGTACCACATCACCTCTGCGACCCATGGGACCCAAAATGATCCTATTGGCTCACCTGTACACGGAACTTCCATGTCGTTCCCACGGGAACCCCAGGTACGGGCCCGTAGTGGTTGGAGGGGACTATGGTGCATTCCTTAGTGCGCCCAACGCAGGCCATACCCTGGAACAATAATAATATGTAATAATATAGTAGTAATAATAATAATAATAATAATAATGATATATGCAATTTAACTGACGCTTTTATCCAAAGCGACTTACATTGCAGTGAGAGCATACATTTTTTACTGTATATCGTCCCAGTGGAACAGCAACACAACACAACACTGAGGAGAAGCACTTACCGTACTACAATTAGTTTTAGCTCGCTAGCTAGCATGTATAACCGCAGATTGCTCACAGTGCACAAATCAATTATCCAACATTTTTATGGCTACATTTATTATTATGACTTTTTGCTTCAGGAAATATGGTACTTCATCGCTAGCTATCTCAATGTACTTCATTCACAAACGATGAGTCAAACACTTGCTATGCTCTTAATAACCATAGCATGGGGAGAGAACTTCTGGGAAACAAACAGTTATTTTTCCTCCAGTGGTTCCAGGAAAGAACATCAACCGAGCTGAGTCATTTGGAAACGGCATTGTCCATATGGTGCATATGCCATGCAGTGAGAGAGGCGCGGAGCCAACGCATAATCACAGCTTAGTCAGAGCACAAGGGGCCTCGCTAGGTTTGGGCCTTGTTCTGGCTAGCTGCTTCTCCTCCAGGAGTGCTAGCTAAGCTACAAAGCTGTGAGGAGCTCCACTTTGTAGCTGCTAATGTTGACACTCACGGGACCAACCGCTCAGTTTACTCAGCTAGCCTCCGCTTCTGTTAGCACCTGGCGCTAGACAAAGACGGTGCTGTCTGACTGTGTGTGTGTGTGTGTGTGTGTGTGTGTGTGTGTGTGTGTGTGTGTGTGTGTGTGTGTGTGTGTGTGTGTGTGTGTGCGTGCGTGTGTGTGTGTGTCTCTCATTTTGTCTCGTGCCAAAGCCAGGGGGGTCCCTCTCTGAGTGTCTCATAACAGTGAAGCATGAGTGTGAGTTCCAAGCCAAGACGCTTAGACTCTGAAGAATGTTGAACTTGTCGTTCTGCGGTGGGGCGGCAGAACGGAGGGGAGGGTCGAGGACTCGGTGAACCCACGAGTGAGTCAGAAAGAAGCCACATCCTAACTGCTGATCCACCATCTCACATTTCCTTCATACGCATTTCATCTCAAGTTTTTCACAGTGGTGCTCCCTTTTTGATAACCACATATAATGACCATGCCAACACCCATGCCCCCCCCGCCCCCACCCCCCTCCCTTTTCTTGCCCTGGAAACCCCCTGGCTCACCTTGCCCCAGTCACGCTGGCTCTCTGTGTGGGCAGAGGGCATCCTGGCCTTCTTCTTGCTGGCCTTCAACTTCTCCCCGGCCTTCACCACCTCGGTGGTGTCGTTCTTACAGGTGGGGCAGTACCTGTCCAATAGGAGACGGGACGTCAGGGCGGGGTCAATGCGATCATGGCAGGCGAACGAAAATAGCAAAATAACACACAGCCAAACTGTATCAAACTATGGGCCGGTTTCAGAGACAAGGCTTAAGCCTAGTCCTGGACTAAATCACACTTTCAATGTAAAATCTCCATTGAAGATGTTTTTTAGTCTAGGATTAGGCTTAAGCCTTGTCTGTGAAACCGGCCCTATATGTATTAGTATTAGTTAGTGGGATAGTTAACTAAAGGTCGATTTCATACATAGGATTGACCCACTTAATGGACATAATCCAATAATGAATAATGAATGAATAATGAATACAATTCCAAATCTTGCCATCTTACAGTGATGGACCCAATTTGATGTTGTTGTATCGTCCCTGCCATTTCTCTCCAGAATCATATCTGTTACTCCTTAGACTTTTTTTGTTCCAAGGTCATATGAACTGTCAAATTCGAAAGCCTCCCAGTACCTCTTCAGACACGCAGCGTGGTTTGTTTTGGTTGTAAAAGCCAATGAGGAAATGAGATAGGCAGGATTTTCAAGGTTTACTTACAGTTACACTGCATATGGCTCTGATTATAGTTGTTTGCTAGAGTCTAGCTGTGAACCCCACTGGCTACCTATGAATGAGTGTGTGTGTCTGTGTGTGTTCGCATGCTTGAGTCTGTGCAGTGTGTGCACATGCCTGTGTGTGTACGTGTCTGTGTGTGTGCGTGTGCGTGAGCGTATGCCTGTGTGTGTGTGTGTGTGTGGGGGGGGGGGGGGGGGGGAGGGAGCTCACCAGTCTTCGTCATCGGGGATGGTGGCCAGCGGGGGGTTGAGGCAGTAGATGTGGAAGGCCATGTTGCACTCATCACACAGCAGCTGCATGTGAGCGTCCTGCTTCCCTCCGCACACACAGCACGAGCAGAACCGACACTCTGTCTCCGGGTCCGCCTTGCAGTGCTTACACTCTGGCCCGCTCCTCCCTGGATCAATCCACATGAGCGTACACACACACACACACACACACACGCACACACATACGCACACGCACACGCACACGCAGCAATAATCCAAATCGAATAATGAATTTCAAATTTCAAATCTTGCCATCTAACAATGAAGGATATTAACGTTTTAACCATGTGAGGCTGATTGTTCAAAGCACTTTTAAATCGGAATTCTCAGCGGCACCAGCTTGACTTAGGTGTCCCTAACCAAGCTCTCATTGGCTGGGGTGTCCCTCCCTAGGTTTACTGTAGTAGTAGTAGTATTGGTTTGAATGTTGTCAGGCCTACGTTTGTACTGGCCGTCGGCAGCAGACAGGGAGGGGGCTCCAATCTTCTCAACCTGATACATCTCATCCAGGAACATGAGCTTACAGTCCCCCAAGATGTCCGCAGGACCCCTGGGAAGAGAAGAGTAGATCGATGAGTGGATGGATTGGATGGAATTGGGGGGAGAGAGAGAGAGAGAAAGAAAGAAAGGGGAGAGAGAATCCATTAGAGAACCACTGGGAATAATCACAACTCCCACTCAGAACTCTACACTAGACTGTAAGGGCTGAATACCACAACAGCCACTGAGGTAAACAACAAGTCCTCTTTCAACACATCAACAAAAATATCTACGCTGCATAACTCGCCAAACTAAGTTGTTGGCGATCATAGTTAGTTACTCTATCATTCCGAAATATATCGTTTAATTTGCTTTGAAATGTTGACATCGTAGCGCCGCCAAAGTTCACTTTCAGGGGACCTGAAACCTGACGTGTGTGTAACTCTCTCTTACCCCAGCAGGATCTTGATCCGGACCTCCTTGTTGGTCCTGGAGATCTCGTTGAGTGCCGTGATCTCAGCGTCGAACCAGAAGCCCCTCTCCTCTGGTATCTCAATGTTGTAGTTCACCATGATGACCTGGCCCACTCTGAGCTGGTCCCACTTGAGCAGGGTCCGCGCCCGCGGCCGCACATCACTGGGACACATCTCCACCACTCCGTTCTCTGGGTAACTACGGCGGAGAGACGGCAAGACGGGATGTAATTGGGACTTTACACAGACGGGTACAAAAGACTGGATAGACTGTGCTACATCATAGATGTCTTTTTTAAGGTAATTTTTTGGGGAATGTCCACTCTAGTCCCACTCTTGTATTTTTCTTGTACCTCTGGACCACCCCAGGCCACGGTGCTAAACCCCTGAACCACGTCAGGCTATGGTGGTAGACCCCTGGACCACTACAGGCCATGGTGCTAGACCCCTGGACCACCACAGGCCATGGTGCTAGACCACTAGACTACCCCAGGCCACAGTGCTAGACCCCTGGACCAACCCAGGCCACAGTGCTAGACCACAGGACCACCTCAGGCTACGGTGCTAGACCCCTGGACCACCCCACATACTGTAGATATCAATCTGTGTATATGATGGGCTGCAGGCTGGGACTAAATCACTAGACATATAAAATAAATTGTGTAGAAAGAAACATACAAAAAGGGTTTTATGAAGGACATAAAGGCTCTTTATAAGAACCGCTCCAGACTAAATGAAGCGTATGTGTACGAGCGTGTGTTCCACATGGCCCCACACTGACAAACTGCTGCACAGGAGAAGGTTAAAGCCACAGAAAAAAAATCATAGGGCTTGAAAAATAGTCAAGAAACCCTGAAGAAAGACAGTTTGACGTAGAAACGGTTGAATAAAACAATAGCTCTGGAGCAACAATGTGAAGCTTTGTTTGTTTGCTTGGCAGGTTGTTTTGTTAGTTTGTTTGTCTTATTTGTTGTCTCTGGACAGACGTTACCACCCTCAAATTCATAGACAGCACACTAAGTGCTAAGGACTGACAATCTGTGACTGATCAACATGGGAGTTTTGAAACATAATTTGAAGCTATGCAGTTTTTGTTTTTTTGATGTTCCTGTTGTTCATCAACATTGGAGAAAATCAGCCCTAAATGTATGAGGGGGTAAGACAGTATTATGCTCATGAGGCATATCAGCAATAATCTTCAAGAATCAATGGATGTTTGCATGTGTGTATATATAAGCATCTCCTCTAATAAAACCACTGAAGACACAAGAGAAGCGTGACCACAACAGGTTCTACTATTTCATGGGGGTGGGGGTGGTGAAAAGAACCAACATTTGCTTTGGGCAATACACACACACACACACACACACACACACACACACACACACACACACTAAATGCATATATCTCACATAACCCAACACTTATGCTCATAAGCTCATATAAAACCAGAGTTGTCTGTGAGATATTCAACATTCAACATGTTCAGGCTATCTATAAGGAGCCCCTAGTGAGCCAGTGGAGGGATTGTAGATGTGTGGTAGTGATGGAGGGATGGTAGATGTGGTGATGAAGGGATGGTAGATGGAGGGATGGTAGATGTGGTGAAGGAGGGATGGTAGATGGAGGGATGGTAGATGGAGGGATGGTAGATGGAGGGATGGTAGATGGAGGGATGGTAGATGTGGTGATGGAGGGATGATAGATGTGAGGTAGTGATGGAGGGATGGTAGAATGAGGATGATGGGAGATGATAATAATGAGCTTCCCACTGTTGTTACGACTGCAGTCACTACACTATCTTCCACCGTAAAGACCCATCTCTTAAGGCTACTTCTGAACCGTCCCTCCAAAAGACCTCCTCATCCCCACTACCCCTCTGTATAGTTTCACTACTGTTATAAAAATAAAAATAAAGTTATTCTAGCATTGTGTCTGCCAATGGCCCCTATGGTCCTAGCATAGATTTCTATTTCTTATGATGACTGATGATTCACATACTTCTCAATACAAGACAAATGTATTTCTTTTGCTTTGGATAAAGGCGTCTGCTAAATGGCAAAAATCTCAATGTAAATGTGAGGAGGGATGGTAGATGTGGTGATGTTGGGATGGTAGATGTGGTGATGGAGGGATGGTAGATGTGGTGATGTTGGGATGGTAGATGTGGTGGAGGGATGGTAGATGTGGTGATGTAGGGATGGTAAATGTGGTGGTGGTAGATTTGGTGATGGAGGGATGGTAGAGTGCTATCTGAACACAGCAGGCTGACACATCCACACATTAGCATGAGACACAGGCACTGAGATAAACTGCAGCAAAGGTCTGCAGTCTGTGATCCTCTCTCTGCTGTCCCGTCACACTCTCTCTCTCTCTCTCCTCCTCTCCTCTCCTCTCCCCTCCCCTTGTCCCGCTCCTCTCCCCTCCTGCATGTAAATGCTCATGGTCATGTTCTGAATATCAATATGTTGTTCCCCACAAGGCAGTAATAAGACACCCTCTGTGGACCCCCAGAGCCACAGGACTAGCTAACTCGCTAACGTCCCCTACTTAAGAGAAGAGGGAGAAAGCCCTGCGATCCAGCAATACGTGTGTGTGCGTGTACGTGTGTGTGTGTATAGACGCTTATGATTGCCCATGATTATGATTGCCCATATATTGCACTATACTGTAGGTATGTCTTTGTGAACATACATAAGCATGTTAAGAGTTTATCCTTCGAGTGTGTGTCATTATGCACAGCGTTTAGGCTAAGTAAGCGTGCGTAGGTGTACAGACTACAGACAGTAACACAGGAGAAAGGAGGCTCTGGCCCTTTGAGACGGCCAGCCGCAGGACTGAGAGAAAGAAGGCAGCAGGGTAGGATTTCCTTCCTTGGGTGAAGGGGATTACGGGGGCTCTGGAGGGGGAGAACAGTAGTCAGTGTAACGCGGTGGGCCTGTTTGCGGAGAGAGAGGGGGACACGGGAGGGAACAGCCCCCCCCCCCCGGGCCACACACACTCTCACACACATGTGGGGGGCCTCGCAGCGGGCTGGACAGAGCAGGACACGGGGGTCACAGTGAGGTGGAATGTGGAGGATGAAACCAGGATGCCGGAACGTTTGTATACCATCAACAGGTACACCACCCACCACCCACACGACCCACCACCCACCACCACCACCACCACCCCCACGCAATTAAAAGAAGCTACAACTGAAACGAAGTAAGTAGATTAATGAATTAATGAAGATTTGTTACCGTCATCTGAGACATTTTTCCTTTTCTTCTCTCTCCATTTAACAGCTTGTGTGTGATTATTGTACTTAGCAGGAGTCTGGGTTTGGAGAGCCGAGAAGTGAAAATGAAACTCCATGGTTAGCAGAAAGCATGCTGGGTTCTCAAACAGCAGCAAACGAGGAGTCTGACTGATGTAATTACGGCACTACAGCACGGGGCGAGACAAAAGCATTGATTCTCATTGGACAGTGTCAAAGAACTTTGGTCACAGTTAAGACACATTAACGATAAAATAATGAAAATAATGAATTAAATTAATTACTCCAAAAACTTTTTCAAGTATATTTGTCTGATCAGTTCAGCGTTGAACTTTCAGAGGTAGAAAATGTTTTTGATCTGCCGCCTTTCCCTTTCCTTTCAGTTTGCTCCTATTACTTTGCCTTCCCTTAAAGCGTTATAAACTACCTGGCGTCGTCACGTCATATTCTGTCCCACAATATAATTACCTTTTGTATCTTATAGATTTCCTAATATCCTTATATTTACTTTCTGGAAAAGTGTGATGATGATGTAATAAAAGCTTGTCATTGGAAATCTATAAAGCTTGTATGCACAAGATAATGATCACTTGGGACCACACATAGTGGACTGATGAGAAATATACTCTAACATGAGGAGTGCATTCCATTAATGATAATGAAAAATCAATTTGTGCAACTGCATTTGAGAACAGGAAGTGGTGTTAAAATGGCTTAATAATGTGGCTTTGTCTGCAATAGCAATACTTCTGTTCCCTTTCTATAATGATATAATCCGATTATTGCATTATCTCCACTTGTCTATGCTCTCCAGGTTTTCTACTTGGAAGTACTTGCATTTGTTGGGCCAAAAGCTGGACCTCAATAAGCCCATTCTGACACAGTTGTTACGGTAACACACTGCCAAAAAACGCAGAGGATTCTCCATAATTGAGGCATGGGTTTTGAGCCTCATTAGGTTTTCTTAGAAATTACTCCAGAATCTCCATGCAAAACAGGTGGTTTCATTTCAGACTCGCTGTTTTTCCCCCTCAACTTATACCGGACAGGGAGCCTCGGGAAGCCAATCATAATGGTAACAAAGAGGAGAACAACACGCTCTCACCAACAGCAGAGAACATGGAAAGGCAGAGGAAAAAAGAAAATGGCGCTTGTGCTCAGGGTCACACAATTTGTTGTTTTTTCCCTTCATAGCGAAACATGGGCAATAGCTAAGATTTGTAGCTACACCAGTAGTGTTTGCACCAAGATGGGCCTGCACCACCTCTCCTGTGATGCGTTCAGAGCGAACAGCGCTCAATTTTAGGCAGCAATTAGAGTGAGGAGAGAGGGGGGGGGGGGGGGTGTAGAAGTATCGCTCCTGAGAACTCCTGCGGTTACCATGGAAACGGCTCCTTCTGAATGAATTTGCAAAAAAAAAAAGAGAAAAAAAAAGAGGGAAAAAAAGAAAGATGACTCCAAATTGTAGCATAGCTACCACCCGCGCCTCCTCCATTCCCCTTCGCTGCCGGCAGAAATCAGGGGCTGCGGTTTTAAACAAGCGACCACCCCCAACCCCTTCCCTCTGAACTGAACCAAAGGGGTTGTGGGTTCACATCCTTAACACGGTATTTCACCATCCAGGATGCGGGGTGATTTCTGCCTAATTGTGAGAGTAGGAGAGCAAAACAAAAATGTGCATTGATAAGTTGCAGATGTTCGCTTCGCATGTGAAATTGTCCCACCACATTGACCACCGACAAAGTTCTTGTTGTGATTCGAGGCCATGCAAGTAAATACCATAGAAATTAATTATCTGCTCAGATTCCCCACTGAGCTCCCCAACCTTCATCAACAGTTAGGAGAACAGCAGTTTCCTATTGACCTTTAAACTATTTACAGTGTCCTATTTGACGCTCTGTGAACATGGGTGTCAAGAGTCAGATTTTATGTTCAACATAAAAACATTCTACAATGCAAAGCTGATAACTTGGTCATGACATGTGGGGTCAAAGTCTGATCCCTTTTTTTCCATGGATATTTGAGAGGAAACGACCCTTGACCTCCCTTTGAATTTCTCCCTGGGTCTTAAATCATCAGGCTAGTATGGAGAAGAGTTAATGCTCTTTAATTAGAGCTGGGGCTTTTGTTTCACTGGGCGGGGGGGGGGGGTGTCTGGGGGCGTTCCACTCGGTAAATCACCCCTGTGCACAATATCAAATGGCACAGTCCTACAGAAGGAGTATCATGTTAAACATACAGCTACTAACACGCCATGCAAACTCCGCCCTTCACCCCCATCTGAACCCTTACCTCAGTCTACTCAACGCTGGCTTACCTGGTAGGCTCCATTAATAACTGTAGGTTACAGTACTCCTCCTCAGTCCTCACCAAACTACTAGAACACACCCCATCCCACAACAAACCCTAATACTACTACCACCATATCATCGTCCATCTCATCTAATAGAAACCAAGTGGATAGAAATTCAGGAAAGCCAAACCCGAAGAAAAAATAGGAACAATTGTGGTGGAGCCAAAAAGAAGAAGGATAAATCCAGTTAGGATGGGGTCCTAAGCAGGGACAAGCCAAGCTCTTTTTCTGCCAGGTGGACTTACTCGTCATATCTGATATGATAAGTGACCTCCTCCTCTTTGTCTTTGTCTTTCTCTGTGGCTGTGCCTGTAGACGTGGCTGTAGCTGTGGGCGTGCAGTCTGTTTGAGAGGTGGAGGGCCCACTGTCCGAGTTTAACACAGAATTTCCATTATTGTCCAGGGAGGGTTGGCTCGGCTCCGACTCCAACTTGCCGTTAGTCCTTTTGCTCGGCCTGCCAACCTTGCCCCCCGTCGGCGCCTTGGGGTTCTGTCCCTTTGGGGCGCGTGTGATCTTGTCGATGCAGGCTTCGAACCAGGCGCCGATGCTGACGTCTCTGCAGTCCACCAACTCGTTAATCTGGAGATTAGAAAACAACAACGGGTCAGATCACATTCAACGGATGGGCTCAACTGATATTAAGAAGGCAGCTGGCGGATGTGATGGGTGATAAAACCTATCAGGTTATACGAAGAAGAATGACAACGCACCAGACGCATGGCATATCTTACAAGTTAACAAGACGACATGATATTGAATACTGGGGACCACTGGGATCTAATAGAAGGATACTGTGTGAACGTGTTGTAATGTGCATGAAGAGGAATATCAGAGGGGTACTGAACTTTTTTTTTTTTTTTTGAAATGAATGGTTGAGTTAATCAAGGAAAGTGTCTGTGACCCTGTGTTAAAGGGGAGGTTCACACAAAGTACATTTTCATATGTTTTTCTGGTCAATCCATGATGCATACAATCTCAAACTCATCATCACTTTTCGTGCAGCGGCATCATAGCCATCGAAACACAACGTCTGTTTATTTCCTAAGAAAGTCTCATACCGCTTTAAAATACATCAGGTGAGCTTTTTTTACACTCTGACCCTGCCAGCCATTCCTTAGAGCAGCACGTGCTCGCTCAGGGTTGTTCCGCAGAAGGAACTTCCGTGGGAGGGGGGAGGGGAATCTTGGGAGTTGTCAAGAAATGACAAAAAAAATGGAAATGTAGAATACCAGCACATTTTTTGGAATGTGTCTACTCTTGACTAATGAAAACAAGAAATCCACTGGATTACAGGGTCTGCTTCAAATAACTTTGAATGTGCAATAAAATACTGCATCTATCTAGCCTCCGTATGCTTCAAATGCAGGGAACCAGTCAGCTAGCTTGCCTTGCACTGCGGGGTTAGTGCTAGGAGGCTGGGAGGGGGTGGGGGAAGCGTTAACGCAAGCTGTCTGAGCCTGGCGATATTTACAATGTGCATCATAGCTACCGTTATGGAGATTTTCTATCCGCCTCTGTTGTCCACAAACACTAATAACCGACCAACCAACATTCCAGAGCTGTGACATATTAACCCTGACCGGGCAGCTAACTCTGTTCCAAAAACAAACCGTGCATAAGAGGGCACTGATGTTCAGTCTCGTATGACTACAGAACATGTTAGCCTACATGTCATAATACAGTAGACTAGGCTAGTCTAGGCTATGAGGGCTCTCTTGTAAACAAACATCCCACAAGTGTGTCTATAGGAAGCGCCCTGCCCCTGGTCCGACCTACACAGGAGCAGAGAGAGCCTATAGACACTAGCTTCATGTGCTGATGTTATCAGCTGCAGGAGGGAGACAGTGGAGGAGTAGACATCTTCACAGCTCCACAGGGATCCAACGCGTCGCTGCCAGAGACTAACTCTTCTCTTTAAGAACCTGTCCGTGACTGGGTGCCTCGCATTAAAACGGTGTGAACCTGGCACCTGATAATACCTGATAACAAACAACAAGCTATGATATATAGTCCATGTTTCTGTACCTCAGAAGACAGTAGTACTAATAGTAAGGAAGCCTTTTGGTCTGCTTCTATACTTTGCTGCATGATAGACCGAGGCCTACAGTCACTGCTGCTGTATATGTGAGGTTGTGCTCCGCTTGCTTCATTATCGCTACAGGGCTCAGTTGCTCCTCATCTCCTGAGCCATCTGCATGCTGGTAAGTTTCTCCTCATCTCCTCAGCCATCTCTATGCTGGTAAATAGCTTGGACTTGTGTTCAGCCAAGAGACTCTCTGCACATGTTCCAGGTCCAGCAAATATCTTTTTCCAGCAGCGTCAGTGTGCCAGTGCCAGCATGTCTTTTTCTCAGCGCTAAGCTCTGGGTATAGTGTGTCATTTGGCATATCTGCTTGGCATCCCTAGCATAAGCTCCACTGCTATGCTGTGTGTGCAAAGTGTCAGCCCTGCCACTTACCGTTAACGTGTGGGTTGGTGTAAGACAGGTTGAAGAACAAGGCTTTCTAGATGCATGACAGAAGTTGGAGCCGGTACCATGGTCAACATTATTGTGGCTTCTATTCCAGCAAGGGAATGTATTTGTAGTAATACAAATACATGCATACATAAAAGGCTTATGCATTAGCTTCTATGACATGAAAATAAAACTTACAAGGAACCTGATCCTATGCATCACATTATGGAAACAGAGAAGACTTCAGTGCCATGGGCAGGTCAGAGCCACTCTAATACCCAGCTTCAAAGAGGTCACTTTCCATACCATGGGGCCAGGCATGGTTTAAATGGGAAACTTGAGTACAGAAAAAACAACCTCCCCTTTAACTGAAAAACAACAATTCCCCCTAGCATGTCAGAGGGAAAAGTTTAGCTATAGCTTACTAGCTACTACCCTGCTTATACCTATCCAACAGCTTTAAGATTGTTCCAGAACAGTTCCGTTAGGGACAGGGGTTATATTAGAGGGAGAGGCCACAGGCAACATGACACAGCCAGCCAGCCAGAGACTGACAGACAGTCGGCCAGACAGACGGACGGACAGACTGGCGGCCAGACAGACAGGCCGCCAGCCAGTCAGAGAGACAGACAGACAGACAGACAGTCAGACAGACAGACAGTCAGACAGTCAGACAGGCGGCCAGACAGACGGCCAGACAGACAGACGGCCAGCCAACAGACGGACAGACAGACAGGAGGCCAGACAGACAGACGGACAGACAGACAGGCGGCCAGCCAACAGACGGACGGCCAGCCAGCCAGCGAGACAGAGAGCCGTTCTGACTGACAGACAGGCGGCCAGCTAGACAGACAAACAGACAGAAAGCCAGCCAGACAGACAGACACGGGCCTGGCACCGATACTGGACCTGCTACAGGAGCTAAACAGCCCTCAGCGCTGTGTCAGCCGGTCGCTATGGCGATGCAACCCGGCGCCCATCGGGAGTGAGACAGGGCTGCCAGTTGAAACGACCACAGGCATGTGTGTCCAAACCACAGCAATGCATGGTGGGAGGGGGGAGGGGGGGGGGGCTGACATTCTTATGATCAACTGGCGTGCCATCAAGGAAACTAACAACCAAACAAACGTCACTATCTCCTCCTGGGAATGGCCAATGAAACGGACGTGGCTAGACAAAGCCACAGATTAGGGCTCAGCCAAACCATTTAAGACCGATAACAATAACCTTGAAGGTGCATGTGACCGGGCCAACTCCAGGCCCTCACCATGCATACTGCCGAGACCCTGGGAGGATAGACCGGAAGGTTCCTTCTCTCACCTTGTACACGCCGATGCCAGGGTCCACCAGGACGGGACGTGTGGAGGTGGACGGCTGGTTGTCCAACGGTGGGCTGGAGGACTTGGACCTGTTGTTGTTTTTGTTGTAATTGTTGGTGGTGGAGTCACTTGTCGTTCCAGTGCTGGCCGTGGTTTTCTTGTTGTTGTTGTTGTTGTTGACGACGGTGGTGGCAGGGGCCACCGTGGCGGGCGGGGAGGCGGCAGCGGCGGTGGTGGTGGAGGGTGGGGGTGTGGTGGTACAGTCCATGGCTTCACACTCCTCCTTGGGGACCGGGCCGTCGGAAGGGTCCGTCTGGGATCGGATGAGCAGCTGCACAATGTCATTCAGACCCACGTTGTAATCAAACAGTGTCTGGCCATCTTCCATCTGAAAAACACACACACACGCGCGCACACGCACACACACACACACACACACACACACAGACACATACACACACACACAAACATGCGCACGTGCACACACACGCGTTAGGCAGCCATTTGTGTCACAGTTTTACTCTTTATATGGTAAGCGCCGTCAGACAAATAAACCAAGCTGCTTGTCAAGGGCAAACAAAGAGCACGGTAGAAAGACAGATTTCCACCGCTGTGCTGCGTTACAAAAGACTGTGCTGATGCACACCATCGAGAGATTTGAGACCTAAACACTGACAACACACACCTCACGGCCAATCTGCATATGCACTAGGACGGGTGTTGCTGTTGTTGTTGTTGTTGTTGTTGTTGTTGTTGTTATTATAACAATAAATGTTCTAGTTGTTTCTACAACAACACCGCCTCTCTTATCATTCAGCATTCCATCATGACAACGTACAGGAGGGAACCGCAGTGCTTGGAAAAAAACATCACTAAAATGAAACGAGAAATCTGATTTCACTGTTGTGACAACATAAATATTGTAACATGCGCTCAAAGCAAAACATGTGAATGGACGAATAGTGGATAGATTCAGGTAGACATTTCTCTCCACAAAGTCCCCAATGGCCCAATATTCTTGAAGTCGAAAAAAGAGAAAAAAAAACTGCTCTGCTTTCCACTGCGTTTTCCTCAAATAAATAAATAAATGAATAATTCTGAGGAAAGGGGGGGTGGGGGGGTGGACTGGGTCGCTATGGCAACCAATAAAGAACCCCCCCCTTATATACTCTACACACACACACAATATCTCGGTCTGTCTTTGCCCCCCCCCTCTTTCCGATGGTGTTGCGCATTACCAGTCATGGTCCGTGTCAGAAAATGGCTTCGCTTGGAGCGAGAGACTCGTCACAGAAACACAGCATTTCAATAACACCATTTACGTCATTCGACCTCTGTGAACACTCGACAATTCACAAACAGATAGTGGTTTAGAGAGCTAGAGCATCTTCTCCTCAGAGCCCCAGCAACCGTTCCACTACTAACTCTCCATTGTGTTGGAGAAACAAGCATGGCCGCCTCTCTTCTCCTCCGCATTACCGGTGAGGAGAGCAACTCGGGAGAGCTCAGTGACAGAGAGCACAGTTTCCACATCCGTCCTTTTTATTAAAGATGAAATGTAGATCAGAGCAGTGGCACGAACACTACGCGGGTTGCCGTAGTCTTCTGTCTTACTTCTGTCTGGTTGTCTGTAGCCTTGTGGACTATAGACAGACAGACAGACTGTCAGACACCATCCTGGACAAAGACAGCCTCACACACACAATAATTAATCTAATATGCTGGGAGAAATATTTAATGATGCATGGAATCCAATAATGCAGCGTATTTTAGCTGCTAGACCTGTCACAAGGAGAGCCAATTACCATTGGTATAATCTCTTCTTCGCCAGAGAGCTGGTCTACCATCTCTTCAGCGTCACGTTTTATGTCCTTAGGCTATGACTAGAAGAATATTTCAAGAATCCACAATGTCTGGTGTTATGTAAATGTGAATTTGAGGGTTAAGAAATTCTGAATTGAAGGACAAACAACAGACAAACCCATCAAACCATAAGTGAATCATAAGATAATGCAGAATTGGGTATTTCCATTCTGCCTCACAAAAGCTTTAATCCACTCAATTCCGTCCGGGGAGAAAATCTACAGTAAAATACAGAAGAACGGTCATCTGCCGGATTAACTACGAAATACTTTGAAAGCACAGTCAAAACCAACCACATGTGGTGAGGCAACCGATCAAGTTTGTGTGCGTGTGTGTGTGTGTGTGTGTCTATATATATATTATTTGGTTAGAGAGCAATTACCACCGCGGTCAAAATAATTCCTGAACTGTGTTTACTTGAGCTCTCATGTCAGCTGGACGGTTTCTAAAAACGAATTTCTCATCATTACAAGCATTCAGACAGTGACGCACAAACCTTAAGTAAAAACAGCATGAGATGTGCTTGCTTTCGCACTGGCAAGATTTCAGCAACACATTTTGAATATGTAATTATAAACGGCTCTTTTGCCATATGAATGAATAATTTGTTGACGGCCCCTTTATTAGGATACAGAAACCTAATCTACTCCAGGTGGGTGGGACATTACACCAAGCCAAGTCTGGTGAATTCAATTAGATTTAAGATGGGGCTGACAAGCATGGCGTGACATCTTTCAATGGGTTTGAACACGACAGAGAAATTAGCTATGTCAAGGGGAAAACGACATGATTACCATTATAGACATAGGTATCAATGTGTAAAACAATGGGGTCTTTATCTTTCGAACGTAGTGAATTAGGTTAAGCGTTATTAGCATTAAGACCACCTGGCTGTGACAAATCTCTACCGGGGGAAAAAACTGGGGAAGACGTCTCTGTACGCCAAGCATTTCGAAGCATGAACGATTGATAAATTGTCGTTGTCCCACTTCTAGGAATCACATGAATTCACATCCATCCAAGGGTGTGTGTGTGTGTGTGCGTGTGTGTGTGTGCGTGTGTGTGTGTGTGTGTGTATGTATTTTTCATGACTGATTGAGCGTGCTGGTGGTGTGTGACCATTTTCTTAACGTAACAAAGGTGCAAAAAAACTAACTAGTAGAGCTGGTGAGACAAAGCTGCAGAGCACGGTGGGCAGGGAATTGTGGGATAGGGCAGGAAACGCCCTACACTGCTCAACCAGACAGTGCTCTCCGCTCACCCTCCCCCCCCCCCCCCCCCACCACCGCCCGCCGCCCGCCAGAGAGGGGAGCCATAGAAAAAAGAAAATAGGTCACATTTCTAATCAACAGCGAACACCCCCAAGCAGCCCAAAACACTGACATAGGGACTTGTCTACCAAACTATGTTCCTTTATTTATTCTCTTTCACAGACACACAGACACACAGGCACACAGACAGGCACACACGCACCCACGCACACACAAACACACGCACACGCACACATACAGACACACACACACACACACACACACACACACACACGCACACGCACACTCTTGCTCCAACAGATTCCATTCTTCATCTGCAGTAATTGTGAGGACAGGAGTCGGCTCAGCTTGTCCTTGTCTTCCACGGCCCCAGGTTCACCGTCGCATTCGGAAAGCAAAACCCTGCATTTCTGACAAATCTGTCGAGTGGTAATAACCTATCATTACAAACAACTGCTGGGGCACGTATCCTGTATTAAAATTAAGCCAGCGTAAGCTTCAACGATGTTGAAGGAACCATAAACAAAATACCTCGAAAGCTAGTACCGTCCAGCTTCACAGCATGTTATTTTTCCATTTAGGGAAAGTTGTCTAGCCATAGGCTATAGTATGTGTTTATCCATGCAGTAGGTACACAGTTACCAAAAGAATACAGTAGCCTACATACAAATCATTTATGATACGCCTTTTCTTTTTTTTTCTTTACTCAAGTTAAAAATTCTGTATGAGAGCCAAAGTATGAACAACATAATTTGCCCTAATTCATTCATTGTTTCAAGAGCATCACTGTACCGTATTATCAATGTCTGTAGGATACATACCTAGATAAACCCCCCATAGAACCACGTAGAGGTCTTGGCCCTTTTAGAGCCGTTAGACAGAATTTGAACGTCAGTACTATCTAGGTGAAAGGACAGGCCGGGCCATAGTGCCGCACCTGAGGTGACAAAGGCCCTGATCCCGTTACAGCACGGACCTCTGTCCCAAAACGACACCAAGGCCGTCAAGTAGGCTACAAACGTGACCGCTATTCTGACTCAAGTATCAAGTACAGCACACAATCTAGTTCTAATATCCTCAACATTGTTGAGGGTCAAGGCCCTATGAGATTAAGGAAGTAGCCTACACATAGGGGAGGCTGGTGGAGGTAGAAATCGGAGGATGGGGCTCATTGTAATGCATGGAATGGTCTCATTCTTCATTTCATTCCATGCATTACAAAGAGCCCGTCCCGCGATTTCTACCTCCACTGAAGTAGGCCTACACATAGGAGAGAGCTCATCTGTAAAATGACTGTACCTACAGTAACATGAGTAGCATGGGGGACTAAGCTGCAGCTTAGCCTAGCCCAACCGTTTCCCATTTAAATGTCGTTGAAACCTGTCAGCACGACGCCCTTGGAGAAAGGTCGAGAAAGGGGCCGTGTGACCTCGAGGTAAACACCTCCGAGCAGACAAGAGAAGCACTGACACTGGACTCCTGCAGACTGCCCTCCCTGTCAAACAGGCTCCAGACCTCGGGCCGGCCCTTGAGGAGGGAGCAGGGCATGTCCGCACGCATGGCTGCAGGCCACATTGTTTGTCCTATGACCGAGACCCCCGGACCACGCCACAGTGCCTCCCACATAGAGCGACAGAAGACGCCGTTATTTTACACATGGACACACTGGACTTTGTGACAATTACGAAAAAAGACAAAAACAGGATTGATTTTTTTCTATTGTATTTGAAGGAAAGAGTTATTCTATATAAATAGATATTTGATTACAGTTTCTCAATATTTGGGCTTTTATTACACGCTGTGGGAGTAAAAATTATTCCCGGTTTCAGTGATGTCATCTTGATCAATTGACATTGGAAAATATAGCTTGTCCAATTTTTCATATGAGACGAATTTGTATTACTGTAAGTGGTGCCATAGTCAATAAAGAGAGGGATCCCAGTGTATGTGAAGCTGCCTCAGCACCAAATGTTCTGTAGGCTTAACTTCACAAAAGACGAGAAGTGAATTACTCCCTGACCTTCAAACAAACAACGCACTGAGCAAAGCTCGCCAATAGACATGGAGCACAATTCAAAAAGAGAGCCAATCAAAAGCCCTCAGCGTAGGCGGTCCGGTCAGCAGAGTGTGCTGTTTTTGTGTGAGACGTACGTAACGCTGTGCTCTGAAAGAGAAACACAACAGTGAACGTATAGGTAGGTAGAGGTTCACCACAGACTTGCATACCTCTGCGGTCTCTTTAACATTGGCCCTTCAAAACAACATGGGCGCGCAGGGCTATGAAGTAGGGCTGCATGCGCAGTTAAAAAAATAATAATAATAAGACGCCATTTTGAAAGAGATTCTAAAATCCTTCTAGCAACATATTCCAACAGTGTGAGGGCACTGTGAGTGGTTCATTCTTCAAATGACTTCACACATGGAAATCCCCCTCCCTGCCCGGCCCTGCTTTCCTATGAAGCAGAGGAAACACAGGACTTGCTAGTACTGTACTAGGCCCGCACATAATCAGCCCTGCAAGCCGCGGGAAGTGACTGCTTGGGGGGAGGGGGAGTAAAGGTGGCGAACATAGGCTAACCCTCAGAAACGTATTAGTACACAGGTATTCAAAAGCTTAAGAAAGGAAGATTGGGAGGAGGGATGGGGTAAACAATCCACACGTGGATGAGAGAGAGATATTGTTTCCATAGGCAGCGATGCATACACAGTGAAGTTGAAACATCCTCAGGTGTAGTAGTAGACCTTATCTTACAAAAGCAAATTAGGTGCAGATCTTTTGCTGAGTAGGCTATATTATTAGGGTGAGCAATCCGGGAGTCCGGTGCTTTCTTTCAACAGAAACACATAGAGGATTCCTCATTCAAAATGGCTGACACCTAATGCTGTACTGCGCAATGTTATAACACATTGACATTCTGGGCAATATAATCGTTCCCGAAGCATGGGCAATCACACAACCATTTCCTATCCTCTTTCTGCATGCTCTGTTGTGGAGCGTCAAAAAAAATATGAAAATACCCCCAAACCTAACCCATTTTACCTGCCTGAAATTCTGTTTCAGTTCATTTATTTTTAATTACAAGGGAAACAGATTACAGGTTTCACGCTGCGATGGACCTCAGGATGGTTTAAATATCCTTTAAAAAATGTGTTTTAAAGGGCATGACAAATGACTGGAAGGTCTGATTAAGCATAAACGAAAACGACAGAAGAAAAAACACAGATTATGTATTTTCTTCATGGAGTGTCTGTTGAGTCATAATAGCCCAATATTCAGCACACAGGGGTACAATGCTGAAGCAATTAACTGGCTGACTACAGCTTCCTCCCAGCATTCTACATCGATTATGACAGAGATTACTGCCAATTATTACTGGGAAAGCGCTCACACACAGGCATGGCCATAACAGGGCAGAACACAGCATGTCCTGCCAGACCACCATTGTGCATCTTAACTGCTGCCTTTTTCAAATACAAGGTAGGAAGGCCACTGAGTAACGTCCAGTCATGGTTCATTTGAATCATGACATTTCACACAATTTGTTTGCATTACCAACTGAAACTATACTCCCACTGTGCATTCTGTATTACAGTACAACATTTAGTTAGCCATCCATAGGTCTACGATGGAAACAGCACTATTGTTGTTTGTATACCATTAAGGACTGCATAAAACTGTAGAATATTGTGGCAGACAGTGCATTGTTATGTCAAGAGAGAAGCTACAATACTAAACAATATTTCAATAAAGACCTAATCACCTCTGAATGGTAAAGTGAATACTATATCATATCTTCACAAACACAGACAATTATGACAGACGGTCTTGAAAGCTTTAGAATAGGTCCCTGGATATAGGCCTAGTGTAGACATCTCATGTAGAGTAGGACTAATTATTCAGGAAATATGTCATGTTACACTGCATACATTATTTTCATCAATGCCAAAAGGCTCACAAATACCTCCCGTTGCCAACAGTTTCTATCTTTAGGCCGACATACTGCAAAGACGGCTAATGCTCACCACTGAAGTCCCACAAGACCTCAAACCAGACTCTATCTGCATAAATAACTGCAGGCATTATGTGGATAAACATTAAATAAAATATTCACATTCACAACTCATCATGTGTCATCCCGGGATATCCCAGTGGCCTAACCACTGTGTTCATGATGCCTGGCTATCAGTGGCCTAACCACTGTGTTCATGATGCCTGAGTATCAGTGGCCTAACCACTGTGTTCATTCATGATGCCTGAGTATCCCAGTGGCCTAATCGGTATGGAGGTAGGGAGGTAGGGAGGTATGGAGGTAGGAAGGTAGGGAGGTAGGGAGGTATGGAGGTGGAGGTAGGGAGGTAGGTAGGGAGGTATGGAGGTGGAGGTAGGGAGGTAGGGAGGTATGAAGGTGGAGGTAGGGAGGTACATTCATGATGCCTGGCTATCAGTGGCCTAACCACTGTGTTCATGATGCTCTGACGTCCACAGTGAGCAGCGCGCGGGTGTAAACACAGCATTTGACTGGCCTGGATGGCACGTGGAGCTACGCATGCACACTCCTCGAGGCTTAGTAAACAACATCATTATGACACGCAGCCAGCAGGTACACTAACTTACATCAAAGACTGTGTCTGGTCATTAGCCAAGAAACACCAACGCATCATGTGGTCAAATCATGTTTGCAACCAATTCGATCGTTGTTATTATTACAACACATTTGACCAATGTGTGATCAAAGGTCAAGGAAACACAAAATCAACACCTGGTCATTGGGTCATAATAACGTTCTGACTATAATGTTATTTTATCATGGCCCTCCTGAGTCCTGAGGAAAACTCTATGGCCAGCTGTATGTGGAAAAAAAACGCGCGACATGTCCTTCTCAAATGTGTAAACAGACGTCATTTCACTGGCAACATTGTTGCTACAAATGTGGCAGGATATATTGCAACAGTAGGTGCAGGATTGAGACAAGATGAATAAATAAACCACACTAGCACAGTGCGTCCTCGGTTCTTGCGCAAGAACTGTTGGCGAATTCCCATCAAAACAGGAAGCTCCACTGCTATGGAGAATGCGCCCAAAGTCCTGCAACGTAGAAATACAAAAACAAACACGAGTAACGACGGCCGGAGATGACAGATAGCACTTACCTGCTTTCCCCGATAGAAAAGCCGTTGTTGTTCAGGGTTTACATTGAAGATCTCTTGGATTTTCTGTCGGAGAGACTCAATTTTTGTCAGTCTGGAAAGATCCTCAACGGTTCGCGTCTCCTTTCCGTCAATGGTCCGAATCTGAATCCACATTGTTCCGCCGCCCAACTAACCACTAAAAGGTTACAGAAATCTTGTTTACAACAAATAAGGGGGCTCGGGGGACAGAGGGATAAAAACGAAAATGTTCAGAGCTCCATAGCGCTTTCCTCTGCAGGGGAGAACGATTCTTGCAGGAGGTGTCTCACATGGGGTCACGGCGCCAAGCAAATCTCGCGAAATAAAATTCAGTCCAATTTACCATTAAAGACACAGGACTCTTTTTTTTGGAGCGGGCAAATTCAACGAATGGATGATGACCAAATTGCAATGTTATTATGTCCATATTGTTTTTATTGTTTTATTTTAGGCAATGGACAGTTTTGTGAAATTAATGAACTCATACTTAATCTATATGACTGAAAGTTTAGCATATCTTGCTACTAAATGTGATCAAATGCACATAATGTATGAAATGGTACGGATAATATTCAAGTACCATAGTGTTATTGTACCCTGCACATGTGAACACAGAGGGATATTAAAATACATTATAATAATAATAAGTCAGTGGTTCTGAGGTTGGTTGCAAGGACACAAAAATAACTGTGTAATAATCCGCGAAAGGGGTCAAAGTTTGTGTCCGATGTCCGAAACAGCAACGGAACATGGAAATACATTTAATGGAATTGAGACTCGGCCAGCCATAAGTTTCCTCGGTTCAACTAGTATTGGTCTCTAGCGCCATCTAGTGGTTACGCATTGGCCATAAAAGGGACATATTTCTTTGTAGCGACTGTACAGACACTGATGTGAGCTAGTTGGTTACACTGATATATCTCCGTAAATTACTCGCCAGTGACAGTCAGTCTAGCGTGAATTAGACCTAAATCGTGTCGTGCGCGGGGGGGGAAATTAACACTGGAAAACATAATATTTAGGCAATAAGTGAATACGGACATTTTGAGTGTTGTTGTTTGAGTGAGGACTGCATGAGGAAGTGCAGCATCCCTCTGCTTAACACATACTTGAGACATGACAGCAGTAGCTTTTTCTTTTCCTTTTAATGTTTTTCTTTTGTTGTTTTTGTTGTTGTTGAATTGTTGTATTATTGTTCTTATTGTTGAATAAAAAGAAAATTGCAACAAAAAAAAGGAGTCATCATTGACATAAGTGCTAGGCTGTGTGCTTGCTTGTCTAGAGATAATTTAAGTCGCGGTCAGTCTCATCACAACAGCTCAACTATTCACGAAAGGGACTCCACTGTCACTGACCTGAGGAAAAAGTATACACAGCAATTATTATTAAGAAACCAAATCAAATCTGTGACACGGACTTCTTACGTCAGGGTGCACACACACGCACGCACGCACAGGTTGGTTGAAAATAACGTTCGGAACGTTCTGCCAGAGACTCGCTCGAGACGTTCATTTACTAGTTCGAGAAGAACTTGACGCAGGGCTGTCCTGTCGCCGACGCTAGTT
Organism: Nansenia antarctica; assembly: GCF_963989245.1. Classification (NCBI taxonomy): domain Eukaryota; kingdom Metazoa; phylum Chordata; class Actinopteri; order Argentiniformes; family Microstomatidae; genus Nansenia; species Nansenia antarctica. The sequence goes on along the minus strand of NC_137689.1, from coordinate 64,565,908 downwards.
TACGAGCGAATGTGTTCCTTTTTTTTTTTTTTACTAGCTACGCCTTTCTTTGTAGAAATGTTAAGAACTTAGATGTGAGAGACTGAAGTTGCTAACCACCAGCTAAGCTAGTTAGGTGGTTAGCCCAGTTAGCCGAATGGATCTCTCTGATATCTTTTAGTGTCGTTGGCTTGGCTCAACCATCATAGCACAGATTATTGACCTTTTTTCTTCTTCTATAAAGTCAAATCTGAATACTGGTTTGTATTCTCAAACAGTCAAATCTACGAATATTGCCACCTAAGGTTATCGCAGGCCTCGAGAATGGCAACAATGAGCTCTACGGAGAGTCTCTCTGTGGCCATCCACAGCAGCAGCTGCTACATCCAGAGGCTAGCTAGCTGCTAGCTTAGCTCAGCTGTGTCCGTGAGACTGAAGGGAAGCGATCTGAAAAAGCGCTGATTTAGAGGTACGATCGTATGAAGCTACAGGCCTTGTGTGCGATTTCGTGTTAGTCACTAGTTGAACTGAACATCCGACTTACACATTAGAACACTTCCGAAACTAGTAAAGTCTAAGTTGGAAGCGAACTAACTAACTAACCAGACTTTGGTTTGTCTTCCAGATGGTATGTCATTGATTTCCTAGCAAGCCAACTAGCTTGCTAGCTAATATATAATCCAATCATCTGTTATTAGCCAATGATTTCATAGTTTATGCACTTAATTGGTTTTTAGTCCGATTGGCTAATAAGCAGTGTGGATACTACTATCATCTTAGGTAGATGCATAAGCGATTGATGTTAAGTTTAAGTATGTCTACCCATATAATAATAGCTAATAGGTTAGCTCGAGTCAGTGCTGGAGTTGGCTACTTAGCTGCATAACTCTCACTGTTGTGATTTCAGCTCAGTCTCACGTGCTGGTCAAAACAAGGGACAGTCAGCTCTTGTCTGCTCTTGTTCCATACACAGCGAGATCAGTGGTAACGCTATCAATAGGGTGAGCTGATGTTATTGTAGTGCCTCACTAATAGTAAGATACTCACTCAGCTTGCTCGTCAAGTATTAACCCCCATAGAACACACTGTCTGCATAGTCTGCAGCCTTACAACATGAAAGTGCAGACTGAGACTTGTAACCAATCCAAGGTCCCACATAACAACGCCGTTGACCAGGATATGTCAGACAAAAAAGACAGTAACTTATTTCTCCACAATCAAGGCTGTATGAATGAACCAGGCTCGGGATCCCAGCAGAATGTCCATATGATGGTGTCATCAGATTTAAAATGGCACAGCACTGAATGCAACCTAGTGACTGAAGGGCTGAGCAACGGAACCACCTTGGAGAATGTAATATCCCACTGTAATACAAATGATCTTGCACTAAGAGATGGAGTACCTGATATCTCAAACGAACTGTCATTGCCTGAGGTCTGTATCTCAGTAAATGATGAAGAGGACCTTAGCTATGAGTTACAGCAAGCCTATAGGATATTTCATGGCTTTCTTTTGGAAAAGCACAAAAGCATTACAGCTCCTTTTTTGCACCCCATTGGCCTTGAAGAGCATAGGGACAGCGGTCACGTCAAGTGGTCCATGTGTTTAAGAAGGATGGAGGAGAAGTTCATCAGCAAGGAGTATGAAACGATCACAGAGTTTGTGGCTGACTTCCGGCTAATGTTGGAGAACTCTTACCGGCACCATGGTGTCGACCACTGGATTTCTAAACAGGCACAGAAGTTGGAAGTTATGCTTGAGCAGAAGTTGACATTGTTGTCAAGGTATGCTTGATTCTCATTCTGTTTAATTAATTGATTGATTCATTATCCCTGCATTTTAATCACTGTTGTAGGAGGAGTGGGAACGCAGTGGCCCATGGAGACAATGTGGGAACATTTTGGTGTTTTATTGTTTGATACCTTTGTTATTTGTATGGTTGTGCTGCACCCTTTAAATTGCTTTATTGATTGATTCGTCTGTATCCACTTTCTTAATCAGGACACTGCGAGAGAAGACTACTCTTGCAGTCACTTCAAAGGGGCGCTTTGGGACTGAGGATGAGAGAGGGACCCTGGGTACCACTACGAGGCGTAGGTCAGTTCCTCGTAGTCTAGCCGCAATAACAGTCGGTGGAAATGAGTCCATCATGGTCCAGGCGTTGAGGCTGGAGGAGCAGCAGAGAGTCAAGGAGGAGAAGCGGTAAGCTTGGGCTGAAACACCCCTGTGCATCAGCCTTAGGGCAGATGTTACCATTTTCTAGTCCCTAACTTGTTCATATCCATATTTTACAGACTTCCACAACTACGCATTTATTAGCATAGCTACTATTAATGTGCTTGTGATAAATGTTTGATTCCTATGCAAATCAGAGACCCTACAATTCCAAAATTAAACTATTATTTTATATATATTAGTATATATTATTATATATTAAGATGGACTCAATTAAACTTAGAGTGATTTGTTGATGACATTTTAGCATTTTAGCTAAATTCTTTAGCTAGAAAAATGTGTTCTAAAACCTTTGACTGTGTGTGTGTGTGTGTGTGTGTTTGGTTACCGTAGTTTGGTTTGCTCTTGATTGTTGAATTGAGTGGTGTCACCATGGCAAGATCAAAAGAGCTCTCTGAGGCCTTCAGAAAGAAGGTTGAAGATGAGTCTCGGAAGGGATTTAAAAAGATCTCCAAACAATTAGAAATCAGTAATACCAGCTATTAGGGCATAAGGTGCCTAACTGTTTCCTTCATCTTACAGAATTGGCATCTGTGTACATTTTTTGTTAAATAAGTTAAGTTAAATTAGATTGAAAAAAGATAAAATATTGATATGTCCATAGTTTTTCACATGACTGTATGAACAAATGTAAACACTCCCAACACATGGCTTCTGTTGCTGATATTTTTAAACTTGTGGCAACACTAAACTTCCACTATTGTTTGCAGGCAGCGGGAGCTGGATAAGAAAGAGGCAGAGGAAACCTCTGCCAAGGAGGTGGAGGAGTGGGAACACAGTCTACTGGCCCAGGCAGCCCAGTGGCCCATGGAGACAATGTGGGAACTGCCAGCCATTGGTCACTTCCTCTGCCTGGCCCAGTCGGCGCTCAACCTCCCGGAGATTGTTTTCTTTGAGCTGGAGCGATGCCTGCTGATGCCTCGCTGTAATAGCTTCCTTGCCAAGATCATGAGCTCACTGCTGTGCCAGCCACTGAGGAGAGCCACTTTGCACCGCCGCCCGGCCCTCAGCTACCGCCGCTGGGAGTCAGAGCTCCGGCAGAGGGTCCAGGGGTGGTATCGTACTGTGGGTGCGGCCAAAGAACAGAGGGAGCGTGCTGAGCAGCTTGGTCTCTCTCACCAGTTTTTCAGGACGTTGGGGGAGGTGAGCCCACTGGAGGAGATGCCGTTCCATTTGTTGCCCTTTAACCAGCGTGTTTGGCTGCTCAAGGCCCTGTGTGACAATGTGTACGACACCCAGAAGGAGGTGCAGGATGCTGTGCTAAGCCAGCCCATTCATGAGTGCCGCGAGTCCATCCTAGGATACGATGGAAAGGAGAATGCATACATCCATTTCCCCCACTTCTGTGGGGCAGACCTGCGGATATACTGCCAAGGTCCCAGTTTGCCCCCTGAGTTTCCCTTGCCAGTTATTAAGGTGAGGAAGGTGGAGCATGACGAAACGGAGGAGGACTCAGATGAGCCGAAGGAGCATCACCTTGTTTCTATGGAAACCGAGGAGCATGATGGCGTCAAAGGGGAGAATGGTGGCAGTGGGATTATGCAATTTCACACATGGGGGCTGAAGGAGGACTCTGTGTCCGACATGGATGACATTAAGGAGCCTAACCTGAAAATACGACGTATTAGCTCTCCTCCCTTGCACATCAAGGACTTTGCCAGCAGTGGGAGTGTGAAGGAAGAGCCGTTAGAGGTAGAATACAAACCCCAAAGGATGAAGGAAGAGGGGTCCGCATCAGGGCGTGTCAAGACAGAGTGGTGTGAGCCGTGTCTCAGTGTGGGAGAACACAGTTATACAGGCAGGTCACCTGCACGCCCTAGAATCACAGACAGTATAGCTCTACCAATGAGACGGACAGATGTCAATGTGAAGGTGGAAGGAGCACTCGCTGAGGGACAAAGATCTTGTCCAGAATGTACCACCAATGCTGGGATGAAGTCGGAGCATCTTCACTGTTGTTGCGCCACAACACTTATTACAAGTCCGCCCCCTGGCCACCCCTGTAAGATGGACCTGACCGAGGGTAACATCATGGACATCCAGATGAAGAAAAAGAAAAGGAAGACCAAAGCTGCCAAAACCACCACCCTCCAGAGAGCTGCTTCAACCATGAAGAAAAAAGACAAGAGGAAGAAACGAAAGATGGGTAAAGGTGAGCACAGGAAATCCATACCAATCCCCATATTGTGCCTCCATGCTTTTAAAGCCACTTTTATTTGAAAACAACAACACATCAACCTGCTACTGAGGGATAGAGTTGGAGAAATGTTATCACACTCAAATTGAAGAATTGAGTACTGTATTTGTTTACATTTCTGTTGTTTTTAAACATCGGAGTAGAACAGCCTTATCTTTTGGGTTATAAATTCTATTAAAGTCGGCATCACAAATTATGGATTGTGGCTTTAAGGTTGTGTGATGACACTCAATTTTGGTATGTTGGCTTTCAACAGATATCAATAACCAAATATGCCAATTTGAGCACCTCTCGCAAAAATAGGCTAATCTCCATCTTTACCTCATGAGCTATCTTTATTCTTTATTTTCTCAGTCAAATAATCATCTTCTTTGCTAGGTAAAAAGGTTGAGTCCAAAAAATTGGCTTCAAAGAAACAGAAACCACAATTCCCAGTTGAACCTGCATTTAAGGTAATCCTCCTATTTTGTTTTCAATGCACACATGTTAGGAATTGATATGCAAAATAAATTCTATTATGTTTAATTCAAACATAATAATGTATCCAGAAAACCATATCTGGTTACCATGTTTGGTTGAATGTGATCTTTATAGGTTGCTTTATCTATTGAATAATTGCTTGCTGAGAGAAAAGGCATGTTGCAGTTACTGGCTCGTTCTTGAAATATTTGTTTAGGCGATGCTTATCCATGAGAACTCGTCCACCTCGCCTTGACCCTATTACACCTCCTCCCCCCTCTCCCCCTCGTGCAGTTGGTGTGCAGCAGTCTAGAGGAGCTGAGGGAACTCATCAGCAAGACTGAGGATGAGCTTGATGAGCTGGAGAGCACCAAAAAGCGATCGGTTAGTAAGGGCAAGATAAAAACATCAGGGTTGCACGTTATTTTACAATGTAGAAAATGGCTTGGTTTGGCACTCTAGGTGGTGAGTGTTCCGTAATTCTTTGGCAGTTAAGGCCAATGCACACGGCGTGCGATGCGACGTCGCACGACAACGTTCTACGACAACAATCGCATCCCAATGCACACAGCGTGCGATGCGACGTCGCACGACAACATTCGATTCAGGCTGATTACTATAGGCTCTACCAATCCTACCCAATATTGCTTGCCTTGCTTCCACAATTTCTACAATATACAACTGGGCATATTGTGCTTACATGCTTGATTATTATTATTGTGTAATATAGGTGTCTTGTAATCCCATATGAGATGGACCAAAGATGATGACAAAATTACCAATTAACATTGTATGGTTTTTATATCAGTGGGAGAATATTAATATATCTGCCTGACAGGTTTTGTCAGCCTCTTGTGTTTTATGATTGCAGGGAAGGTGTCTCTTCAGGAAAGAGGCAGTGAAAGATCTGCACATCACTCTCATAAGACTGCTCAACGAGCTCTCACCATGGGAGCCCAAACTGGTCAAGGCCTTCCATAGGAACAGGTAAACGCTGACTAAAAGCCTTTCACGTGGTGTTCACATGTGTTCTGTGAACAGTGTTTGCCAAGATTAGCCGTCTCTGCTTACAGGTATTTTTTTTACCAAATGTCAATTTACCTACAAACACTACTTTTAATGTCAATTACATTTTGTCTAATCTCATAGGCTCCGTTTGAAAAAGGATTATGACGACTTCAAAAAGCATCCTGAGTATAATAACTTTGTTAGAGAGGAGTGGGTGGCAGACGATGGGGAGAGAGGTACAGGGAAAGAAATCCACTCATTCTCTGACACCACCAGATTGGCTGATGAGGAGGACAATCAGGACCAGACATTTCATAAGCTCCTGTGGGCCGGAGGTAAACAGTGTTGAAAATACAGAATATGAAGCTAACAGAATGCAATTAACACTGCAATGTGTTATTTTTGCAATGTTGTTATTTTGTCACTGTTGATTAAAATGGATACATACAGCATGACTTTCTGTATCTTATTCTGTGTTTTTTTTGCAGAGGACTCAAATCAGCTGGGGATGGAAGCATTAGGAGGCAGCTTAGTAACCAGACAGGAGATGTTGATCTTAAACGAGCACAGACCATCCACACGGGGCTTGAAGCGCCTGCAGAGCGGCATGGATGAGGACGCAAGCCTCAGCAAGAGAGGCAAGATCAGCTGTGAAGAGACAACTTCTCCTGAAGCAGAAATGAAGAGCAGATTCAAGGAATCAATTCCAGCTACACAGACTGGAGAAACTAGCCCAGTCATTCTCACCCCTACTACAGCGAGGAGCTTCAATCCCATCCCATCCCTGCTAGCTAAAAGTGTTGGAAATAAAGTGACCTTAATGAATCGGCCTGCTGTATCTGTCGCCAACCTTGTTGGTCAGGCACAAAGCAAGGCATGTGTCTCCCTTCAAGCAACCAAACTGTCAACGCAAAGCTCTCAACAGTTACCACAATCCACGGCCACACCAAAACAAACACAAACAATCGCGCCCATACCAAAGAGTCCCACACAGGTTGTCTACAAGATTCCTGAGGGAATGAGTCTAGTCAGGAAAGATGGCACCCCTGTGAAGATTTCAGTACAACCAATCCTGGACCCGAAAACTGGAGAAAGGATAATGCAACAAGTGGTGATCTTGCCTAACAACTTGCTAATTCAAAAGTCTGAGGACAAGGTGCCCCAGCAGCCTACGGGGGTCCCAATTTCAGCCCTCAAAGCATTCACTCCACTGTCCAGCTCTGGATTCACCATTCCTGATAACAGGATACCCATACAGCAAGTGGCACCTCTAAAGGATGCCCGTGGTGCAAGGACACCCTCTCCCACTGTCTCCCCTAGACTACAGACATCAAGCTTCAAGGTTGTCCAAGCCCCTCGGCCCAAAGCGAGTGCTACTCAAAATGTTATTCCAAATAGGTCACTCATCTCAAGTGCAGTCCCTACTGATCCCAGTAAACTTCCTGACTCCAAACAAGAGCTGAAGACCATCTGCATTAGGGACTCTCAGTCTATTCTGGTCACTACTAGAGGAGGCAACACCGGTGTCGTCAAGGTCCTTCCTTCTGACCAGAGTGGGACTGGGTTGTTACCGGCCAGCCCGGTCATCACCATCTCTCCACAGTTCAAAGCTTTCCTGGTGTCCAAGACTTCCCCTCCTGCTGCCTCAACAGTCCCAGCGGCCCTGAGCTCAACTGTAGCCCAGTCACAACCTGCCCCCTGGCCCTCGTCTCTCACCGCTATGCGCCAGTCTCCAATCACTGCCACCATTCCAATCGGCACAGGTCAGACAGAGGGCACCACGGTAGCCTATGCCTTAAACCAGGGCCACAATGTCTCATCCATATGTGCTGCATCGGCTAAAAGTGATCATGGCACAACTGCACAATCTACAATGGCTGTTAACTCACAGTTACCCGTTTGTCCTAAAAGCACTCTAGCTGTATCTGCTACGCCGGTAGTGAGTGGGGCGGGTGTCAACCAGACTTCTCTTCTACAGGGCATCACCAAACCTGTTCTGAAAAGGGCCAGTACAGATGAGCAGTCTCTGCTTACTAAATTTATCCTGGTCAGTCCCTCCTCATCCAAAGTCACCTCCACCACATGTCCCACTGCTCTTCCAGGGTCACGGTTGATGTTCATTAGCCAAACACCAGCTTCTGCCCCCTCCACAGGTAGCATTCCAAAGCAGACGTCAGTGTTTGGTGCCTCTACACCACAACCCCTGACCACGACAATACCTACTGAAGCAATAACGATGGGATTCAACCTTGGCCAAGCCTTGGGCGGTACTAGCATTGGGGCTTTGAATAGGGTCCAAAGCATCACTCTACCCTCAGGCTCGCAGATACGGCTACCACAGCAATCCTCAAACCTCGGCAAGACCGTCTGTGCTCCGGCACGATCCACTTTCAAAAGCACATCTGTTTCTCTCTCAGGCCCTCTAGCAACTACATCAAGTGGGCTGGTGTTTGTTAAAAGCACCAATATTGTCACTAGTACCAGTCCCTCTATGAAGAGTGTGGGCCCAGTCAAGGCCAATGCGACTACTGATGGCAAAACCCTTACATTATCCTCTTTGAACACTGCACATATGCCTTCCACTTCACTTCTGACCACATCTCAACTCCGGGGCATTCCTTCGTCCTCTGTGGTTCCCAACACAATTGGGCTGCCAAGGGCGTGCTCCACACAGACTGTTGTGCCCCGTCCTGTAGGTAGCCTTACAAGGAAAGACCCTTCTATGATTAGAGGATTAATTCCCAGCAACCCACGATCACCTGCCCCAGTCCCACCACCACTAAGCCCTGTCAAAACAACAACATCCCTCACATCAGCAGCCCATCTTCCTCAGTGTCAGAACTTCCACGGGGTCAGCAGTACCACACATGCACTGGCGATAAACACTCCATTGTCTGCCCCCCGGTGCTTACAGTCCTCCCCGGTACGGCCTGCTGCTAAGACCAGTCCTGTCACCACCGCCACTGTGCAGCAGAAGATTGTGATCAATACTGCTGCTCCACTGGCAGCCGGCACGCAGATTCTGCTCAACAACACCCGCTTTGTGGTCCCTCCTCAGGGCCTCGGGCCTGGCAGTCACGTTCTCATCATCTCTAGCCCCGCTGTCCCTATGGCAGCTCCACAGGGAGCCAGCCCAGCGACGGGTGTCCCAAGAGGGCCTGTTGTACCTGCTACACCAGCTCTACCTGCACAAGGCCCAAGGATGGCCACACCAGGCACACAGCCTCAACAAGCAGCACTTAAATCTTCAGCACTATCCATTGCAAATGTTGTACCTTCCCTCCCGTTCACTGTCCCCAGTCAAGTGACTGCTGGAAGAGCTCCACTGTCTCTCAGCCGCAGCTTTTCTCCACAAGCCTCACACCATCTCGCTGCTCCTAACCCCGGGAATGCTGCTATGGCTAAGATGGTGACAACTCCACCTTCATCAACAGCTGGAGTAATGGGTACCTCACTCTCCTATTTGCCAGGCAGCCACAGCACCACTCAAGTGGCAGGAAATACACAGAACACCATGCAGCAGATTCCTTTGCATACAGGACTTGTGAACGCATTACTCAAACCACAGCTGACGTCAGTTGTGCAACCAATCGGAACAGTTGCCACCCAGACGCAGGTGCTGCCGACAGTGGCTGTCCCACCAATAGGAAGCACTGTCTCCAGGATGCTGTCCTTACCTGTTGCTACGGTTCCACCAATTGGGAGTGCCCTCAGTGTCAAACAGGCTTGCTCAGTAGTAACTATGTCTCCATCCAACAGTACAGTAATGATGACACAACAACAACCAATCAGGACAGTGATATCGTCAGAGACTATCCGCATGCCTGTTGTTTTATCCAATCCTTCGCAGATCCTGGGCAAGTCCCTTCTGCAGCTGACCCCCCAGGTAGGGCAGACCAGCCCAACCACCAAACTACTGGTGAGTCCAGATGGTGCTGTTTTAAACACAGTTAGAGGTCCTGCCAACCCAGGCCTGCCACCGATGGCTAAGCCTTTGGCTACGTTGATTGTCACTCCTAGCTCGACTGGGAGAGTGCTGCCTACCCTAACGACAGACAATTCCTCACTGCCAACCCAGGCTGATAGAAGTGGACCTGTGAACTGAGCCTGAGAGCCAGTAGTACCATATGTCTGTGATGACTCCGATAAATATTCCAGTTGTGTTGTTCAATCTGGACAACTAATAAAAACATTTTTGGTTGCGGGTGGTGTAGTTCACAAACTACTGGTTGATTTTTGTATTCTTGCTGCATATCTAAAAAGTGCTAAGCAATGCTAGGTAAATTATACTTAACTTAAACAGTTTGCTCAAGAGAAAAGGGTGAAAGTTTACTTGTTGATGGTTTTCTATTTCTTGAAGCAAAAAAGCTGCTGGGTTGCCTTTTGACGAGTTTAAAATAAGTCTTGTAGAATTTTGAAACATTTTATGGCCAGTATGATATATGTTGTAAATGACTAGGTGGCAGGGTAGACAAAAAGGATATGAATGCGTTTGTAATACTTTTCATTGACATTAAATGATATCCATTGAATTCCATTGAATAGATTGGTACTACAATTGTTTTGTTTTTTTATCAACCAGACTCTTAGAACTTTCTCTCTGCCTATTGTAGTATTTTTTTTCTGATGTGTTGCCTACACAAATGGGGTGTGTCAGTGTCCAAATGTTATTACATTATTCTCCAAACAATTAGTGGAGAATCATTGAATTTTATCTGGCATTTTACACAATTTAAGTGTAACTAAATGATTTGTTTGTTACATGGTTGAGCCCATAAAATGTTTTGAAGTTAGATGTATTTATTTTTCCTACCATATAGATTTTTCAAAATATTTAGTGAATACATTTTCATGGGATAATTGTAGACATTTCTGCATGGAAATAAATGATGCGACTGTCCTTCATAAAGGTTTTGTGGTGTTCATTTTATTAGGCCCATGATAAATTATTTTTTATGTTTTTTTATTTAAATAAATCTGCTGAATTGTATAGAGGAATAATCATTGAATCGTTTAAAATCTTTAACTGAAATAAGCTGACAGTGCAATCAACTTTTTAATAAAGTAGATTAAAGATTTCATCGCGACACATTACTGTGGTTGTAACAGAAATTAACATATAATGAATACAATATACAAGTCTATGGAAAGTAACTTTGTACATTCTGTAAATAAACAAGATGCTGTTCAGGTATTGACAGCTCGTAGCTGGTCTTAGGCACTCACTCTTCATACATACTCCTTCTGGTCTTGAAGCCTTGAATTGCTTTTACTAATCAAACCTCTCAAAATGAATGACTGTCCTTGCATGTTGGTCATGACAAAACAAATAATAATTATGGAAAGAGTAAGTCAGCATTGCACCTCTATAAACTACAGGCATGAAGAGTCACCACATGCTGTTCATCATGATTATTGAAAGTAGGCATCTAATTAACCGCTGCACATCAATTCTTTCATACAATTTTCTTTTTTTAGAAACTATTTAATGAGATAACATAATATAGGACACAACACATGAAGTTCTGCGTTTCATCTTTTGCACCACTGTCCTCTAGGGCCTGTAGGGAGGAGGTAACGGCCCAGATGAAACCTTCTCATAAGCAGGGGGTGCATTTGGAACCTGAAACACATAAAGGCATTTGTCAGTACAACAAGTTAGTATTCTTTTCTCATAAGAGAGGTCTCAATGCTCCCTGACCCCCACCCTTTGAAATTCCAGCATGTAATCCTCTCCTCTCTTCTGGTGACATAATCTCTGCACCAGTGACTGCCTCCGCTCACATGCGATTTAGCCCTCCAGGCACTCTTAAATACCACAGAGGGCAACGAAGAGCTGCACGAGGGCCCATATGATGGTTGTGTGTATGGTCACAAGAAAGGGGAATGTCGACCCCTCCCCCACTGCCCCAGGCATCTCACCACAGGATGGTTTCCCAACTGACTGAGGGCCATCTTGTTTTCTGCTGCTGGTCCTCCCTCGGTGTACTGTCCTGAACTCCATTGCTGGGCCCCAACTCTTGGGTTCTGTGGAGAGGGTGAGGGACAGAAACAGGAACATGAGACAGGGACAGAAAACAACCCCTAGCCCAGTGATTCCAGAGCAGAAGGAACTGGATAGGTGAGGCAACACCTCTACACTGGAGGGCTGAGAAGAACCATCTCTTATATCCAATTCCTTCAGATGTACAAACAATGAAAAGAGAGGAGCACAAGATTAATGCGAGGGAGAGACACTACTTCACTGGTCTCTGAGGTGGCTTTTCTACTGCTTCCTTTTATTACGCTGCTCTGAAGTGAAATAATTGGATAGGTAAACAACAATATCCCAGGAGGCCTCCTGGGATATTGTCCTCCAGTATATTGTTTTCGCCAATTGTGTCTCAGATAAATGATAATAATAATAATAATGAAAATAAATTAGACGTAGACACTTATTGAGATGCAATCCATGACAATTCTTACCCGAATAATTTTGTACCCACTCCTCCTTCGATAATACCAGCATCCGAGGATTAGAAGGGCTGCAAGAATGACAACCAACAGAGCAATGCCCGCCGCCCTGTTACACAGAAACATTAAGAAAACAACAAACACCGTTATTTTGTTTCAAACCATTGTTGTCAGACACAAAACAAAACCTTTAAGGCCTAATATCAAGCCAATGTCCATGCAATCAATACATTCAATCGAACATTAGCATTATGATTCATTATATAAAGAAAATAGAAATTCTAGTGAAAATGTGTTTTCTTTTCTTTACTCTTCGGCTCTGACAGAGGATCCACCGCCTCTGCTGGCAAAATGTACGTTGAAGTCACCGCGAGGCATCCCTTTGAAGTATAACAATTCTACACCTGAGAAACATGAAACAGATATTACACCTTAAACTAGCATGGTGTGTTATTATAAAACATTTATTGCAAAATTCCATTAATACACTATTGTCTCATAGTTAATTTAAACATAATGCAAATGGTAATCAAACTCAATTTCAGAGCAAATTCAACATCAGATGATATTTGCATAACATTTGACCTATTATGAAACACCAAGGATATCTTTATAGCTACATGAAAAATATCTGCAAATCGTTCATTTTAAAAATGACATGATCTATAATCAAAGCTGAACTTTTGAACAAATAGCCTAACTGAATGAACCTGACCATCAATTTACAACTATTATGTAGACAGTGTTCAGTCTGTGTATATATAAGAAAAATAAATAGTATAATCTTACCTAAATTGGATAATTAGATTGTGAAGAGGAGTCCTTCTGAAAGGCTTGCAAGCGCAGTACTCAAAGTTATCACTTTTCTATGTTCAAATCTCTCCCCAAGAGAAGGGGGGGAATTCTCATGATAGTCACGGGTTCTACACTCATACTTAAAGCCATTCAACTGGACTAATTAGCGTGAAAACCCTGCAGTCCAGAACACAACTCGACCTCTTATCCACTCTTGAAACTTGTCTGCTGACTGTCTCACACAGGGTTCATTTGCCATAAGGCCTCAAAACAATCATATTGATTAATAAAGAAATAAGAAACTAGATAAAAACCAAAAATATAATTTTACATACTAATCGAGTCTAAGTTTATGTTGTATACTGATATTGTAGTTGTAGGTTCCATTAGCCAATCATATTATTATTATTACTAATAACTTTATTAGTAGTATTAACTTATTTTACTTACTTACTTTATTAGTAGTATTAAATATCTCCTACATTTACTCCTAAGGACGTGCAAGCATGTAGGGTAGGCCCTTATTTATAGATGGTAATACAAAATATTGAAAAGTAATACCAAAATATTGCATATTAACTGAGCCTAAACTAATAAACTGTAAGAAAAAATAAAGATTACGGTAGAGTGATAATGTGATAAAATGTGAGACACCTTTTAATATTTTGCGTATTTATTTTGCAGTATCAATAAATGGTCTGTAGGGAGCACAATATCACAGCCTTCGTTCAACCGCAGGATCAGGAAACCCTGACCACAAGCTTTGAATGTGAACAGACAGAACCACGTTATTCAAACCGCACAACAGCCTCGTACCTTTGCATCGGAACACTTGTTTTGTCGCTTTGTTAGAATGTTTTGAAAAATAGTAGCTATCATATCAGACAACTGTCTTTCTGCTTTAGCAGCCTAATCCACAACGCGCTCTACAAATTGGATAGTAATCAAACTTTAAAAAATAAGAGACAATACAAAGTCTGACTTGTTATTTTTTAGATTAATTGCTTATGCATAGACCATTGAAGATCGCGGACTGGATCACTTGGTGAAACGCTCCTGCCTCCTCAGTGTTTAATGTCCTCACAATCTAGAGATAACTGTCCAGTCAGATAATACCTTACGACTCCTACTTCGATTTTTTTTTCTTTTCACCACCGTCCACTTCCTCAGTGAGAAAGAAGTTTGTCCCTCTCCGTGATCCGTCGGGTGTTCGCCGAAGCGACGCTTACTGGGTGTACCAGTGGCAAAGATGGAGAGTGACACCACTATTAGGAGAATAAAAGCCTACGGGACGCCAAATAACATATCACAACAAGGGAACAATGACTCTCAGGGTCAATGTGGGACTAACGGCTGCAGTGACACCAAGAAGAAACGCGACGTGAACTTGTACCTGCTACGGGAGGGGGTCGCAGTGACACTGGTGGTTGTATTTATTTTTATGTTGTGGGGACTGGTTCATTTCTCCTTACAGCAGCTTGTCATCGGCAGATCCACTGGCGAGTTTAATGCAGTCAGGGCAAGGTGAGTCGTTAACAGTTGTATTCATGTTCTGCCTGTTTAAAGACATGTTTCTTCCAGGTTTCGCCACTACAGTTAACTAGTACAGTAGACTTATATAGCGCTTTTCTAGACACTCAAACTGACGCTTTAAAACGAACCTGCGAGCTAACCTTCCCTCTAGTTGTTTATCCCAGAGACCCACCTAGAAACCGTAGGTAGTTATCTCCCAAGACAAGGTAACCCAGTTCAGGTGTCACCAAGGTGTAACGGTTGATACTAGAGGGTGGGGCGGGTGGGGGGGAAGGAAACAGCACAACTCTTCTAAACCGTCTATTTGTTGTTGTTGTTGTTGTTGTTGTTGTTGTTGTTGTTGTTGTTGTTGTTGTTGTGGTTGTGGTTGTGGTTGTGGTTGTTGTTGTTGTGGAGTCTGTCACCAAGTGATCTGCCTGCTAGATTCGTGTTCCTGACGCTTTGGTTGCCAAATGAGTACTAGCAGGACATTTCCTAACTTTATATAAATGTTCATCATGTTTCAATTTGTTGCTATCTGTCATTGTTGGGATGGGTCTAGATGTTATTGTAGCTGTAGTTTTCTAAAACGGAAAAAGTGGAAAGGAAACAGGAAAGGCTTTTCCTAAACAGTTCTGATATGACCATGTTAGCCTACTGTTGTGTCCACAGGATCTAATGAATCAAAACATTTGACACGTCTCTCAGTAGGCCTAGCCTATAATGTGATGATAAGCATGATGATTTTAAGCACCAACATAGTTTATGATTATATATATAGGCCTATATAATGAAACCTGACTTTAGAAACTGTAATAGTGAAACAAAAGCAGAAATGGTGTGTGCAGTAACTACTGTTGATGTAAGCAGTAGGCCTACCCCTATAACCTACTTTCTATGTCTGAGGCAGGAAGCACCTGGAGCGCATCACCAGCGTGGGTCCCAGGCCCGTAGGCAGCAAGGAGAACGAGGTGCTGACTGTGGCCTACCTGCTGGAGCAGATCGAGCACATTCGGAAAGACAGCGCCTCGGGACACCACTCTGTGACTGTGGACGTCCAGAGGCCCACGGGCTCCTTCAGCATTGACTTCCTAGGGGGCTTCACCAGCTACTATGACAGGGTCAGCAACATCGCCGTCAAACTGGAGCCCAAGACCGGAGCCCAGCACTTTATGCTGGCCAACTGCCACTTTGACACCGTGGCGAACAGCCCAGGTACTTGTACAACCTGCTGTGAAAACCTGTTCATAATAACTAATTTTCTCTCTCGGCTCACTCTTAGCTGACCCTTACTTATGCACGCTTATCTTGTTCCCGTCGTTGTTTTGTAGTAATACAGGCGAACATGACAATTGTACCACTGGGGGTATTCCATCAATGTTGCTAACGGAAAATCCAGGCATATTCTGACAAGTCTCACGAGGCTTATTTCTATAAATCTCGCGAGACTTGTGAAAAATAAGCCTGGAGTTTCCTTTAGCGACTTTGATGGAATACCCCCCTGGTGGTGAAGGTTTATTTTAATTTGTAAAAGTCGGCCTCTAATGGTTGCTTTCTTCCTGAACGTTGCTATTATCAGTCTCTGTGGTGGGGGATCCAGGAGATAAGGTCATCATGCGTTTCACACACAAGGAAGGAGACCTGAGGTCTGTAGCTGTTATCTTCACTAATAGTAGTTAAATAGTCCCACTACCTCTTATCTATGACTACTGTAGGTACACTCTCATCCGTTTTGTGGATATGAATGATGTGTTCGTGAGTTAGATGTTTTTTAGATGCGCTGTCTCTGAATCTGACAGAAGATGATAGGGTTAGGGTCATCAATTAGCCTATAAAGTTGAAGATGATTTGGACAGGGATGTTCATCTGTGAGAAGGTACGCAATTGGCATAAGCAACTGAAGAAGTCAGAAGTTCGGTGTAGTAGGCCTGAAGTAGCATCAGGATGTCATAAAGGATTATAGCCTTGGACGTGGTTGGAATGCACAATCATCCCATTTTGCAAAAGCAAAAGCACATTGCTTTAGTCAGCACAGTATGGTTTTAGTTCCAACAAGCATACTGAACATACTGTTCTTCACCTGAAACTCATTCCTCAATGCCCCTGCAGAGAACTGTGCTCTGAACCTCAGAACTTGTACCTCAAGCAGGAAATTAATACCAGTGGGTAAACAAATTGGATGGGGGGCAGGAAAATATTAAACCCTGCCCCGCCGTGCCTGGTCCCACCCACCCATGGAGTATCCAGGAATTCCAAACATTCTCATTGTAAAAAGAAAAAGAAAAAAAGATCTGATGCATTGTCCTACATGATTGTGTGTGTGTGTGTGTGTGTGTGTGTGTGTGTGTGTGTGTGTGTGTGTGTGGAGGGGGGGGGGGGGGGGGGCAAGTCCCAATGATCACGTGAAGGAAGAGGCAACGGTAACCTGTCACTGTGTTTATAGCTGTGGAGAGGAAACAAAGACGAATCTGTTCACAACATTAGTGGCGGTGTGGCAGTGCGATCTCGCCCTGACCGATGTCAGCCACCATGTGTCTGGCTAGCAGCCCGCCTCACACAGTCAAATCATATGATTCTCTCTCTCCCTCTCTCTCCCTCTCCCTCCCTCTCTCTCCCTCTCCCTCCCTCTCCCTCCCTCCCCCTCTCCCCTCTACTACCTCTTTCTCATTCTCTCAGATATATAAACTGACACAGTCAGTGTCCCTCAGAGATTTTCAGATTTCTGTCATTCTTTTGATATCATATGATGTGGGTGCCGTTCATATGATGTGGGTGCTTAGTGCTAAAAGAGGAATTTGTGAGCTGGGATTATATGTTGATATCTTGGCAGTACACTACTTGCAGTAGTTATCAGCATACTCATCTGCATGTTTGTTGATCTTGGCTTGTATCGTTGCCTCAGGCAATGCCATGTTACCTACAGTACATCACCTGTGAGTTTAGCACTAGTTATTTACACTTGCCCCCCCCCCCCCGCCTTCTAGTTCTCATATAGCCTAGCCCTAGCCTAACCTAGTTTAGCCTTTAGCATAGACTTCAGAACAATAGACTTTAGTTTCCCATAAATAGCCTCCATCCATTTGTGTAAGTGTGTCCACTCTGAGTCTGCAGTGCTCCTCCTAAGCTCATAGGCATCAACAATAGCCTCTTAAAGCGTTCCTAATTCCCTCTTAGCTACTATTCTATCATCTTAGCTTCTCAATAATTGGCCCAGTTTGGCCCACCGTTGGCCTTGAGGGCTCAGGGGTGTATCATAAAATTATTCCCACATAATAGAAAACCTGTTCAACAGGAAGCCGACAGGCAGGTCTCCACTTCTTGTTTGGGGTTTTCATGTTCTGGGACACAATATTGCATTGTTCTTGTATGTTCTTTTCTTTTGGTAGTAAACCGTTATCATATTGTGTAGCATACCTAATTCCCCAAGTCAAGAACAATACGGTACACTGCATAGTTGAATAGTGAAATAACACAGCAGCTAACAGTGGAGATTTCCTGATAGCTGGGATAGTGGTTTCCAGTTTTCCTGCAGTCTTGTCAAGGCACACAGGGCCAGATAAGGGAACCGGTTAAACAACATGGTTGTACTAAGTGACTAAGTGAGTTATTTACCCTCTAATGCATTCAGCCCTCCAGTTCGGAATATCAGCAGACCATTCACTCACTAACACACTCACTCACACATTCACACACACACACACACACACACACACACACACACACACACACACACACACACACACACACACACACACACACACACACAGACACACACTCATTAGCATTTCCCAGTGTATGACCCTGTCTCACCTGTGGCCAGGTGCAAGTGACGATGCGGTCAGCTGTGCGGTCATGCTGGAGGTGCTGCACTCCCTGGCCAACCATTCCACGCCCCTGCGCCACGGGGTGGTCTTCCTCTTCAACGGGGCGGAGGAGAACGTACTGCAGGTGAGAGAAGGAGAGAGAGAGAAAGAGAGAGAGGGAGAAAGCACCCAGCACTGGGGGTGGTTCGGCCAAGAGGAAGTGGATGACAATTCACATTGTTTTAGGCTCAAGTTTCACGCTTCATGAGAGTCAGAAATTATATTTCCCCATACATAAATTATGCTTGCATAAATCATTGATATTGAGAATACACTGTCTGCACTGTCTGTTACTGTAATATCTTTATTCCCTCAGTACCACCCATTGATCTCTCTTCTCTGTCTCTCTCTCTGTCTCTCTCCCTCTCTCCCCCCCCCCCCCCCCCCCTCTCTCTCTCTCTCTCTCTCTCTCTCTCTCTCTCTCTCTCTCTCTTTCTCTCCATCAGGCGAGCCACGGCTTCATCACTCAACATCCGTGGGCCAAGCAGGTCCGAGCCTTCATCAACCTGGAGGCAGCCGGGGTGGGGGGCAAAGAGGTGGTGTTTCAGACAGGTAAGAACAGATTTATCTGTGTGTGTGTGTGTGTGTGTGTGTGTGTGTGTGAGAGAGAGAGAGAGAGAGAGAGAGGTGTGTATGTGTGTGTGTGTGTGTGTGTGTGTGTGTGAGAGAGAGAGAGGTGTGTGTGTGTGTGTGTGAGAGAGAGGTGTGTATGTGTGTGTGTGTGTGTGTGTGTGTGTGTGCATGTAGATGTGTATGTGTGTGCGCATGTGAGCAGCTGAACAAGCTGAGGGAAATGCTCAGGGGAAAGTGTTGCACAGCACCTGGATAAATGCAAATGGCGGTGTTCTAGGAAAAAAGCAATCTGTTGGAGAAACTAGCATTAACATCTTAAAACTTGTTTCGAAACTTGTTTAGCTGATTCTTCTGTTTAGAATTTGAGTTGGCGTATTGAGTTGAGGAAGTGTCCTACTTGCCCTCCAGGCCCTGAGAACCCGTGGTTGGTCCAGGCCTATGTCCATGCGGCCAAACACCCCTTCGCCTCCGTGGTAGGACAGGAAGTCTTCCAGAGCGGCGTCATCCCGTCCGACACAGACTTCCGAATCTACAGGGACTTTGGAAATATTCCAGGTACCGGGAGATCTTGAAGATCCATCCACTCTCAAACTGTGGATCATCATGTCTGCCTTTGACTGCCTTAGATTGTCTTAACTTGTCTGAACCTGGCACGTCTGTGTGTGTGTGTGTCTGTGTCTGTGTGTGTGTTTGTCTGTGTCTGTGTGTGTGTGTCTGTGTGTGTGTCTGTGTGTGTCTGTGTGTCTGTCTGTGTGTGTGTGTAGGCATTGATCTAGCCTTCATTGAGAACGGCTTCATCTACCACACCAAGTATGACACTCCTGACAGGATCCTGACAGACTCCATCCAGAGGGCAGGTGAGTTCAGAGGCCATGTGATCTGCTGTTAGAGCCACAGATGCTGCACAGATGCTTAGATAACCGCTGTCTCTCTACCCTACTTCTACCCTGTGGGACGAACACAGGGTCTGTCTCATAGCGCTGGTTCTCAGAGATGAACTGTCTGTCTGTGTGTGTGTGTGTGTGTGTGTGTGTGTCTGTATGTGTGTGTGTGTGTCTGTGTGTCTGTGTGTGTGTGTGTGTGTGTGTGTGTGCGTGTGTGTGTGTGTGTGTGCGCGTGTGTGTTTGTGCGTGCGCGCGCGTGTGTGCACGTGTGTGCACGTGTGCATGCGTGTGTGTGTGAGGGCCAGACTGGAGGTGATGTGTGTGTGAGGCTGAGAGGTACTAGTAGCCTGCTGATTGGCTGAGTCAGCACAGCTCAGCCCGGCTCAGCATTAGTGTCATGCGAGCGGGTAGTGGGTCTTGGAGGCAACAGCTCGTCGTCAAGGTGAACCCGGTCACTGCAGCAATGGAATTCAGGTGGCGAGGTGCCAGAACCAGAGTGAGCAGAAATCCTCTGTGTTCCTTCCACAAACACTTACTCCAGACTAACACTCAGTGTAGACGGTCTCAGTGTAGAGTGTTAGTCTGGAGTAAGTGTTTGTGGAAGGAACACAGAGGATTTCTGCTCACTCTGGTTACATCACCCAACCTCACGCCAGACTAACACTACACTCCCTATCACCCTCCCTCACTCCAGAGTCACTCACTCACTCTAGTGTTCTACACTTCTCATCAGCCTACATTTCTCATCAGTCTCGCTCCATGCTCCAACACCCTGCTCAGACATGCCGGCACTCGCTCTAGTAAACTTGTCGTGAGACCAGAGGAATTCCCACACTCAAACACTCACCTCAGGCAGCACCTCGCCTTGACAGCTAACTGAAGTCTGCGCGTTTAACATCACCATTCTTTATTTAATACCAACATTATCTATTGACTTAAATGTTTGTTTTAACAGCAGCAAAGTCAACGGTTGTACAAATAATTGACATAAAAAACACGAATTACATTCGTCTTTTAGTACACTGTTATTTATATAGTACATTGATACCAAATTGTGAACACATTAAGAACATTCTTTCTTTCTTTCTCATATGTCATGTCACGTTGCGTCAGACAGACAGACCTCTCCAGTGGCCACCTCTGACAAACACACATACCCTTTACAGAAGGCCCATCCCGGACGCCCCCCCCCCTTTCCTCACTGCTCCCCTAAAACCTCATCTATCAACGCTACCTACAGCTGCACCCTAGACCCTCCTCCTTAGCCAGGCATTAGGCAAGCAGTCTAGTCTAATCCCTCCCAGGTAACAGAAATATCTCCCTAAAACACTACAGGGGTAAAACAACGCCAGCAGAAGAGGCCCTTAAAGACGGCCATGAATTATTACTAGTCTGTCTGGGAGGCTATTTTTACTGCTGAGGAGTAGGAAGTGGAGCAGGAACAGAAGGTACTGTGAGAAGGTATTGGACTGTCCACCACGGTAATGAATGATCCAGGCTTGGTCTCAACAGTAACTCATCGTCATCATCTTCCTCTTCCTCGCCCTTCCTGCTGCTTCATCAGCGTCTGCTCCCAGGCTTTCGCTTAGCACTTAGCTGCCTCACACCAGACTGAGGGAGAGCATAAACACACTGTAAAACTGCAATAAAACCTCATAAATGTATAAATAAAAACTTGGTAGAGAGAGGGAATGGCATGCTCAACTCTTTCAAAACACGCCTTAGTGCTTTACAACACGCCTCAGTGCTTTAGGGTCACTGGCGCAAGTATGCGTTCAATTAGTTTAAAGTCATTCTAACACTTTTCTTTATTTGGAAACTTGAAATGTTTTTGGATCAACTCGTCAAGGGCAGTATACAGTATGTCATGTGAAATGACTTCTTCTTTTCGCAATCTGCTCTGTCATTGAATCCCAGACAGAGGGGTAGGGGTAGAGATTTAAAGAGCCAAGCACCGAGTCATGACCGAGTCCTGGGCAGCTTGGCTTTCACACAGAGAGAGGACAAGGCTGCTAAGCTCAGATGAAAGCATACCGTAGTTTTAAGGTTTAAATTCCGTGTGGCTACGGAGAGTGAAGGTATCAAACATGAGGCTGGAACAATGGCTCTTTGTGCAGCTTAACCGTTCAGAGAGTGCTACTGTTCTCATTCTTCTGGTGTTGTCAAGTGAAGGGGGAAGCTGCAGTATAGTGAGATCATTCATATCCCACAGCAGGGGAACCGGACAGTTCCACATAACTCACCCTTCACTTACAATCATATTACACAGATACAATCTTGTTATGTCATGTTTCACACACTTTTTAAATACTTAAAAAAAAAATGGTACTGTATCTCACCCTGTGTTTTTGGTTGTTCATTTATTGAAAGCTTTTTCTACAGAAGAATACACCTGAAAAAAAAAACAGCTCTAGCACTCAGACCTCATATGGTATTTGAAAATCATTGATTGAGTAATTCATTGATCGATTGCCTATCACAGTTGTAACTAATGGAATAGTCCCAGAAATAGCTAAACCTTTACCTGGCATTCCAGACAGACAGGCTCAACGTATTGATTTCAGATACTTTGCGCCCGAGGTCATGCTGGCTCTCCTGAGTAGGCGACAGCAGTCTGATCTCGTTGGGAGTTGGTCTGGCAAGCCCAGGGCTAGACCATGCATTGCATACCATGGGATCTTTAACGACAGTTTAACAGTTTAACGTCTTAACCCGAAGAACGGGTGGAACTCAACACATGTAGAGTGTCTCCTGGATGACCTTTGACCTCCTCCTCCTCCATGTGTCCTGTCAGGTGACAACATCCTGGCCGTGCTGAAGCACCTGGTCCAGTCCAAGGAGCTGGCCGACTCCTCCGAGTATCGCCACGGCAACATGGTGTTCTTCGACCTGCTGGGTGTAGTGGTGGTGGCGTACCCGGCGCGTGTGGGCACCATCCTCAACTACCTGGTCGCCATGGCAACCTTCCTCTACTTGTTCAAGAAGTGCTCCTTGCCTAGCAATGTGGGTAGGTGCCACAGACAGCTTGCACCCGTGACACTTTCACACAACACTTGCACTTTACACAGGCAGGGCATGTAAACATTATGTAAACAAATGAGTCATAGAGTGTGATGTCACTCAGAGTCAGTGTGATGTCACTCTAAATCAGTGTGATGTTACTCAGAGTCAGAGTCAGTGTGATGTCGCTCAAAGTCAGTGTGATGTTACTCAGAGTCAGTGTGATGTCACTCAGAGTCAGTGTGATGTCACTCAGAGTCAGTGTGATGTCACTCAGAGTCAGAGTCAGTGTGATGTCACTCAGAGTCAGTGTGTTGTAACTCAGTGTCAGAGTCAGTGTGATGTCACTCAGAGTCAGAGCCAGTGTCATGTCACTCAAAGTCAGTGTGATGTCACTCAGAGTCACTAGTAGTAAGGAGGACAGAGCCTCTAAGGTGGTGTGTCTGGTGTGTCTGGTGAAGAAGAGTGCTAGAGTAGAGCTAGAGTAGAGCTAGTGGAGTTGACTTATTAATCAAGGTGTACTGGGTCTTTTCCTCTGAAGTGGTGTGAAGCTGACGACTATCTTTGTGTCTGTCTTTGTGTGTGTGTGTGTGTGTGTGTGTGTGTGTGTGTGTGTGTGTGTGTGTGTGTGTGTGTGTCTGTGTGTCTGTCTGTCTGTCTGTCTGTCTGTCTGTCTGTCTGTCTGTCCGTCCGTCCGTCCGTCCGTCCGTCCGTCCGCCCGCCCGCCCATTTGCATGTATGTCCGTACGTACGTACGTCTGTCTCTGTGTGTGTATGTGTGTGTGTGCATGCGCGCGTGCGTGTCTCAGGGGGTCGTTATGTGCGGGAGCTTGCCTACGCCACGGGGGTGGTGGTGCTGAGCTGGCTGGTCATCATGCTGTCGGTGCTGATCGTGGCCATGCTGGTGTCTCTGATGGGACGCTCGATGTTCTGGTACAGCCACTTCTACTCCTCCATCGCCCTGTACGGGACCGCCGCCACTGGGAAGCTGGTGCTGGTACACACCCTGGCCAAGAACCTCTACTACGGGGTGAGTGGGCACAGACATGCATACACACACACACAGACATGCATGCAAGCAAGCACACACACACACACACACACACACACACACACACACACACAAATGCACGCACATATGTTGCAGCTATATTGCCGTATCCATGGTAGCATACAGTACCAAATCGGTTGAAGCCAGGTTGTATTGCCCCTGCATTCTCTTGTAAGCAGTCTGCCTGTGTGGATATTGAAACAGAGCCACTGTCTGGAATATGAGTATGCTGATAAGCAGAATTCTCCTTTACCAGCCCAGGAACTTCAAAGAATTCCCTATTTCTTTTCTTCTCTGAACTCAATTTCAGAGGGCCGCAGCACTTTCATTTTGGAAAGGAAAGTAGAAAAGGTTGTGAGGCGGTTTTCTTGCCCTGAGGTTTGCTAGCTTGTGTAAAAGGATCCAGGCATCTCTGTGTCGGCGGTGTGAACAGTCGGCATGATGAGTCAGAGGCCCGCCCCCCTGGCACAGGCTCCATGTGCAGCAGAGTTGAGTAATCAATCAGTTCCTCCTCCACTGTACAGCGGCGCTGCTTACACAATCCTGCTCCCGCGCTGGGCCCATCACACTGAGTGAGTGAGTGAGTGAGTGTGTGTGTGTGTGTGTGTGTGTGTGCGTGTGCGTGTGCGTGTGCGTGTGTGTGTGTGCGTGTGTGTACGTGTGTGTGTGTGTGTCAGATCTGAATCAGAATCACATTTTTGTTATTTTATTAGATTTTATTAGATACTTACTGTGCAAGTACACAAGAGTAATAATCTTTGGCTTTGGTTCCTCAACATTGACATTGCAGCATTCAGATACAGAAACACAATAATAACACAATAATAATAAGTAACGTAAGTAAGTAAAAAAAGTAACCCTACATTGATAAAGTAATAAAGTGATGGATTTTACAGTGGCTTCAATAGTGCAGAAATGCTGTGCAGAGTACAGTGATATTAAATGCAATATAATACAATACAGTACAGTAGTAAATTATTAGAATTGTATACAGGTAATCCAGTAGTGTGCAGTAGTTATAAAACTGTACTATGTAAAAATGTTTCCATTGAGGGTACATATAAAAATAAATATAGAATATAATAACAAAATATAAGACACAAAAAATAAATTCAAATGACATGAAAATGATCGGATTATATACATATCACTATTACTAATACTAGTGTGTGTGTCTGTGTGTGCTTTCAACTTTCAACTCAACAACTCAACTTTCAACTCAACAAGTTTGCACAATAAAGACTCGCCCTTGTGCTGCTTCTGTTTCGGAGCCCTTTGTCCACGCTCTGAGAGCCCAGAGCACCCTTCTGAATTCTGCTCACGTTGGAGGAGTGTTGCAGTGAAGGGACTTGTCTCCCCTCAGCACATGGTGTTCTATTGTTGTGGAGATTTGATGACGCCCTATAGCCATATAAACTGTATAGACAAAGGTGTGTTTGATACCATTCCTCATTCAATCCCGTGCATTACAATGAACCCCATCCTGGATGTCTACCTCCAGCAGCCTCCCCTGGTGGTGCCAGCCCCAGTGCCCGGTGGTGGGAACTATTGGCCTGTAACACTTTATTACGAACACCTGTACACCTTCTCATTCATGCAATTATCTAATCAGCCAATCGTGTGACAGGCAGCAGAGCAATGGAAACAATCCTGCAGATACAGGCCAGCAGCTTCAGGTAATGTTCACATCGACCATCAGAATGGGGAACACTTTTTGATCTCAGTGATTTTGACCGTGGCATGATTGTTGGTGCCAGACAGTTTGAGTATTTCTAAAACTGCTGATTTCTGGGATTTTTCACACACAACAGTCTCTAGAGTTTACTCTAGAATGGTACAATGACGAAAAAGACTCGAGCTGAGAGAAAGGCTCTCAGATAACTCAGATAACCACTCTGTACAATTGTGGTGAGCAGAAAAGCATCTCAGAATTCACAACCTGTCGAACCTTGAGGCGGATGGGCTACAGCAGCAGAAGGCCACGTCAGGTTCCAATACTGTCAGCCAGGAACAGAAAGCTGAGGCTGCAGTGGGCACAGGTTCACCAAAACTGGACAGTTGAAGACTGGAAAAACTGGCCTGGTCTGATGAATCTCAATTTCTGCTGAGGCATGAAACCATGGACCCAGCCTGCCTTGTGTAAACAGTCCAAGCTGGTGGAGGTGGTGTAATGGTGTGGGGAATGTTTTGTTGGCACACTTTGGGCCTGTTAATACCAATCAATCATCGTTTGAATGCCACAGCCTATTTGAGTATTGTTGCGGACCAACCCTTCATGGCCACAACTTACCCATCTTCTAATGCTACTTCCAGCATGATAATGTCACAAGGCAAAAGTCATCTCAAACTGGTTTCATGAACATGACAGTGAGTTCAGTGTTCTTCAGTGGCCTTCCCAGTCACCGGTTCTGAATCCAATAGAACACCTTTGGGATGTGGCAGAG
>NC_137689.1:64519455-64534455 GCF_963989245.1 Nansenia antarctica | reverse complement strand
CTGTGTGTCTATGACATCAACCTCTAGTGTTTTTATTTATGACATCAGCCTCTAGTGTTTTTATTTATGACATCAGCATCTAGTGTTTTTATTTATGACATCAGCCTCTAGTGTTTTTATTTATGACATCAGCATCTAGTGTTTTTATCTATGACATCAGCCTCTAGTGTTTTTATCTATGACATCAGCCTCTAGTGTTTTTATCTCTGTGTGTCTATGACAGCAGCCTCTAGTGTTTTTATTTATGACATCAGCCTCTAGTGTTTTTATCTATGACATCAGCCTCTAGTGTTTTTATCTATGACATCAGCCTCTAGTGTTTTTATCTCTGTGTGTCTATGACATCAGCCTCTAGTGTTTTTATTTATGACATCAGCCTCTAGTGTTTTTATTTATGACATCAGCATCTAGTGTTTTTATTTATGACATCAGCCTCTAGTGTTTTTATTTATGACATCAGCATCTAGTGTTTTTATCTATGACATCAGCCTCTAGTGTTTTTATCTATGACATCAGCCTCTAGTGTTTTTATCTCTGTGTGTCTATGACAGCAGCCTCTAGTGTTTTTATCTATGACATCAGCCTCTAGTGTTTTTATCTCTGTGTGTCTATGACAGCAGCCTCTAGTGTTTTTATCTATGACATCAGCCTCTAGTGTTTTTATCTCTGTGTGTCTATGACATCAGCCTCTAGTGTTTTTATCTATGACATCAGCCTCTAGTGTTTTTATCTCTGTGTGTCTATGACAGCAGCCTCTAGTGTTTTTATCTATGACATCAGCCTCTAGTGTTTTTATCTCTGTGTGTCTATGACAGCAGCCTCTAGTGTTTTTATTTATGACATCAGCCTCTAGTGTTTTTATCTATGACATCAGCCTCTAGTGTTTTTATCTATGACATCAGCCTCTAGTGTTTATATCTCTGTGTTTATGACATCAGCCTCTCTAGTGTTTTTATCTCTGTGTGTCTATGACAGCAGCCTCTCTAGTGTTTTTATCTCTATGAAAGCTCCTCTTGTTAGGAGGATGTTAGACATGCTGAAGCAGAGCTGCTATATAGAGTTCATCATGATTCATATGCTGTATATATAGACCTTATGCCTATCTGACTCTCTCTCTCCCTCTCTCCTTCCCCCTCCATCTCCCTCTCTATCTCTCCCTCTCTCCTTCCCCCTCCATCTCCCTCTCTATCTCTCCCTCTCTCCTTCCCCCTCCATCTCCCTCTCTATCTCTCCCTCTCTCCTTCCCCCTCCATCTCCCTCTCTATCTCTCCCTCTCTCCTTCCCCCTCCATCTCCCTCTCTATCTCTCCCTCTCTCCTTCCCCCCCCCATCTCCCTCTCTCTCTCTCCTTCCCCCTCCATCTCCCTCTCTCTCTCTCCTTCCCCCCCCACCTCCCTCTCTCTCTCTATCTCTCCCTCTCTCCTTCCCCCTCCATCTCCCTCTCTCTCTCTCTCTCTCCTTCCCCCTCCCTCTCTCTCTCCCTCTCTCCTTCCCCCCCCATCTCCCTCTCTCTCTCTCTCTTCTCCAGATCCACTTCATCTACTTGGCCAAGAGTGCTAAGTGGACCCTGGGGGGCCTGGCCTCCCTGTTCACAGTCATGCTGCTGCTGGTGTCCTGTGGCCTGTTCTTCCCCTACAGTGCAGACCCCGCCAGCCCACGACCCAAACGGATCTTCGTCCAGGTCAGAACGCACGCACGCACGCACGCACGCACTTGCATAGACCCTCCTGTCCAGGAGATCGGAGTGGCCCCAGAGACCTACTAAATACCACAAACACTCACGTCTGAGTTATGTGATTGTGCTTGTTTTGCTGCTTTGATGGTAGTTCCTCTGACAGTTGTTGACCATTGTGTGTGTGTGTGTGTGTGTGTGTGTGTGTGTGTGTGTGTCTCAGCACACCACACGGACGTTCCACGGTCTAGACGGCCAGGTGGAGAGCAAGGACTCAGGCCTGTGGATCAACAGTTTTGACTACACGGGCATCCAGTATATCACACCTCACATGCCCGAGATCAACAACACCATCCGCACCAAGTGTCGGGAGGACCGGCCCTTCTGTGGTTTCCCCTGGTTCCTGCCTGTCAAGTTCCTGGTCAAGTGAGTCCCCTAACCCCACAGCTAACACACCATGCCTGGGGTGGAGGCCTCTGTCCACCAAGCTAACGGGTTGGAGGTGGTGCAGTAGCTATGTAGGGAAATGTCTGTTTTGACTGCTTTTACTAATGCTGTCTCAAGATATTTATTTATTTTAATAATGAATATTAACAGGGAGTGAAGGGAATTTTTCAAACAAGTCCTGCACTACAAATGATACAAATACATGAGATACAAACAAGAAAACAAACAACAATAACAACAACAAAACCAACATAAGATACAATTTCATACAAAACATGAACAGTGCTCTGTAACCAGGTCCCCTAAGAGTGACCTAAAATGCCAAAGTGGTACTAGGGAGTTTCAGTATTCAGTTATATCATGTTTGTATGATACAGAGGTGTTCATTGGCTTGTTTCTTTAGGAAGAACTGGTACCTTCCCGCACCTGAGGTGTTTCCTCAGTCTCCTGCAGAATTCAGGCTCATTTCTAAAGAGGAGACCAACTGGGGCACGATTAGGATGGCTTTTGAGGTCAAAGGTGAGATGGCTGTCATTTGACACGGATGAGATGAGCTCCTGGTAATATCACCTGGTAGATCCTCAACATGTTCCTGCTGTAGATCCATCACCCCTAACCCGGTACATCCACGCTAAATGCTGTGTGTGTGTGTGTGTGTGTGTGTGTGTGTGTGTGTGTGTGTGTGTGCGTGTGCGTGTGCGTGTGCGTGTGCGTGTGCGTGTGTGTGTGTGCGCGTGTGTGTGCGTGCGCATGTGCACATGCTTTCCCTCCAGGTCCTCCCAGCCACATGTCCCTCTACCTCATGCCCCACCGCGGGGCCTCTCTCTCCAGCTGGTCGTTTGGGGATGGAACCCCCCAGTTTGACCTGAGTGGAGAGTACTTCATATTCTACTCTCACGGCCTGGACGCCCCAAGCTGGAAGTTCTGGTTTGAAATCCAGGTACAGCGCTGCCTGCTATACAAGGCTGCATACGTGTGCCTTGTGTCCTGGCTTGTTTGTCCTTCGTTGGAATGACATGCCTCTTTTTAAAGTGTGCATAAATGTGTGTGATTAAATGTCAAGTCAGGAACTCTAACTACAGAATGCAAGACTGGCATTCTAACATACATGTGTGTGTTTCTCTGTCTCTGCCAGCCACCCAGGGAGGCAGACTCGTCAGGCCCAGAGGGGATGATCTCAGTAGCCATCTCTTCCCACTACTTCTTTGGTGAGGACCAGAAGACGAGACAGCTGGAGGACCTGCTGCAGAGGTTCCCTGAGTGGGCCTTCCCCTCCTCCTGGGTCAGCACCTACCACATGTACAGATACTGACATGAACCAGGACACCGGGCCCACTTCCCCCTCCTCCATACACACACACACACACACACACACACACACGCACACGCACACACACACACACACACGCACACGCACACACACACACACACACACACACACACACACACACAGAGCTCACTGGCCCATTCGAGAGACCCCATCATCACTGTGTCAATAGGCTAGTAGCTAACAAGGGAGCCACTTACAGCCAAGCCAGAACCAACCTTATTTCTGTAGGACGAACTCACTGACAAGACTCACTGGAACCCAGTACCTTTTATTTATTTTTATTTTTTTTATTTTTTTTAAATGTTTTATTTTTTTTTGGGGGGGGGGGTAGGGGGGGCGGTGGGGGTATATTTTTAATACAGTACACAGTTTTTCTTTTTGTCTTTCTCTCTCCACTCTCAGTCTTCCTCTTATTCATTCTCTCTCTGCCTAACTGTTTCGTACGTATGGCCTTGCATGTCTACCTCCCTTCACCTGGGTCAATAAGGATGAAGTCAGGAGCATTAGCGTTACTGTTTGTGTGTGTGGAGTTGACAGGCTACAGAGGGTTAATGCCTCAGACATAGGTAATATCACACACCCCTCTGGCCTTATCATCAAGGCCAGACTTTGTACTGTAAAGGCCAGTCGTCTGAGTCTGAAGAGGAAGTCTGAAGTGCTTCGAGATGCAGTGAAAGCCTTCTGTGTGTGATTTATTGACAGGGCTTGTTTCAGAAGTACAAGGATCTTTTTTTTCCTGTCTTCTGGATATCCTCAAGAGAGATGGGATCGACAGGAATGTCAACAAAAAAAGAAAAAGAGAAAAAAGAAATGCAACTCATAATGTTCTCCATGGAGTTATTTGGAGTTACCGTTTAGGTTATAGTTTATAGTTATAAGTCATAGATTTAAATCTTCGCGTTTTTAGCTGTCAGGTTTCTGCTCATTAATAGCCAATAGAGTTTCTGAGCAATTTAGTCTCAATCATGAAACTAATGGTGCTTCTTGCATTTTTCTAAAACGTTGAACCACAGTGCTCTACACAGCTGCAAAGTGGTCAGTCATTTTAATGTTTTCAACATTTTGAACATAAAGCCACCAACTCCCACTGTCTCTCTCGTCCTCGCCTGGTACTTACTGAGAACAGTAGAACAGTCTAATGGGTTTGGGTGACCCTAATTCACCAGGATGTGGTTTCCTTCACCCATCATGTGCATGGTTTATATTGACGTCATGGTCTATTTAGATAATGAAACAGGTTACCCCATTTGTTTACTGTTGTGAGAGAGCGGTTTGGATAGATCTGGTTTGGGTGGGTTAAAAGGCATAGTGGTTTGTTTGGACAGGAAGTGTGGTCTGTTTGTGGACAACCCACCTTAACCTGGAACTTCTGTAGCTTTTCTACATGGGAGTTAACCTCCGTGGTTGTGTTCTTGGTGGTCTTGGTGTCTGTCTGCAGGATGGCTCCCTCTGCTGCTAACATGTTTCTCTGTCAGTACTTTCTCACTCAGCTAGCTTAGTTGTTAAGTGTTGCTCTACGGGTTCTCTGTGTGAAAGCTCAGTAGGTTACCTCTATGAGGTAACTGGTACAGTATGTGAGATCTAAGCAGGAGAAGTATGTTATGTTTGATGATGATTGGTTAAAGATGGTTAAAATGGTTGTTGATTGGACTACACTGCTGTGTTCATCTCATTGGAATATACTCAGATAAAAACTAGGCCAACTGTTTCACCCAGAGGAGAAATAAATACCCACTTTTACACAGAACTAGGGCCAGTGAAGGAGACTAAGAAGAACATGACCTTCTCATGCCTTTAACCCCTGATGTGAGTGAAGTTCATTACTAAATCTATGCAATACAATGACCACTTTGGCGGTGGTATCCCATGACAACTTGACTACCATTGCAAAATCACAACATCCAAGAGAAAGTCAAGTGTAAACAGTAGGAGGGGGATCGACGTTTGAGAGTTGCTGGAGGGTATTGTAGTGCATGGACAGGTTGAAGCAGCCGGTATTGGAGGAGACACCTCAAGCCTGGTTTTGATTCCAGTGAAGCCTCCTCATCCTCAGAACTGTTGAGCACCAAAAGAATGTGCATCGGTTCTTTTTGGTTGTACACACATGGTCATAAAGCGGTCAAGTTATCTGAGGGCACCGTGCCTATCATGCTTCCTAAAAACACACAAATAAGGGTTTTCTTACTGTTCTGGTCACATGCACTTACAAAATGTCTTCAATGGTCTTAGCAAGTGCCGGATTGTACAGCAACCTTTTTGTAAATTGTAGTGTAGTTTTGAGGTTTAAACCTCTATTTTTGTCATATCCATCTCTGCACTTGTGATGAAACATCCCAGCATACTCTTTCAAATATGCACGTGTTAAACACAAAGTGGACAAAAATAAAACTAACCTGTCTAAAGAGTAAAGACACCCAGATGTTTTAGGCTAGCTGTTTAGTGAGATGTGATGCCATCAAAGAGATGCGATCACCACTTAGATGTGTCATGTGGTGTTTGAACTGATGAGAAAGATGGAAAACTTAAATCAATCAAAGTGTCTAAAAACATCTATCAATCAGAGGTTCCATTTATTAATACAACGTAATCAAAATAGTTAGTAGATTTTCTCAAATCACGTGTATGATGGGTTCCTAGTACATTGTCCTCAGTTGATGTTTTTTTCCCCATCATGTCATCATAGATAAAGATATAATTTTATGTAAATCACCCAAAGCTTTCCCTGATCATTTGGTCAGCTCTGAAATACCATGAAGGTTGTCGGAAGTACACCTCATTAGAATTATGACTTTTGATTGATTACTTGATTGATAACATCCATGATTACACCTTTACTCCTCATTCTTTGTCTACAAAAGTCAAATGTGATGTGGTTTGGTAGGTGGCAGTGGGAGTGAGACATGTCATGTCAATACTGTGGAAGAATTCTTCTAATGATGTAATTTCTTGTCTCAAATGTTTCTTGACATTGCACTCCATGTTCACCAAAGCACATTTGTCAAGGTCAAGCAAACTATTATAAACATTATTCAAGAAGTGCTCGCAATATACATTATTCAAGACATTGCAAAGGAAAAAAGAAAGGCTTTGTGATAGCTCTTAACTCGGGGCAGCTTTAAAGTAACTTTCACAGGGCACCACATCGTCTGAAATGTGGTCACATCCCATAAAACATGCTCTCTAAAATAATCCAGATGCCTGTTCGGATAACGTTAAATTAATAGACTAAAACTGGGGAATTGTATTTGAGATGCACATGGCAATATTTTAATCTGTGTTTAGTGATGGTGGTCATTTTGTTTCTGAATGGATGGATGTTCTGTTTTTATGTGTTTTATGTTTCTAATATGTGCTATGTTTTGTGTAGTACAACCTTCACCTACAGTATGCCTTTGTTTAAGTGCTGTATTGCAGTGTACTTCTGGGAGACTGAATGAAGTGCAGTGTGTATAACAAGACAGGTGAAACGTATTATTTTAAAGCAGTCAGTCAATTCAGTATTTTTTTTTCTTTTTTTAAATAATTTTGAACATTATGATTACACTGTATTTAATTTGGCAACTGTAAACGTCCTCGTGTGTCAAGTGGAGGGCTCCCATTTACTGTTTAGATCTGTCATGTCACAAATGGGAGTTTATGATTGGAGGGATTGATTTGGGAATATTGTGCTACAGGGTATTTTGATTAATGGACATTTATGCAAAAAGCTTGAAATTAAACACTTTTGTCCAAAGTGACATACCACCATGTACAACAATAAAGTGCTTAATACATGATTCACATGTAGCTTGTCCTCTCTGAAAACATCAGCTGCAATTAGAACACATACATAAATAAAGTCTAATAATGAATACATAACATGTTTTTTTGTTTTTAAAAATAATTTATTGTTCTTTATGTACAGGGGGAAAAAAATGGAAAAAAATGAGTAGAAAAGGCAATTGTACAAGAAACAGTATCTATACACTGCATTGAAAATGTCCACCTGTCCCAGTTTATGTTTCTGTGTCATCATAGGCCATACATAACTGTACACACAAGAAGAAAAGAGTCTTCTTCCACTTAATGTCCTTATAATCACCTAGTATAGTGTGTGAACAGCGTACCACTGTGACATGCGTAGAGCTTGAGAAACTAGAGAAAAGACTCCCAAACAGATAGCTCCTTGTACTAAAATGGAAACCATGGAGAAAAATGTTTAAGTGTCTTCAGAACTAATTGAAAATTGGTTTTTGAGCATCAATGGTTACCTATTTCATGGGGAAATGTTGTGGCTATATGTGTACAAGCATGTTGACATCAAGAACCTGCCAACACCGAAGGCCTCAGAACATTAGTCTTTGGTTAGCATTAGCAGAGTATTACGGAACGTGAACTTCAACGATGCTCTGCCTGCTTCTGTAACAGTTTGAGAGCAGGCGGTAAGCCGATGCATAATATACTAAGGAGCAGGGGAAACACATGAGCTTACAGTATAGATGTCTGTGTACAGCCAATTTAACAATGCTGCCAAACAAAAAATATAGAATGAGAATTAGAATAGAACCAAACTAAACAAACCAATCAACCGTGTACATTGAGCCGGGGTATAATGTTGAAAGAAATTACAAGCATTTTGGTCCACATCAAAGTGACAGCGTTAAAAGGCAGAGAAAATAGCGAAAATAATATCTGAAAAGAGGTTTGAAAAAAAAAATAAACATGATAAAGCTGAAAGTCATATTTCAAACTTCAGAATTGCACAATTTAATACTGATATACTCTGTATACGCAGAAATCATTGTTGTATATAGATACAAGTAGGGACGTGGTATTAAAAAAATGGAACTGCTGTGCTCACAGAGCACTAACAGCTGCTGGAGCAGTAGCTCAGTTTCACAGGCTGTTTAAGGTGTATGGAAACCTACATGGGTCAGGTGGAGAGAGATGGACCAGGGTGGGGATCATTGGCCTCGAGATTCATGTCAATTTAGGACTTGAATTGCATTAGGAGAATTTGAAGCGAATTGTGCCCAATCACGGTCAAGGACAACTCAAATGACAAAGTAAGTTGAGGCAGAGGCAGAAGCAGTAGTTCTTGATTAGTTTGAGCTTTGATATAACCATAAGAGATTAAAGATAGAGTCAAAATTAATCCTGTTAGCTATGATAATACCAATAAATAATGATAACCATAATAATATAATAAAACCTTGACTCCATGTGAGGATCTTACACATAAAAAATCTTGAACAGATCAAATACCACTTGGTTACACACACTTACACACACTTACACACACACACACACACACACACACACACACACACACACACACACACACACACACACACACACACACACACACACACACACACACCTCTGTGTTTCAGAAATTCTCAGTCATCGTCATTGTTATCACTTTTAAATGATGGTGGTTTTGGTATGTTACTGTAACAGTAGTGTCCCATGGTAAGACTGTGTTGGAGAAGGAAACACATTATGGACACATTCAGTCACACACTCACGAGGAAAGAAACACAGTCCTCGTTTAAAACATGAATGAAATGTGACATTGAGTTAACACCCAAAATGCGCGTTGTAAATGTTTCGAAGCAGGGGTGGGCCGTAATAAAAGTTAACTTGCATAAGATGCTTTCAGTAATACATAGTGAATGAGCATGGTTTGCTTCTCTGATGGTTTCCCTTTTGAACCTCAAGGACGGAGGCCTATTCAACAGTAATGCTCCAATGATAAACAACTGATCTCCAGGTATGTGGAGCTACGAGGGGATCCTGACATCATTTGGTAGTCCTCAGAGAGCGTCCTCCTCTATGGGAATCCGCCACTGGTCTGGTCGAGGCCTAGTCAGGCCCTCTGCCACTGTGTGAGATGCTAACCCCCCCATGCTACACACATGGCCTGCACAGAGGGACAATAACCTACTGCTCACCATTCTCAACGCTTCCACTCCCAGTCAACGCACGCACCTCGTGTTGACAAAACAGCATTCTCACACAGCCCCATCTTCAGCTGTGAAGTGAGGGGATATCAGTTCAAAATCAATGCTACAGATAGAATACCATCACATTATTGACAAAAAGTATCACAAAATATCTTAAAATTACTGTTCAATGAGGTATGAAAATATGAGAACGCTCTCCTTCTATACACACACTCATACTCACACCCACACACTTCAGTGCATCTCATAAAATGTTCATGACTTGAGAATTGTTCTGTCCAGCACACACGTATAGTTCAGTGTGGGTTTCAAGGGGCCAGCTTTTGCCAAAAGTACCATAGTCATGTTTGAGCTTATCCTGTATCAGCGTCCAATATCAGGGGCACAACACAAGAGAGCTTTGTATAAAGTGTGAAAAAACAGACCTAACTCTGTTTAAAGTTACATGGAATGAGCGCCAAGAATGGTGGATACATGGGCGCGCTCTGTCTCAGGACCACAAACGCTTTTGTTCAGCCCTCACTGGCCACTATGTTGTCACATGGTTGACGTGATCTGAGGGAATCGGCTCACGCAGTGAAGCAAGGACACACAGGCACACACAGACACACAAAGACACAGACAGAAAGACAGACACACAAAGACACAGACACACAAAGACATGCTAAAACCATCAGACTCACTGCAACACACAGAGAATGCCTCTGAAAGCACATTTTGGTAAAAAGCTAAATTGCAACACAAACTGCCTGCTCCGAATCCG
Source organism: Nansenia antarctica (assembly GCF_963989245.1). Lineage (NCBI taxonomy): Eukaryota > Metazoa > Chordata > Actinopteri > Argentiniformes > Microstomatidae > Nansenia > Nansenia antarctica. Next base: position 64,524,299 of record NC_137689.1, on the reverse strand, counting down.
ATGTGCTTGAACACGTAATCCTTATGTACAGCCCGGCCAAACCCATAATCTGGTAATCCCTGTCATCAAATTCCTAGAAAATGGGAGTAGAGTAGACCCAGAGGCTGGGACAGGTTCATTATGTCATATCTTAGGTAAGTATTTGGGTGTTGTGAGCTTGAGAATGGCTTGTCTAAGGAGTCTAGACAAACTTCAATGTAGACAGTGATTCAAGTCTGTACGGGCCTCTAGAGACATGTCAAAAGTGGGTAATACTGACGTTCTAATCACGGGAGAGGTACACTCCACATACGCCCCCAACCCACCCACCCACCCACCCACCCACCCACGCACCCTGCTCCAGCACTAGGATGGACTAGTATCCAGCCCAGAGAATTCCACCTTACATTTGAGGCTTCTGATCTTCACACTCAAAGGGTAAGACACACAACACCCTAGCGCGCACACACACACACACACACACACACACACACACACAGCAAAATCTCGTAGTTTCAGGTGCGCAGACTTCCAGATAGATCGCAAATGCTGAAGCCGGCTTGAATGTCCTAGAGGCTCTCTCTGTGTCCGTCTCTCCCCCTAAGAGCACCCGGGTCTGCCTGGCCCCGCCCAGCGAGGTCAGGACAGGGTGCAGTCATACCCCTCGTCTCCAGCCTGCTCCTCCTGCTCCTCCGGTGGGCAGTCCTCCGTGGGGCTGGGCTCCATGGGGAGGGCCAGGCCCAGGGGTGCTGCTCCCCCCCGGATGTCCTCTGCCCTGGGGCTGGCCGGCTCAGCCTGCTTGGAAGGGTTGACTGGCTGGAAGGCCTCAGGCTGAACCTGCTCTACTGCTGTCTCCATCAGCTTCTGCAGCTGGGGCCGGATCAGGTTGAGGAAGGGCTTGTAGCCCAGACTAGAGGAGGAAGGGAGGGGAACACTTAAGTCAGGACCGATGATAGCGGTACTCAGCCTCTAAATTAGCGGTAGTTAGCCTGTGAGTTCTATAGTTAGCCTGTGAGTTCTATAGTTAGCCTGTGAATTAGAGACAGTTAGCCTGTGAGTTCTATAGTTAGCCTGTGAGTTAGCGACAGTTAGCCTGTGAGTTAGCGACAGGTAGACAGAGAGAAAGAGAGACAAAGAGAGAGAGAGAGAGAGAGAGAGAGAGAGAGAGAGAACTGACCAGTCAGTTGAGCCCCAGGCGTCCACTGCTAGCAGGCCGCTACGGACACTCAGGACCGTCTCAGGAGGGACCTCTGGACTGTCCAGGAAACTGACCACCTGCTTGATGATGTTAGCCTCTCGCAGGATCAGACCAATCACAACGCACCATTCCAGACAACCCGCCTCCATGAACACGTGCAGCAGGTACCTGAGGACAGAGGACCAATCCGGACATACATGAGTATCACGTCACGCTAGACAGACAGACACACACACACACACAGGCTCCGGGTAAGGTTATACTGAACACACACTTTATAAACGTCACCACATCCATACATGAATGTAAACCCCATCTTGTTAAACTTTAAATCTTTAGCATTTTTTCTATTGTTTTTACAGACTATGCTTTTGTTTTACTTTTTATTTATCCATCTATTCTTGTTCTCTCCATGAAATGTAGTGTGAGTACTGAGAAAAGAACCGTCCAAAAGAAAAATGTATTATTATTATTATTATTATAATAAAAGACTAACTGGAAACCAGCACTGGCTAAAGCGTTACAGTGCAATGCATCTGACTGTTAGTTCAACGTGTTGACATCTCCACTGAGTAGATGAACTTGATCTATGTCTTGGTGATAAACGTAAAGGAAATATAAAGGCTATGGTTAAATTGCTGTTGGTATGTGTGGAACTCTGGCTCTGATCCAAGATCCTAGCCTCCCCAACCATTGACCTCACCGCACGTCACTTCTCCACTCTGCCTGTCCCCACTGGGCTGGGTGAAGGAAGCAGAGGAGAGAGTCGGGTGTTCTTACCTGAGCTGCACCTGAGACTTGTGAGGGCCCTTGTTGGCCAGCTCCATAGAGATGTGCTCCAGTTCAGACTGGGTCAGGCTCAGGGTAGAGAAGTTCTCGTCCACCATGGTCCAGTCCCCGTCCACCATGGAGCTGGTCTCAGTCAAGTCTGTGGCCGACCCGATACTGCACTCCTCCGCTGAGAGAGAGGGAAGGAGGGAGGGAGACGGAGCGAGAGAAAGAGAGGGAGATTATAGTGAATGTAGTAATGGAGAAGGGGGGAGGGAGGGAGGGATGGGGAAAGAGAGAGTAAATAATGGAGAAGGGTGGAGGGAGGGATGGGTGGGTGGTGATGGGGAAAGAGAGAGTGAGAGAAGGAAAGAAAGAAAGAGAGTGAAACAGAGACATAAATAGAGACTTCCTGAAGAGAAAGAGCAGTGTGGTCCTAAGGATGGCAAGGACCGCTGACTGACCTTTGTTGATGAGTGGCGAGAGAAAGGCGTCCTGCGTCCGTGGCCCGTGGGACGAGGACGAGGCCGAGGCCGTGTCCATCTCCTTAGGCTCCGCCCCCAGCCCGTCCAGCCAGGTGTGGTTGCGCGTGGCGACCTGTGGCGGCGCTGTGTCCATGTCACTGTTCAGCAGGCTGTCTGCAGACTGGGACTTGAGCAGGCGCGTGCTCAGCACTGGAGAAGGAACACACACAAACACACACAAACTTAGCCTCTTCACACACTGCAGGGCCCCAACCATAGTGTACTGGCTCGGACATTTTCCTTTTCACACTGTGATGTGAGCATCATAATTTATGCATTTTTGATTAATAGAATGATGACAATTTGGCTGACTTTATTCACCCTTGGCACTAAATGAGCTAAAGGGGAATGTTAAAAGCGAGCTAGACTAGCAGGGTCTCTGCCTGCCTGCCTGCCTGCCTGTTTCCTCACCTGTCCTACAGCGTCCGTTCTTGAAGGGCGAGCTGAGGGAGCAGGCGGGGATGACGGGGAACGGCCACAGGAAGTCCTTGTGCAGGCATTTGAGGGCGGTGACAAAGTCGTCGACGCGGGCCACGCGCGTACGCTCGCGGCACAGCCAGCCAATGAGCTCGAAGCCCAGCTGGGCGGAGAAGCAGCCCAGGTCTCGCAGGCGGACCTGCTCCAGGAGGTGTCGGGCGTGGCGCCACAGCATCATGTCGATGTACATGTTCTCAGCACAGTCGCTGTCCTTACTCCACCGCTCCCCTCTGGACCAGTAAGAAGAGGAAGAGGAGGAGGAGGTTAGGACCATAGAATTAACACAATAGTCATTTGAATTCATAGACAAGCTGGTGAAAGACGTCAAGTTGAAGCTTGTAGCAAACAGAAGCATCGGACACCCGAGTAGTAGCTCCACACGAGTCTCGAAACCCGCAACCTAAGGTCTCCTTGTGGGGCAGCTGGTAGGGCACGACACTAGCTACATTAGGGGTCGTGGGTTCGATTCACACTTGGGACCATGCATACAAAGAACGCATGCACTCACTGCATTGTAAGTCGCTTTGGATAAACGCAGCAGCTAAATAGCATATATTCATTCAAGTCAGTTCAGCAACTGAACTGCACCCATTGTGGAGAAAATCCAACGAGAGGAACTAAAATGAAATTGAGCCCTACTCTGTTTTCGTTCCGTGAGTTGTGTGTATTGAGCAGAGGTCACAGTGGTTTAGAGGGAAATCTATCTAGGGATATTAGGGAATTAGATATTACTGTATGTCTATTCAACATGGTTTGTGGACAAAAGCCAGGTACTCAGGATCGTATGAGCTCTCTCAGCGTGGCAACAGCAAACAGGAGAGCTGTGTAAAGAGAGGGGTCGACTAACCGTCTGACAAAGAAAGGACCATTAATTATGCAAAACAGTGGGGCTCCGAGAGAATGCTCCGCTGATCATTAATACAATCACTACATGTTTAGATCACCGTCATTGTCCATGTGAACTTGTGAACCGGAGCCCTGTAGTAAGTAGGCCTGGATTTGTCCTGTAGTTTCCCTGTGGTAATAATGATCGTCTTGTGGTTATGGTTGTTTGTGGTTATGGTTGTTCTGTGGTTGTTCTGTGACTGTGGTTGTGGTTGTTCTGTGACTGTGGTTATGGTTGTGGTTGTTCTGTGGTTGTGGTTGTTCTGTGGTTATGGTTGTCCTTGGCGTAGTGCGTACCCTTTCACAGAGGGTCCTGAGGGCATACTGAAGGTCTTCTGCAGGTTGAACTTCCCGGCGACGATGCTGTCTGCCGACTGGGACAGGCTGATGCTCCGGTTCCGGAAAAACTCAAACCCCCCTGTGGAGCTGGGTTCCTGTCAGGGTAATAACCAAAGTTACAGAACGCGGCTGAAATACACAGCAGAGGAACTGTGAACAAACAAAACACAACCAGGCATGGACAACGTCCAAACATGGAGGGACAGTTAGCCCCTCGGAGAGGAGAGACAGTTAGCCCCTCGGAGAGGAGAGACAGTTAGCCCCTCGGAGAGGAGAGACAGTTAGCCCCTCGGAGAGGAGAGACAGTTAGCCCCTCGGAGAGGAGAGACAGTTAGCCCCTCGGAGAGGAGAGACAGTTAGCCCCTCGGAGAGGAGAGACAGTTAGCCCCTCGGAGAGGAGAGACAGTTAGCCCCTCGGCGAGGAGAGACAGTTAGCCCCTCGGATTCAATATTTCAATATGAGAAGGTTTATCTTACATGACCCCAATGGAACCTCTGAAGTGAGCTCGAGTTAGTTCCTTTACCTGAGTGGTGGGCGTCGGGGGTGGGGTCTCCATCTCCCCGGAGCCAATGGCCTTGAGGAAGCGGATCATGTGACGGCAGAGCTCCCACTTGCCCTGCTCCAGGGCGGTGTTGAAGAGCAGTGTGGCGTGCTGTCGGCTCACCGCCGGCAC
>NC_137689.1:64386955-64504455 GCF_963989245.1 Nansenia antarctica | reverse complement strand
CATTTTGAGATGAGTTAGAGGTGCTGTAGAGGTGAGCAGCCTGAAACAGCAGACAGTAAAACACATTTCAACCCAATTGAAGAAGAAAATAAATATATATATATACTGAATATGAATATTTATGCGGCGATTACACCAGCGTCTTTACGGCAGGCACAGCACCATGACAAATAAATGAGCCAATAAATCCTGCAGAGGCCCGGGGAGCTGCAGTGGTACATGGATCAGTGAAAAGGGAAAGGCGGTGTCATGGCAGGTGGGTTAAAACCATACAGCTACACCTCGGAGAAACATCACTGGCCTCATCATCTTTCATGTATGAAGTGGGTTCCTATAACTCACCAACTGCCAAAGAACTTTGATTGGCTACGTGAATAATTTATGTATTTTGGGCTACTTTATTCACCCTCGACACTAAATGAGTGAAAGCGGGGATGCTGTTGCCTAGGTGACAGGAGACAAGCGGACAGACAGTGTACCTATCTTGACTCTATCCAGTTACATATACTGTAGGCTTAGGCCAAGTTTCGCCCAACTTTAAAGTCTCTATAGACCATCACAGAACAGGAGACACAATGGAAAAAGAGGCATGCCTGTGTTTTTGCAACTCTTGGTTGAAAAGTGAATTGAAACAAACTAGTATTTAACACACACTGAGTATTCACAAAAAGAAAAGTTTTTACTAAAGTAAAGCACTTCAACAAATTCAGAGCTGGACTATATAGGGCAGTGCTTATCATGCTCACAACAGGGTCCTCTCCAGTGACCCAGTTATTACCCGTTCCTCAGAGTGGGACAGCAGTGAGTCCCATGCATATCTCTGAGCCAGCACTGCAGCCAGGGTGATCTATGGGACAAGTCATTTTCACTTTCATGAAATTGGGCACAATGAAACTCACTATAGAACAGTTTGATAAACAGTAGAAGTCCAACATTTCTATCAAAATACAGATATCTGAACAGTCAATTTCGATGATTTAGTCATAAACATTTAATTTGGCTAATCCCAGCTTTCTCAAGATATTCAAATGTGTTAATTTACCAGTCAGCCTGGAGACTGTGGTAGTGGTGAATGATGCTCCGATACAAATGTTGTTCAGATACAATGGACAGCACCCCCCTGTTAACCCTAACTTAGTCTTAGAGAACCAAAAGTCTCTCTTAATCGAAACACTTTAATTCTGGAACAATGAGTTGGAGCCTGTTTAGATTGAAACCGTGGAAATGCATGTTAGACATAGATAATAACTCTATCAAAGAAAACAATGGGGGTTTGGCAGTATTAGGGAGCGACCTCATAAAGGAGAGACCTGGTTACACACAGACACACTCAGACACATTCTTGCATTCTCTTTGTGTCAAGATGGAAGAAACAATGAACCACGAACCGGAACGGAAAGGTCATACAATGTATGCACTTCCTGTTTTTCTTTGAGTTGGCACAGCTAGATGACGTGGGTTAAACCTCTATTACATCTCAGCCAATAGCTGAGACATTGCCAAGAGCACCCTGTCGAGAAATGTCTCACACACACACATCACTGGGATCACGATTCACCAGCATACGCCAACAGTCAACACAACATCACAGCTCATGAAGGCACATTCTTGCTGTTGAGTTGAAAAGTGTCACGTTATGACACAGCTCTTGAGTGAAGAAGATTTCCCACGACTAGCCTTATATCTGAGAGCCACATGGCTCTGCCCACGAGAAAGACGTGTGTGTGTCTCTCACAGGGACCCGGGGGATGGGGGGGAGCAAATAAATCTGTGACTACCTTCAAAGGCGTTGTATTCTATCTGAGTCAGAGGCTCATTAAAGCATAAAAGAAAAAAGGAAGCGTTGTTCTCTGTTCCCCTTGGGCAGATAAGGGGGGGTGGGGGTGGGGGAGACTTGGGAGGAAGGCCACCTCTCCAGGAGGTGGAGAACCAGATAAATTAACGCCTTCAGACCAAGTGAGGGAACATCAAAGCATAACGAGTTGCTGTGGAAACAAGAAGGCATACTGTAGTAACCGAACATGGTAACATTTCTACAAAAAGGTGAGAGAACAGAAAATTAGAATGGAGAAGTGAAACAGGCTTCACCGTATAATCATATCCAAACACTAAATCGTCTTAAGTGGCTTCAAGTGCACGGCCTGCTTCTGGTAACCAATCAACTAGGCTCTTACTATCTCTCTTATTTTAATTTGAGTGTATATTTAACTGTAATATATATTGTGCCTCAGCAATAAATAAATAAAGTAAAAAGCTGTTTAATGTTGTTGATCGTGTTATTATATAGCCTATTTATATATATATATATATATTATAATTTAATAATAGTTTTGCCATTTAGTAGACGCTTTTAATCCAAAGCGACTTACAATTACGAATTACAGGGACATTCCCCCTGGAGTAACTGAGGGCTAAGTGCCTTACTCAAGGGCACACTAGTAGTGGTGTGGTTTCAGGCGGGATTTGAACTCACAACCTTCCGATCACAAGTCCAACTCACTATCCACTAGACCAGAGGTTCCCAAAGTGGGTGCCGCGGCACCTGTCCGGGGGTGCCGCCAAATCTGCTCGTAAAAAAAAAAAAAAAAGATTATAATAATAATACATTAATAAACGTTTGTTTATTACATGTGCAATGGAGTTCATAAGCAAATCAAATATATATTTCTCAGATTTGAAAGATATTAATTTACTAACTAGGCCTACTAGTTACTAACTACCGGTAACTACTCCTCACTGAAGTCTTGGACCAAGCGGTGAAAATGGTTAATTATGTAAAATCACGCCCGCTGAAGTCACAGCGGTTCAGCACATTGTGCAATGAGATGGGGTCCGAGCATGAGGGGCTCTTATTACACACAGAGGTCCGCTGGCTGTCGCGGGGCAAGGTGTTATCCCGTGTCTATGAGCTCCGAGATGAACTGATAACTTTTGTCAGTGAGCACGACTTGCCATACAAAGAACAATTGGAAGATGATATTGATACAACATATTTCTTTGTTTTGTATTTCTCTCAATTTTTACAATTCTGTCATGATTATTATTGTTAAATTATTATAGTTGTGAGTTACCCGTTTGGTTCAGATGTGAAATAATAATCTCAGAATGAGCATTGAAATGAGAATTACATTTTAAGGCATTATTTTAAGCCCCCCAAAAAAGCATTGTTCCATTGATTGATTATACAGGCCTTTGATATTTTATTTGTGTGAAGAATTCCCTCTGAGTCTCCTCCCATATTGTACAATCCTTGAGGGGCACCATTTTATTTAATTTAGCGATAGTTTGACTGACCTATGCATTCTTGCCCATCCATTACAGTTCATTTATGACTTTTATTATCTTGTTAAAATTCATTGGGGCAATACTTATGTATTATATATAAACACACATTTTCAAACCAATTCATCGTGTATTGTTTTTAGTTTAAGCTCCGAGGCATTTTTTAAATCTTCGTAGAGTTGGGGTGCCTTGGAGAAGGGGGAAAGCTTCAGGGGTGCCTTGGTTAAAAAAAGTTTGGGAACCTCTGCACTAGACCACCACTACTAATGTGTGGTCTAGTGCACACTAATAATAATAATAATAATACTTTTTTTTCAAAAGTATTGATTTAGGTACCGTTTCGGTACCGGTACCGTTTTAAAGTAACGGTTTGGCACCAGTATCGGATAAAACCCAAACGATACCCAACCCTATTAAACAGTAAGAAGAAGTCCCTCAGAGAAGAACTTCCTTCCTCCCAGATCTCCCCCCACCCACACACACACAACATTGTTTTCTCTCCTAAAGATAGAGCTAGCTTTGGTCTGGGACGATTACGTTAGGCTCTGACCGGCCACATTGGCCAAACATCTGGAGAACAGCTGCGCTTGCTGGGAGATGTGGTCTGCTCCCCTTCAATTAAGAGTTTCTAACAGCGCCATGTCCCTGCATCTCGATGCTACAACTAAAAGGGATTGAGGAAATGTTAGTTTTATTTCCAGCCTTCTCAGGGTAAATACTCATCAGAGGGACACCCAAGGGCAGAACAGGCTGGATCTACAGAGCATAGTAGTCGGAGGAACGGTCATAAAAATAGTGATGTCAGTGTACCGTAAGACTGTCTACTGGGGGAGGGTGGGAAAGTGAAGGGGCGAAGGGGGTTAGCTAGCTGTAAGCCTCAGTCTCATGCTATGAGACTGGAATGTAAACTCCACACGATATTCAGACAAAACATCTCAAGTCAGCTGTTTTTTTCTCTCTCAGGTTATGGTGGAAATACCCAAACAGACTGTGACCTTACAGGCAGCTGGCTATGCACATCAAGTTCTGCTTAAAAGATAACAGACAGACTGCAAACAGTTTGCAGACATGGCTGCATATTGAGGTCTCAGTTTTAGTGCACTTCCTTTGCATGCGGTTTGAATTGTCAGCCAAACAAAATGACTGCCTCTTCATTATCTAAAACAGTACAGGGTTCTATACTTTTCCTCTTTTTGATTCTCTTATCTGAATACCTTGATAAGAGAGACAGAGGGGGCAGAACAAGAGCAGACCTGAACAAAGCAGACTTACAGTAGGCTAACTGTAGCCCATTATTCTCTAACAGGACTTTCTCAGAACGATCTCTCTGGGGATGTTTGAGTTCCGAAACATCTTTATGAGAGGAAACCAAAACATTTACTTCACCTCATAAGGAGGGAAGAAGAGACTCCAGACTAATCTCAGGCCAAGAGAAGGATGAAGAGGAAAAGGAGCTGTCACTCCAAAGCAAATGAAGGATCAAATCTGAGTATCAAAGTGAGTAATTGCCAGGGACTTAAGAGATTACGTGCGCAAGAAGACTTTCATCAGACGGTTATTCAGTGGTGGAACTGATCGTTTTCAGGGAAGGTTCTATCTGCAATGAGTGAAAGCTAGATATCTCAAAGCTGCTTTGTGATCTAAAGCGGTATTCAAATGAATTTGGGGAGTTCAGCCTCACTGGACTAAAAGTCGCAGCAACATCTTTAAACCGGGGGATTTCTTAAGCATTTGAAATCATTGCGCTTTTGCAACATACCCCACCTCCTGGTTTGGAATTCACCCTCTGGGATAACTGCTTGTAGAGAGAAGAACAGTGAGGTTCACCAGACCCAGGAGATAACTCAATCAGAGTTGTGTGGTTAACACCACCACCACCAACAGTAGCAAATGCAATTATGTCTAAAGGATAATTGTGATATCAAAACCGATTAAAAGAAAACAAAAACAGCCCAAATTAAAAGAACTGTGATTGTGTTGTCTAACATTTGGGCCGTTCCCCAGAGTCTGCTACAAATTCCCAGGAGATAGAGACAGGCAGAATGACACAGGGGAGTAACCTGGATGTTTATCCCAAAACAACATCCGATCTTGAAGACATTATGCATACACAACAAAACACAGGACACAACAAACTGGCAAGAGATTCGGGTGAGACCAACCCAAGAAGACCTATCGTTATCCGGGTTTTGCCCAGGATTTTTGAACAGTGTGGCACAGGATTGCATTATCAAAACCACTTTAACTTTTGTTTTTAACAACAATGTTGTTGGCAATCAAAGACAGTTACTCTTACATTCTTTGGGTATAATCCTGCTTATCCAAACTGAAACAGAATGTCCAGTCTTAATATTTTGATGAGGAAGCTCACCTCAAATTCGTCCTAGCTCCCACCCCCTGTCCAACCTCACCTCAACCTCATGGCTTCTTTTATGAAACGGCAAAGTACACATCAATGAATGCTATGAATGTGCCTGTGGAAATCATCGGCCATGACAGCCAAACACAACACAGAGCAGGTGCAGAGGTTAAAAATACCAGAGGACTCGAACAGCCTTGCCCTGAGGCCCGACACGACCCGACAGCTAGGCACTGCAGGCTGGGGAGTTTAGCCAAGATAGGTCTGCAACTCAAGTTCAGCAACAGGTGGTTTTGTAAGACTAAATAACTTATGGAAGAACTATGACGAATGTCTGCAGGAATTAACCACCGCTACTTCCATCTTAGTAGAACCCACCCACGGCCGTCTTGGTGCGTTATGCATTTAGCAACGCACCGAAATTTGCCCTACTCACATTTGAGACTTAGGGAGGATTAGCTGTGTATTAGGACGCTTAAGAAAAGGTCACGATTAAGAAAAACATCTCAATAATTGACGATGTGATCCTCTCGCATGTCTTGGGGGGGTAAACGAGACAGCGTTTTTGGCAGACTTGGCCTTCTGTCTGATTAGTCCATGCCTCCTCCGGTGCCAGGTCTGTTGTGACGTGCACCCGGGGCCCCCTTTGAAACCTACCCCCCACCTGTGAAACCCGGCTCCTGTTGCCGTGACGACAGCCGCCAGGAGACTCTGGGCTCGGGTTGCTCGGGGCGGCCGACTGGGGTCAGCGGTGGCGTTGGCATACAGAACGACGACAATGACAGCCACCGCCGCCGTCTGAAACTCTGGAGTGTGTGTGTGTGTGTGTGTGTGTGCTAGACAGGTAAATGTCGATGAGGAGGATGAAGAGGATGAAGAGTAAGGCCTCTGCCTGACTGTTGATAAGGTTGAGGCACTTGCCTGCCCAATACTGTGCAGCAATGACATTTCTCTGTAGGTGATTAAAGTCTGGGCCGAGGTGGGAGCCGTTCAACAACTATTGAACTCCAACAACCAGAATGAGCACCGGTTCACCATAGCAACATCTGTATTTTCTTTTAAATCTCTTTTTCAAATACATTTTTATAGTCTAGACTTACTAACTGATGCTGTCGTTATTCTTTTTCATGTGTTGCGTTTTACTGTGTTTTCCTACTTATGTTCTTGTTTTTATTTGCACATTTGTAAAGCACTTTGTAACACTGTTTTGAAAGGTGCTATATAAACCAAGTTTAATATTATTATTATTATTGACTGCTGCATAGCTGAGGCAATGATCGTACTGAACAACAGTAGACCGTGTCTACTAGAAATAAATAATGCAACTGTGATGGAACTAGAAACTGAGCCACAATGGACACCAGCACAATGAGCTCTCCTATCAGATCTGCACTATGACCCGTTTCTCTAAACCCAGAGATATCCTCTTTCAGCTGTAAACAGGACAGGTTAAAAACTTCAGCAGAAGTAGCAGACGTCCTGTGCAGTTAAAATTCCAAGCCCTTAAGTGACACGCCTTAAATTAATGTGAAATCGTCAATAAGCCAATAAGTCTGTAAATAGTCCATCTCAGGAAACTTTAATAAGGCTCTGCAATTTCAAGAGAAAGTAATAAAAATGTAAAAACATTCATACCCATTACATAATAGCATTTGCATTTATTAACGATTAAGGCCAAGCGAGTATCAACAGACATGCTTCCTTTAAGGCAATGTGTTGCTTTATTCCCTTAATCTTCATAAAGACTTCTAAATTGCATTTGGCTGCTAAAAATATTCTCTGTAATCCACACTAAAATCAAACAAATATGTTAACAAGCCTGAGGGGGCAGACAGAAAAAAGAAAAGAAAAGAAAAAAAGTCAGCTAGCGTTTTGATTTCACAGAATAAGCTTGTCTCTCATCCTGGCAGTACACATGAAGATGGGATTACATGGTTAACCCCATTATGGATCTTTAGGAGTAATGTCCGGCTCTGAGGGCCAAAGCCATATGACCCATGACAGCAGAGCCTTCCTCTGTGTGCTGGGTCACCGTCTGCTCCGCTCATACAGCCCCCAATAGGAAGACCGGGCTGACCTGGCCTTGGCCCCCGGGGGCCATCCACTTCCACACACTCCGTCAAATCCAGGGTTTGGGAATCATCATAATGGTAATATGAAAGAGAGCCAGGCGCAGAGAGAGCGCTTACATAAACGGCTGGACATCCTACACATATCTTTGTGGGGCTCTCTCTTGGCAGCACTCTCAGAATAGCTGAGGTTGCCAGATCCTTTTGTGCTGCTCTAATCCCCCACTATAGTACACAGGCTCGGGGCCCAGCCTGTAGGAGGAAGGGTCAGGCCCGTGGCGCTCCTGAACCTAGCTACGGAACATCAACAACACCTACTCTATCGCCTGTCTGTCTGTGTCTGTGTCTCTGTCTCCTTGTGTCTGTGTGTGCGTCTCTCTCATTAATAAAAGGTTGTTTTACCAGATGGAGATGATCAGGGCCGTCAAGTCAATGTTTATGCAAACGCTCACAACGCTAGAGTAGCATATTAATTGGGTAAATGGTTTTCACAACACAAAAGATACATTTTACGTTACAGCAGTCGTCATGACCAATAAACTAAAGGCTGTGTTAGCGTAATGACATGTCCATTCCTGCTCTGTGGGCAGAAAGGAATGGTGACTACTACACACTGGAGTCTTGGACTATTACTTCGGCTACTAATGCTTGTTCTTCGCGCAGCAACAGGCCTTCACATGGCACGTTGTTATGACAACCGTGTTTACAACAGGATTTACAAGAGTGATGGAGCGCACTGTTGCTTCGCACTTGCTACTGACCAGCTGCTCTTCTATCAGTCCCCTCACAATCTATCCATCTATCTATTTATTTATCCATCCATCCATCCATCCCTTCCTACTGAGCTGCTACTGGTCTTAGAAAAGGTGAGACTCTCTTCCATCAGTCCCCTGACATGAACAGAGCTTATGACAATACCACCTATCAGCAAGAACACTGAGACGGTGAACTCTGTTAATCAGTAGAGGAGCTCAAAGAGATCAGGGGGGAGGGGGGGGGGCTCAGTGTCTACCTATCTATCTAAGAATACTGAGATGGTGATGAAGATGTCTCTCTCTCACATGGCAGGGCTGGCTGAAGGTCTAAGGTCTCCTCCATCTGTGAGCTGGCAGCTCCTCGGATCCTCGCTTCTCACTGCAGGGGAAACGAGGCGGCCACAGAACCACCCACTAATAACCACTCTGAACCCACTGAACCCTCCCTCCGGGACCCAAACAGACACAACAACCCAGAGGACAAGATAAAGAGACTGCATGAGCACCGTAATAACGATGGGGGGGAGGGAGGGAGAGAGAGAGAGAGAGAGAGAGAACAAGACACAAATGAAGGGAGAGAGAGGAGAATTACTCACCGCCACCGCTATCATGGAGTCATCTGGCTTCCATTCTGCCTGCTGATAGAACCCAAACTGGTTGGCTGCCTTCACCGACTCGATGTAGCTCACGATCAGAACACTGGGCTGGGGGACGAGAGAGAGAGAGAGCGATATTGAGACCAGGACACTGGAGCATTCCATTACACATGAGCATTCGATTTTCTTCCATTCCATTACACCTGAACATTCTATTTCCTGGTTCGGGTGTTATTCGCTTTTCAATGGCAATTGTCTGAAACAGCGTCTATAAGCAGCATCACATGGAGGAAAAAGGATACATACAACCAGACCCCCTGCTACACTAAATGCGCGCTACATTGCAAATATAGAGTAAGCACAGTGCAGTGTCTCGAAAAGGAGGGAGGGGGAGAGAAAGACAGAGAGAGAGACACATCCACTTGGTAAAACAGTTGACTGTGCCTATGAGACATGTCACCCCAACAGTAATACTGCAGGGGGGGTTATATAGGTGATCATGTAGAGATGGATGTAATGTAACCACTGTGAGGTCATGTCAGAACAGGAGCGCTGGGAGCTGCCGGGGGAGGTGCCACGTGCCGTATTCTCCACGGGAAGCAGGGGAGAGTCACTGAACACAGAAGGTTGTACGCCCGAGGAAAATTACTTTGTAGACTCTTCAAAATGCTCCCTCCACCTTCTGTGCCACTGCCAGGAGAGGAACAACACAGCTGGAGTCCTCTCTAGTCACTCTTGAGCTTTGCACTCTAGTGAGTCCTAATTTATTTTTATTTTTTTAAACATTCTCCTACATTCTCCTACAATTCTCTACTTTCGGGCACCAGAAACACCCTTTCACGCTGGAGGTAGCCGGACGGCCTCAGACTCCGATGAAGAGGCTGTTCCTGTAATCACAGCCAGCTCTGCTCCACCGATGGGGCAGTCTAGGCACAGCAACCTGCTGCCGGCGAGACAGATAATCAATCTAATTGATTCCCTTCCAAATTCCACAAAGATGTTACATAAGTTGTGTTTTTTTGAGTTTCCCATTGCCTTATGCAAAGATAACAGTAGGCTAAATTGATTCTTAGAAAATGTGTGTTCCAATGTGCAAATGAGCCACTGTGGCACACCCACACACACACGCCACCATAATCATGATGAAAGAGCCCAGCGGTTACGGTATGGGTGCAGGGCTTAATGGCCATCAACTCTGTAGTGGGACAGCTTCCCTCTCAATCTCACAGACAGAGCCAAACCTGGGCACTGTGCTGAGGCAGGCTCATGTATCACTTAGGTAATCATCATTTCAATTCAATTTCACATTGAAAAGGACATTAACCTAATCCTGTTCTTACTATCCCTGTAGCTTTCCCAGCAAAATGGGAACTGTCCATCAAAGTTGAATTCTAGCAGTTCTGACTTTGACAGGACACGGTGCGGCCGTGAAATATGTGAGAAAATTCATCAAAGGGCTTTGTGATGAATATCCTAAATCTTTATTCTGGCGTTGTGATTCAAAAAACACTTCAGTGTTAAGATGATTTGTTGGCAACCTTCTGTATCAATATGATTCGCTTCCTTCAACACAGAGAGGGGAACAGGAAGAGAAACAGACATTACGCAAACAATCGATTGTCGCCTCGCCTCTTTAAGCAGGAAATCTTCTTGCCCTCGACTTTTTCCACTTCGACTATTAGGCAAAGCGTACAATACTAGGCCAGATTTAGGCCTATATAATAATATGGAAGAGCTAGACTACTCTGGATGTCCTACCCCATCACTGTAAAGTGAGAGCAGGACCTAGGCTACATTCTTCTACCCCTCTATTTCCCCTTGCAAAAGAATCTGAACCTAACTGCCAAGGAAAACTACTGTGAGAGGTGTGTGTGTGGATCTACAGTACTGAGCTGGAGGACAGGCCTCTACTTGTGTGTTGGGAGCCCATGCCCAGATCATGGAGCACTGGGCAAGATGTAAAGGACAGAGAGGAGGACAGAGATGCCGATGAGGCTGGACAGCCTGTCACACGACATTACTATAACAATGCCTGACACTAAGAGAGGGGGTGGAGACAGGCATTGTAGTCATACTGTAACTGCCCCTGTGGAGCTCGTTGTCTGTGTGTGTGGGGGGGACAGTGGGTAACCCTTGAAGCCTCCCTCCCATGCAACCCTATTCTTGAGTCAAGCTCAAGCGCTAATGCTAATTAGTGTAAGCCTGAGGGCCGAACTTCAAAAAGACATTCATATGAAGGTCTTGGGGGAGGAGCCTACAACCAGGATGAAAGTGATGAGCAGCAGAGATGTGACGATGCTGTAGAGATCTCAGGTAGGAGTTGGGGAGTGTGATATGAATGCCAGCACCACTGACACATCAACAGTGGCACACGTCAACAGCAGCACACCTTACCAGCACGGGGTAGAGTTACATGTCTGGTGATGTTTCTACCGTCCTACCGGGAGGGGGGGGGGGGGGGGGGTTGTAAGGCATTTTTGCATGGGAATCACAAATCCAATCGGACAAACCTCTGCTAAAAAAAGGAATAAACAACCCTACACTGAGCTGAGTGTCTCTGAACCTAAGCTGTTTAAAAGTAATCTGAAACCGAAGCCTCTCAAAACCCTGATAAGACACCACGGACCTTCAGACCCACAAATTCCCAATAACAACAAACCCATTTTACAACGGTTGTGTAATTGAAGAATCCCAGTGGAAAACGCAGGACTGTAGCAGCCCCGGCGACTAGGGGTGGGCAAACGATCAACATGTTTTGTTCGATAATCGTAACGAATTAACGATCAATTATCGATTAATCAATAAGGTTTTTTTTCATTTAAAAAAAAATAAAAAAATAAATAAAAATAGGGCAGAAATAACAATAAAATAACTGCGCAGTGTTTGCAATGAACGAGGTCGCCTTTCAGATCAAAATGCTCCCACACCAAGCTTCGTTTCGCTCGCTTCGCCATTTTCCAAGCAGTGTGTGTTTTACCGCACAGCGGATTAATCAATTGAACATGCAAGGTGCCTTTCAGGAAGTAGTGGAGATCGCGCACCTATTACTGGAGGTCAGGTTACACTAACGTACGGGAACTTCCGTCATGCCGTACTGCGTTGTGAAATTCAATGCGAAGGCAAATGCAAAGTTCATTTCTCACACATAACGTGGACAAACTAATTTCCATTATTATTATTATTATAAAATAAAAAATAAAAAATAATAACGATTATCGAGCAAAATATTTTGTGATCGACCAAGACCTTATCGATCAATTAATCGATCATCGATCATCGATGCCCACCCCTACCGGCGACCCCCTCCCCGTGTTCCTGGAGTCCCCATTCCCACACACAGGGCCAGGCCAACAGCGAAGGCAAGGGCAGGGTGACAGAATGACTACATGGCTAAGCTGCCCCCTTACACGGATTACGGATAGCGCCTAGCCAACTCGATTTGAAGAGTGATGGGATTAGAAGGGTCCTGGGGGGGGGGGGGGGTACTAAACAGAGGGGGAAGACTGAGGAACAGGGGGAGGAGAATGACACAAGGAGGAGTAAGTGGATAGAGAATTAGAGCTGTCTTTTATTGTTAGCATGTAGGTCTGACATCAACAAGAGGAGGTAACACATAAATCAGAATGATATGAAAGTGTTAAGCCTAGATGCTAGTAATTTACTCAAGAAAAGGAAATACCCCTTCATGCATTCACTCATGCAAGCGCACACACACACACACAGTTTATTATTCCACCTTGATGTAGCAGCCTCATGTCATAAACTAGGTAGACGTTATTGAATGAAGTCAAATCAACTCTCCTAAAGTAATTCTTACCAATGGATGAACAACATGAAAGCCATATCTTTTGTTTTCTAGCCAAAGGATCTGTAGTTGGCCGACTCCGCAACCCCTGTATTCCTCATACTCAAACCTAATCTAATCTATTCAATCCTCTGAAGCAGACCAACGAGCAGAGGAACAGCTGAGCGCACCTTGAATACAAGGGCTGAAATACTGAAATAACAGCTGGGAGCTAGTCAGCTGTTCTTTTTTTCAAGAGCAGGACTAACCGCACTGCCATCATCACCACCATGACAGGGGAACTGCATATTCCTGCGGAGTGCAAGGAAACCTCCCAATCAACGACTGCATGATGACACTTCAGGTTCACTAACTTACAGATTCAGGTCAATCGGGTCCATTAAAAGCAGGCTGTGCCATTGTAACTGTGTTTCATTAATGATGCAAAAGATGGTATTTCCACTTACACGTGACGTGACATGGCCAGCCTACTTGCACAATCACATACAGTTCAAGTTAGGACATCACACAAGAGAATATACATTCCTGTGTTACTCATTCCACATGACCCTACAACTTGAGACTCTCTTTCTGTGAACTGCAATGAACTACACCCCACCCCACCCCCAACATCTCAAACACTCAGCCTCCGGATAAGTAGGGGTTCTGTAGCCACATGCCGAGACAGGGCCTATTATTTACATGCATGAACTCCAACCTATGAACAGTTGAAACTCTAAAGGAAAGAAGGACTGCTGAAGGGCATATTATTATCCCAGTTGAAAACTGGGCAGGTTCAAGGATCTACGATTCGGATAGTTCCCGAGGGGGCTGTAGGAGCTAGCCCTTTGAATTAAATGCATCAACGAAAGCTCAGTCATTGAAGTTGAAGTGAGGTGATTTATTGATTAGATCTCAGCAGCACTGGTAGACCCTTGTGGGTACACAGAGTAATGGACCTGCCAGCTTTAAAACTAAGGCATGTAGCAGATGTATGGAGGGGGGGCACCCACATTCCTGTGAGGACTTTTGCTGGACATCCTGTTCATTCACCCGCTTATATTCTCAGGAAACTGGGGGAGAAAGAAAAGAGCCAGGAAGCACACCAGGATTCTTCCTGTGGGACAGAAAAATAAATAGGCCTACCGGTAGTGACCTAGATGTATATACATCTACTGGTATATTACAACCAACCACACACAAATTCAAATTCTAACGCTGACAGATGTGTAGATGTTACGTGGACATCATCATACGGTAAACTCAATGTGAGTTCATCCATGTACAGTAGCCTATGTGTATAAAAGAGATACTTAAGATATTTAAAAATGCCATTTCCATATCTAAATAGCTGTTTTCTTCATTTGCACTAGTGACAGACAAAGGACAGACAAAAAAGCAAGAAGGGTGTTTTTCAAAAGAAGCCCTTATGGCTGACCTTTGAAATAGCGTTTCAGTGTGAAGTGCCACCAGGACAGAGAGGGTTCAACAGGTAACAGACTGTCTGCTGTCTGTCATGAGACAAGTCTCTGGTATGAATGGGATAGGAGGGACACTAATTGCGCATGTTAATAGGTAGCATAAGCACTGGGGGAGTTATGTCATTGACATACTAACCACATACACTATACATAACAATGCTCTCCCTCAAGCCTGATCAGAAAGTGAGCCAGTGATATTAAATTGCCACTCATCTGACCATTGCTTCATTGGCTGATGACCATCGTTTGTGCCAGTCGACGCTACATAAAAATACCATTGATGTTGTAGTCTGGTCTCCCCATCTACCTATTTAGTTTGATGATAATAATAATAATAATAATAATTCATACGTTGTTGATACATAGTTGTACCAACAGGGTCACTGGAGTTAATTGTATCATTCTAAATCGCATTGTTTAAGTTATACTGCCTGTCTATTCGACACCAAGTGTTAATACATTGCGCTTTATATCACTGTTTTTAAGAATAATTAGGCTAGATGTAGTTTAATCTATTATGAAAATAGCCTGAAGTGTTTACATGACAAAGTACTTGAATGTTTGAGATTTACTTTTTATATATAAAAACACAGCTTTCTTGACTTCAGTTAGTTTAGACCGAGATGGTCTTTGTCATGCCATCAACTTTAATAAACAACACGGGTTACTAGCTAGCTATCCACACAAATATGACTACACTAGGTTTCGACGAATGTTGTTGTCATGTCATGAAACGGCTCATGGTTGTTCTGCAGCCCACAATCTTATCAGGACTTAAGAGTCTTGACTAGATGTGATAGCTAGCAACTTAGCTAGCAAGAGAGAAGTCAGATGGAGCTGTGAAAGTCGGTGACGCGGCAACCCAAAGTGCACAGAGACACAAAGCTGAGCTGGCTAACAGGCAACATGCTAGTGTTAGCTAACCAACCAGCCTGGGCTTTTAAAACACCGTATGATCCCTTGCTGCTCGCTTACTTACCCGACTGAACCAGACGCTGAGTTGAGTCTCGGACAACACGGCGAAGTAAACCCTCTGGGAGCTGGGCTGAATGTGAAACGGCTCCTCTTCACTTCTCAGCGGACACAGGAGCCTCCGGGGCCAGCCGGTTAAGAAATACATGACGGTCTAGTCACTCCAACTCCAACGGCTATATTCCCCAACGTCAAAGGTTTATTTGGTCCAGCGGGTTCATGAACAGTTCGTAATCAATCCCATGTGAGGGTCTATTAGCAGCTCCAATGACTCCAAAACTAGCTTTGCTCTGCTGTCAATCCATCAACGGCTGAGGTCCAACTAGCTTAGCTAGCTAGCCAGCGGTGCTAGCCAACTTGGACATGGAACTGTTGGAGCTGTCTGTCTTTTGGACTCTTCTGAAAACAGGACTGCGAGTTTTAAAAACACAACGCAACAACAGCAGTGGACGATTAAGCTGCTTGTGTGTGTTGTTCTCGTCTCGCTTGTCTCTAGACCTATTCGCAGCAGAAACACTGCTGTTTATTCTCAATAATAATAAGGCAGACAATTTGCTGTACGGTCTCCTTCCACGTCGCCATCTTTAGCGATTCTATTTATCCTCGCTCTGATTCGCCCTCCCTGAATAAGGCCCTCCTTCTCTCCGATTGGCCCTCCCTGAATAAGGCCCGCCTTCTCTCCGCCCCCGCGAGAGGCTGGCGACCAACGAGATGTTGACATCTGACGTCATTTTCTCGTGAACTTGAAATCAGAGTGATTCGTTGCTGCACTCTCGTGGTGACTTGTTTTTTTGTTGCTACCAATCTGTAGGCCTATATGCCCAAATATAAAGCCATACACATGTATGACTAGGTTGCTTGCAACATTGCAAAAAATCGTACCAAATACGTTTCGCTGATGAGGATAGGCAGCAACATCTCCTTCTCATTGACTCTCAATACGGGGCTCTCAGGGGCTATGTGCTCAGTCCCCTCCTCTACTCCCTGTTCACAGACAACTGGGTGGTGGCCATGCACGACTCCAATTCCATCATCACATTTTCTGACGACACCACTGACTGTAGGCCTGATCACCAAGAGCAGAATGGTGCCAGGACAACAGCCTCTCCCTCAACATCAGCAAAACTGATCGCGGACAACAGGATGAAGATGGAGGAACAGGACAGGGTTGAGGTGGAGAGTGTCAGCAGATTTATGTTCCTCGGTGTCCACATCACTGAGGACTTAAAACGGACCCATCACACCGGTACAGACTAGTTGTCTTCCTGTTAGAGGAATATCCGGAATATCACCAAGGACCCATCTGGCAGATGGTAGGCTACCGGAGCATCCAGTCTCGGAACGACAGGTTCTACCTCCAGGATATAAGACTTTTGAACAGCTAACCCTTGCTGCCCATCTGCACTACCTGCTGTTCACCTGCAATTTATGAGACTATTAGTACTAACTCTCTGCACATCTATCCCCCCCCCCACTCACACACACACACACACACACACACACACTCTCTCTCTCTCTCTCTCTCTCTCTCTCTCTCTCTCTCTCTCTCTCTCTCTCTCTCTCTCTCTCTCTCTCTCTCTCTCTCTCTCTCTCTCTCTCTCTCTCTCTCTCTCTCTCTTACTTGCTAGTAAATATTTGCACATTCCAGCAGTCAACTTCCTCACTCAACTACCGGTAATCAGAATCAGAATCTGAATAATGTTTTATTGCCAAGTAGGCCTATATTTGCACATACAGGAAATGGACTAAGTGAGGTTGGTGCATAGGCAAAAATTGTTTAAAGGGACAATGGCAAAAAGAGCAATAGAACAATAAACTTGTTTTATGATTGATGGTAATAAGCACAGAGCAAATGTCAGCAGGAACAAAGAACTCAACAATGGGTTGTAACTTAAGCCAAACACACAGGATCGTTATGGTACACAGGACATAATGGGGTGGTTTCCTGGACCTAGCCCTGGATTTAGGCCAATTTCCATTTTTGGAAAATCTCTTTGTTTAGGATTAGGGTTAGGGTTAGGGTTAGGGTGAAAATTAGGGTTAGGGTTAGTGAAAATGCCCGGTCGGCACAGCTTGGGATTCCATGGAAATTACAGGGAACTATGTGTGAAAGAGGCTATAGATAGACTCGTTTTCAAAGACGGGAAACTCACCGAGTGGTCACTGGTGTCGGCTATCACAGGGCATAAATACAAAGCTCCTTCACCTGCGTTCAATTTCAAGTATATTTGGTATTTATAGAAGGAAGTAGGCCTACGTACTCAATTTTAAACAAGCGCAGCCCGTTTTATAAATAATGCTCTCGTCCATTTAGAAAAATGTGCTTACGTGCAAGTTAAAGATGACATTCAAGTACATTTTTATAAATGAGGCCCCTGATGTTTACAATACTCCGTTTGCACATACCGTATTATTGCACATTGCACATACCTCTTTGATATAGCCTCTTTTATACATCTGTACATTACATACTGTACATATTAAGCTACCTTAACTGTACATAGCTCATAACTGTATACATGCCATACTGTACCTATCTATCACTATTATTGTCATGTTCTTATATCACTATTTGCACTTCTGGTTAGATGCTAAACTGCATTTCGTTGTCTAGTACTTGTACTCTGCAATGACAATAACGTTGAATCTAATCTAATCTAAATAACAATATTCTTGCTGATCTCTCCTTCTCTAGACTGAAGCATTATAATGACCACTAGAGGGTGCTCTTCTTTTTCATAAAAAAGAACAATAAAGGTTATTTGAGGAGGCCTTGGAAAACCCCTGAGATTTCAGTGGGAGAATCATACTTTTGTTTTCAAGTTGACGACATGATGCTATTCAATAGGGCATAGGCTATTAGAGGCCATTCATGCAATAATCATGTGTTTGAAGCTCGGAGGTAGTAGACATTTGAATTGTGATATATTTGACGATTCATTTAACATCTCCAACCTTCACAAGTCCTTACTAATGATTGAAACTCTTGACTTGATTTGACCAATCATTACCATTGTCCAGTAAGGTTAATCATCTCCAGATAGAAAAGAGGCCTCCCTAGTACTTTCAGGTTACAGGTTATATAATACAGTCATATTCAGACTATGATTCTTAGCACAGCATCGCCTGTGTATTATGTCTCTTAAGGGCTCTGCACACAGCGTGCGATTTCTGTTGGCGTCAACGTTCCATTTTGAAGTTTGAATGGAAGTCTATGAGAACATCGCATTTACCCGCACACGGCCCCGATTTTAATCGCACGGCGAACATTCGATTCCATTCATTTTGAATGGGACAAAGCACACGTCGTGCGAGTTTTGTCGCACTGTCAAATTTGTGCTTTTCCCATTCAAAATGAATGGAATCGAATGTTCGCCGTGCGATTAAAATCGGGGCCGTGTGCGGGTAAATGCGATGCTCTCATAGACTTCCATTCAAACTTCAAAATGGAACGTTGACGTGCAACAGAAATCGCACTCTGTGTGCAGAGCCCTTTAAGGGCTCTGCACACAGCGTGCGATTTCTGTTGCGCGTCAACGTTCCATTTTGAAGTTTGAATGGAAGTCTATGAGAACATCGCATTTACCCACACACGGCCCCGATTTTAATCGCACGGCGAACATTCGATTCCATTCATTTTGAATGGGACAAAGCAGTGCGACAAAACTCGCACGCCGTGTGCTTTGTCCCATTCAAAATGAATGGAATCGAATGTTCGCCGTGCGATTAAAATCGGGGCCGTGTGTGGGTAAATGCGATGTTCTCATAGACTTCCATTCAAACTTCAAAATGGAACGTTGATGCGCAACAGAAATCGCACGCTGTGTGCAGAGCCCTTTACTACCTATCATCTGCCGTAGACTGAAGACACCTTAATTGTCACCTTAATTGTCCCTCCTAAGACTATCCTATCCTATCATCCTCTCTACCCACCTGTACAGTTTCTCTACTGTAAATAAATACAAAAATGCTCTTCTAGCATTATAACTGTCAATGGCCCCTCGCTCTAGCATAGATAACTTTTTCTGGCTATGACTGATTGATAGATGATTCACTTACTTAGACAAATGTATTTGTTGTAAGTCGCTTTGGATAAAGGCATCTACTAAATGCCTAAAATGTAAATGTAAATGTACAGGTTACTGTAAAAGACTTGTTTAATAACATAGTAGCACTTTTTTAGCCTAGTCTGCAATGCTAAAGGCAACTTGTATTACTGTCATGACTTGTCATACCAAACACAATTGGCGTGGCAACTGTAATAGGAGTTAGTTGCCTACAGCACAAATAGATCTGGGGCACTGTAACACAGGCTATAGTAGAAAGAGAACACACTGACATTTAAGACATCACAGAAATGAGGAAAACATTCTCATATGTCAGAGATCAAAACCATCCGTATGAAGATGATAGATAGATAGATAGATAGATAGATAGATAGATAGATAGACACTTTATTGATCCCCAAGGGGGAAATTCAGGCGTTACAGCAGCTCAGACCACAAACAACAAAATAAAGTGGCAATTGAATAATGGACTAAAATAAAAATAAAAAATAAATAAAAATAAAGATAGACCTAATAGACATCTGCAACCTTATATACAGTAGGATTTAACATCCTCCAGCCTGACTCTGATCACCCCGCTCGAGCCAGCTGGAGGTGGAGTTGTACAGCCATATTGTAAAAAAAAGTAAATGTAAAGCCTTATTGCGGCAGGCAGGAAATATCTCCTATAGCGAGTAATTACAGTATGTATTGTAGGGGATCACACTTTAAGTTTCCTCTACGGTAGATTTACATAAGATAGATACCGGTAAGGGCAAACAATTCATATCAGAACACATAGAACTGTAATAGTGTAAGTCAGCATTGTATGTGTCAGGAATTAGATGTAAGGGAAAAGTTCATCATTGACTAATAGTTTAATTTTATATAGTCTTTCAGGGAAGTGTCATAATGTCTCGTATTACTTGTGCAATAGAATGTCCATTCTGGTCCCACAGAGTTCTGCGTAAGACAGGAAGTGTTACAGTCCGAATTTAGTTCTTAGGTCAGCAAATGACTCATAATGCTATCAAATCAGTATAAAATCCCTGAGGCAGATCCCTGCATTACTATAAGAGATACTTAAAATGTGGTCGAAATAACTCACTTCATGGTTTCATGATAGGACTGAGCTACAATGGTTTTCTAATAACATCCCCCAATTAGTATCAATGACATGTTGAGCATGAGCAACATTTGTTTTCTAACGGATCTACATAAATATGAAGAAATGAAGAATAGAAACCCACAAAGAGAGGTATACATGTTAGAATGTTATATTCTCATTATCACCTTCAATACATACACTATTTTCTTATTGCTACTTCTCACAAGGTTTTAAAATACAGCTAGTATCAATGTAAGGCCATGTAGTTGTATGACCATCAATAATAATAATAACTAATCTAAGGTGTCAGTTCCCCTTCATTAACACATAGCAAGATGCAATACCAAATATACATAAATGATCATACTGTGATACAATGTATCATTGCAAAAGAAGTACTTGTATGTACTTGATAGGGTAACAAATAAAAAATAAAATGATATATCTATCTTATATCAGACGTATCTCTCTGTGTGTGTGTGTGTGTGTGTGTGTGTGAGTGTGTGTGTGTGTGTGTGTGTGTGTGTGTGTGTGTGTGTGTGTGTGTGTGTGAGAGAGAGAGAGAGAGTTTGTTGTGACCTCAGTTCTCTGCCATTTCAGTGTGGAGCTTCAGCACAGTCCTAACACTGTCCTTCAGGCCAGGGCAGTGGCCTGGGCAGGCTGTAACCAGAACCCTGCACACTTGTCTCTCCCTGAGGAACCTCTGCAGTGACTTGTCCATCGCCCTGTTCCCCTCTCTGTACCCATCCAGCACCAGCAGGCTCTCTGTGCTTCCCGTCAACACTGTCCTCAGCTCCTCCACCGTCAACAACTCCTCCAGGGAGAACTGTGACATCACTTCCTGGAACAGGTCACCTGACACATCGCTACAGTCTAGCACCAGGACCAGCTGGAGCTGCTGGAGGTCAAAGGGGTCCCTGTCCTGATTCTGTGCCCAGGTAGAGGACAGGATTTGGGCCACGGTGGTCTTCCCACTGCCCGGCTGCCCCTCCAGGAGGGAAGTTTCCCTGGTGACTGGAAGCAGAGTGTTGACCCTGACAGGAAGGCCCTCTCTGAAACAAAAACACACACACGTTTATCAGAATGACTCCCTCTATTTCCTCTGACCTATTACAAAATCTAAATTTCCAGTTTACAGTTCACACCCACACCCGGTTCTTGACAACTCACTTGTTTTGCAACCTATGTGGTAACACCTCCTCATAGAATGTAGCGCAGCGCTGCCTCACGTCCTTGTTTAGGGGGAGTGCAGCATAGCGCGCTCTTACAACCTCCCTCAGGTTCTCTGTGCTTTCTCTATGCACTGTAAGCACAGTAGAAACACTTGACTATGAGTCACAACGACTGAGAAACCATGTTGCATGTTTATGCACATTGCCAAGTTTCCGTGGTTGTGCTGACACCAACACCGTGCATCAGCAAAAGTCGCTGCGCTGTCTGAAAACGGTTGAATATGTGAGGAACATTGCATGCGAGCAACATACACTACCCTTTAAAGGAATGCTACACTCCAGAATTTACATTCCTGTGAACTTGGCCATTTTAGGATGATATCTAACATGCTACATTGCACCTCTCTGGAGATACAGTAGGAAATAACATGGATACATATTTTTTAGATGCTTCATGAAAAAGACCTGGAAACCCGATCTGAGCCAAATATGAAGACATTCAGACATTTACTGTACATGTTCATGACAAAGTATACAGTATATTCTGCTGACATGTGCTCAAACTAAACAGTGTTCCTTCTTATTGAGTTAAGTTTATCCTTCAACTCCCACTGTGCATTGCGTACTGTAGTTGCTTCCGGGCCCCAAAGAGAGAGCATTGCATTGTGGATTTGGAGTCACCATGAGCTCCAACAGATTTCCACAGAAATGGTCACATGTTGCTTCCTAAATTATTATAGTGATAACATGCAACATTAGTTCATCAATAATATTGTTCTCACATATTAGCATTATTTAACAAGGTAGATCTTAGAAATGTGTTGTTTTGAGTGTAGTATTCCTTTAACCGTACAGACAAAATGGGTGGCTAACTGGCGATGATAACACTATTACACCATATCATCTCATCTCTTCTTGTCTTCCCGTGAGAGATAAATCAACAGCTGCGTGCGGTGCCTCTACACAGTGTGTAGTTGTGTGCACATTTGCAGAACTATACTGTTCAACTTGGTTGAACGCAATTGGGCTATTCTTCATTACACTAAATATAGACTTACTTAACACTAGGAAAATGTGAAATGTGAGGTCTAAACACAGGCTGTTGACAGTCTTGCAGTTAGTTACCTTCAGATATATAAATAGCTGTCTGCTAAATGAACACTGTTATTGTACATGGTGTGGAGTAGTTAAAGATGACAGAGAAATATCAATAGACCAATCAATCAACCAATATCTATTATGTTTGGCTAATTGGACATATGGAGCTAATCAGGCTGATGCTCCTCTCATTACTGAACAGTGTGGATTTCATGAACCAGACTTACATGCGGTGGTAGCTAAATCACTCCCCACCAGGAGGTTCTTCGTGCTTGGGGTGCCCGAAGCCCTTGACCCTGTGATCACAGTTAACAGTCAGAGTTAGAGTTGACAGATGTTGTTGCACAAGTATGTTTGCTGAACTTGCTATTTTTCACTGTTTGGTAACTTGGAAAGAGGGGCTTCCCTTGCCCTCTATTCTTCTTTTTATAAACCCACTTCTCATAATACTGTACCTAATAATACTGTACTAACCACACTAAAGGGGATTCACAAATAGTTTTTACAAAAATGTTACTTAACTTTTTACTGAACTTTTACTAAAATTAGAGATTGATACAGAATTGTGGATGGTTCCTCAATATAGCAATTCTCCTTTTTTTTTGCATTAATTCTGTATCACATCTCTAATTTTAATAAAAGTTTAGTAAAAAGTATATAAACATTTTAGTAAAAAACCTATTTGTGAATCCCCTTTAGTAGGGTTAGTGGGGTGTTTCCACAGTAGGCGGTAAACACTTTTAAATAATAAAATAAAAATGCACAATCATGCCATCACATGCTACATGTATCATGTGACTGAGTAAAATCCCTCTGAAAACTCCTGTGTCATCACCATTCTGGTCTCAACAACATACCTGTAGAGTATGTCATTCTGGAGGTTACATACTTCCTCTTTTAAAGTGTCTATCTTAGGCAACATGAAACAGCGGAAAGCCCTCAGTGCAAATAATATTTGTGTGCAAATCCAAACATGGAGTATCAAGATGCAGTATCAGTGAGAAACAATAAACACCATACAGAGATGTCATCTTTCTGAGGAAAGTAGCCCCCCGCCCCCATTCAAACCCTGATGCCAAAGAATCTAAAAAGATAAACAGAGTGGAAGTAAAAAAGACATAATCCAGAATAGAATACCTTTGCGTCTTCGATAACAGAAGATGGCAGAAAAGATGATCCCGGTGAGTACCAGTGATATGCTGAGTGTTATAGCAAGGCCATTAGATGATGTCACATGAATAGCAGGTATGTCATCTGTGAAAAGATTGAGGAGAGAGAAACACTTTCATTTTTGCTTCAAAGGAATTGCCATAATTGGCATTTGTACAGTATTCATAATTCTCTGCTAAGATGTCCACGTTATGTGTATTTACATTTGGGAAATAACCAGATACTACATTGGTGCAAAGAACACTGGTGCAAAGAACCCAAAATTGGTCAAGTTTAAAAACAACCATTGACACAGAACATGAGTAATTCTGGCAGAAATGTATTAATTAAGTCGTTTTTGTTTATAAATAGCTGCCACAGATGTCACTTTGGCAGCTATTTATCCACTTAATTGCCATCTTAACAATCTAATTCCCTTATGAAATCAATAGCTATCTCAATGAAATGATGAACAACCTCCTGTCCAATAACAATCTAAATCTGAAAGTCAAAATGTTGTTTTATCAAGAGCTGTCCATATTTATGTTCAATGATTCTCTCATTTTATTACGTGGGCTTATCCAAGAGAGATGTTTCACTGAACAGAGAGGGAAATTTCCAAGTATCCATGCTGTGGGTGATTGAGGAAATCAACAGTTTCATAAAACCTTTGATCGGCTAAATAGCACTCCTACATAACAGAATATGAGGGCGAAGCCACAACCCCCAGTTTCCATCGAGAGATGAAATAGACCTTGTTGTGTTTGTTGTCTCATCACATTGGTGTAAAGGGGATGTTTCAACGCTCAGCAGAGGCTGTGACTCAAGACTTGGCAAGTGGTCTTATGGAAGGTTTTACTTACGATGACTGTTATATCGTGACTTTATATCTCCATTTTTGTCAAAATTTAGTTTTTTACATAATCTGATCCATTAGATGTTTATTAATGCCTGTGTGGTGTTCTTTTTTTAAATGTTGACATTTTGGAGTTAGTAATTCATAAAATACAATGGTTCCATCTCACAAAACATAATGGAATGTAAAAACGTTGACGCTCAATATCTCTGAACTACCCTAAATGGAGATAGAACCTTATCATTCTAAGCTCACCATGGTGGATCACTTACTTAGACAAATGTACTTATTGTAAGTTGCTTTGGGTAAAAGCGTCTGCTAAATGACTTAAATGTAAAATTGGGGAATACTGTACATTCATTGGATATTATTATACCTGGGATGGAGAACCTGGCTGATGAACCGTACCGACCCTCCCCCTCCTCCATGAAGACACAGGTGTAGTTGTCCTTCTCAGAGGCTTTGACCTTTATCTTGCTAGAGACATGGAAGAGTTGGTCTGGAGTTCTTGCAGTGGTGATGTTGGCCGTGAGACTCCCGAGTCTCCCGTCTGTCCAGCGGACAGAGGCAAGGGGGTAGCCCTGCGATTCACAGGCCAGCTCCACTTCATCCCCAACAGGCCTCTCCATGCGTTTACTCACGGGCTTATAAGTGGCTAAGGAGAGATGAGAAAGAACTGTAAATATTCATTCAGGCACTTAATGACTTACTGCAGAGTTTCAGGATGAATTCACATCTACAATGACTGGAAATGACATTAGGCCTGGAGGGACGTTCTGTGATAGTGAAACCAAGCGAGATGCAATGCAATGAGCCCATCCTCCCATTTCTTCCTCAACCAGCCTCCACTGAGTGAAACCCCCATAACCCCCATACCTCTAACAGCCAAGGTCATCTGTTTGTGATCAGCTCCTCCCATTTCTACAAGGCATTGGTATGTCCCAGAGTCGGTTATCCTTAGGTCATACACCTCTAGGTTGGCCATCCCCCTGGCCAGCTCCTCTGAGTCCAGTCGTACCCGGCCTCGGTACTGTGGATCCTGGGAGGTGAGGTCTTCGCGTCCGTTCTCCAGAGTGTACACCTCGACAGAAGGAGCGGGTACGACACGATGCCACCTCACTGACAGGTTAGAGCTGGAGTCCACTGGTTGGAATCTGCACTGCATTGTGACGTTACCGTGGAACTCTGCTACGTGGACCAGGCGGTCTACCTCTACTGTGAACACGGCTATGGAGAGTCCAGAAAGACACACATGTACAAACATAGACAATCAGATATCCCATACTAACCAAACTCTGGAGGTCAAATGAGTATGTTAGGCCTAAATAGTAAATGACACAAACATCTACACTTAGTATATAAAAAATTACTTGAATAACATACCTGAAAGAGTTGGCCATGTGACAACTTGTAAAATCAAAAGGAAGGACCAGTCCATTTGACCTAGAAATAAATAATACATACAGTATATCATTTTGGGAAATACTGCATCATTGGCGGGAATGACATGTAGCATGTAAGTAAGTGGAGGTATGAGTAGTTTACTAAAGAAGAGCAAATACATCAACATACTAAATCTGGTCAGAACTGGTTTTCTGTTGACTTTCTTTTTTTTAATTAAAAAAATAATATGATCAGCATGACCCAGCTATAACTCTGCATGAGTCAGCTGGGATAAATATAGTATTTCTACTTCCTTATACTGTAGCTTTACCTCGTGGTAATGATTATGTAAACACACACCCCGACACACACGCACATTCCGGTATGCACACAGACACACTCACAATCAGAAATTAATCTGAAGTTAATATACAAACAAATATAATTATTAATAATTATACATATTAGAGCTCAGCATAGGTCAATGTGTTTCATATGATCAGCTTTGAATCAATAAATCCATAAAATATAATAGATTTAGAATAGATTTATCCCTCAAGAGGCATTATGTTCTAATCTATGCTATGAGTCTCAACAGGCTGTTGACATCTTAAATTAGAGCTCTGCTTGTGGACCTCTGCAAAACACCCACTGTCCTATGAGTCTACTGGGAGCATTCAGACTACACAGTGCATGGGAGATTCTATAGGCTACCTCAAACAAACCTAAAAAAAAAAAACTCCATAAACAATGAGTGAAATGCAAGATCGATAATACAGAAAACAATCACAGTCTCCTAACACATAAGGTCAAGTTATTTTCAAATTAATTGTACATTTTTGCTTGCATTTCTTACATATCCTAATAATGCAACAACATTAAACCCTGTCTCTATTGTTCAAACAATACTAAATCATGTTTTACAGCACACAATTAAACTGCAGCCGCCAGCTACCTTCTCAGATGTCTTCCTTTCCTTGTTCTAACTGATGTTTCCCATCAGAGTGGCCGACAGTAATAACTCTACTCCTCCCTGACGTACAGTAGGCTATATCTCCTCCCACGTTTGTCTGGGAACTCCACCTCTCCGTTTACAGTGTTGATGAATCTAGCCTATTCGAGGAAGTAATCAAATTGTATTAGATGTACAACGGTTACAGTTACAGTTAGCGCTACTTTGTGTTACTGGTAATATACAGTATGAAGAATTTTCCAGTTCCAATTGTGTGAATGATGTAAGCCAAACACTTACCAAGCACGTAACAACAAACAGGCAATGTCATGCTCAATAAGCATCAATAATGACTGCAAAGAGATGTCTTTATTGTTCTCTTTCTATTTCTTTTACCAATCATCATAAAATTAAAATATTAAAATAAAAATATAAATTAGACACTATTACACACACACACACACACACACACACACACACACACACACACACACACACACACACACACACACACACACACGCGCGCGCGCGCATACACCCACACACACTATTACACACACACACACACACACACACACAAATCTACTTGAAATCAACTTAATGTATATAATATAATGTATAATCACACAATCACACTTTTAAAAGCACATAATCACCAGGTCTCAAAGCAAGGCAAGTTTATTTGTATAGCACATTTCATACAACAGGGGCAATTCAAAGTGCTTTTACATACATCTCATTGTAACCTAATGAGTTCAGTGAGTTACTTTACTTTGCAGAAACATGGGATTCTAATGACAATGTTTAAGGTTACCATATAACCTGTATTGCTTTGCCTCACGCAACTCAAAGTTTATGGAAAACTGGAAATTTGGATAGCATACCAAAAACGCACTATATAATACTTTAGAGCCATTGAGGATGACACATTGTGGGGCTTCCCAACAGACAATGAACCATCCCGGTCCCGCAGAAACTGTTTCCTTGTAGTTTCTGCGAGAGTCCACCATGCAAAGTGTTTGTATTACGAATGGAAATATGAATGTGTATTATAGGCAATGTTTATCGTCTCTAATCATGGGACATTTTCTGGGTCTGCCCAGGAAATGTGTTGGTACACGTTCATGCATCTAGTTACTAGTTACAGTTACAAGTTACAGTTCAAGGAAACACATTCAACCGTTTACAGTAAACACAGAGTTAAATGCATTTCCCCACTAACATGTTTATGAGTAGACTATAAGTGGCAATATGATAAGTTGGTAAAAGTAGTAGGCTATTAATGTCACTCAGGACAACATGACTTCCATAATACCGTATAGTAAAAATTGGACATATATAAATGGTCAAATAAAGGCGAATAGATACAGAATGTAAAATCAAAGGTTGCCTACATGTCAGTTTGCGTAGTGTTTGGAAATGTGAAGCCGTGATATGGGATAGCTTGGCTTGTGTTTGAGCGATATGGCCATACTTTTAATTAATAATTTATACTTATGCTTTTCTATGCACAACCATGACCGTTACCACAGATCACTGAAATTCACACTGCATCACTGATTGGACTTTATATAAACAATTAAATGATCATATTACAGTACTGCATGAAAGATGTCAACAGGACAACATCGCCCAGGACAGTAATAGCAGACTGTCCACTAGAGGGGGTAAAGCTCAAGAATAAAAACAGTTTATAGAGATGTTACGGGATAGCCTACTCAACTAGGTCCGGCTGGTCAATGTTAGTTCATACAAGTGTAATTTATAATCTGGATCACTGTTTTACCTCATTCAGCCACGTCATCCCTATTTTTTATTATTATTATTATTTGATTTGATTTATTGACAAAAAAATACAAATACATAGGCCAAGCAATGATCCTACTAGTAATTTGATGGCAGCTACTAGATTAAACATAAAGTGCAATATTGAAATACAACTGTGAACATTCTAAACCTGCTAACTGCGACACTTTAATGAATGTGCAACAAATATTATGTGCAATATGACAACCCATGTGTACATAAGGTTCAGATATAGGAAAAGTTAGGATATTTCATAGCATAGCATAGAGTACAGCACGGTGTTTTATTGTATAGTATAGTAGTATAGTATAGTAGATAGTGTACTGTACATAGCCTTTATTTATGTCAAACCAGCTCTTTTCTCTTCTTTATTTTACCCTCGGCTCTCTTGTTTTTAGTCTTTTTCACTCCTAAATTTCGTTGTATGGTACCTGTACTGTATTAATGACAATAAAGACCATTCATTCATTCATTCATTCGTAATTGTCAGGGATAGAGCGATAAAGTCTGTGACTTGTTTCCGTCGCAGAAGGTCCACGAGGGGAAGGGGCCGTACAGCCACTCCCATACAGTACAACAGAACAGACAGACAAACAGGTCATTGATGTGCGAAGACGAAGCGCATCAAAAACAACAAACAAGTAAGACAATAAAACAATACAAACTTCCTACAAACAAGTAAAACAATAAAACACTTTCTAGACATACTGCATGCATAATTTAGCATGGAAGTGCTTCTCCTGTCCTATAACTCCATTTGGTCCAGCTGTATTCTGATTTTAGCCTTGAAAGCTTCTGTACTGTCAGTTTCTTTGATGCTTAAAGGAAACCTGTTTCATTCCACTGCACCTGTAACTGAATGAAACTTCTCCTTTTTTTTTTCTTTTTTTTACTGTGCCTACAGGCAGGCCCGGGGTGGCTAATCGGGAGGATCTGGAGTTTTCCCGGTGGGCCGGTCTGTACGGAAGGGTATACGGGGCCGTTGTTTTTTTCTTCTTTATTTAACCAGGCAGGCTGTTTTTGCAGACGAATGAATGAAGACGGCGACAAGTATTAAGCACAGACATTTGTTTCCCTTGACGAGGTAGGAGGAGAATGTACCTGTTATGATGATGGTAGATGGAGATGCCTGCCTTGCTTGTGTGTATAAACTCAGCATAGTTTTTTTTCTACCCTAGGTGTTAAGATGGAGGGAGAGGCGGGCCTCAATGTAGCAAGTCGCAGTCAGAGAGAGAAGAAGAGATCTTACAAAGAGTTCCTACGGGAGGAAGAAGACATGATGAAGGAAGAACTGGAGGAAGAGGAGCATCCAACCAACACACCAAACGATGTATGGCTGCTTCACGCAGAACTGTAGACACAATGCGTTATGTTTTACATTTCTGATGTAGCCTAGCCTACTATATTATCTTAGATTTTCTGTCATTGCCTATGTTTCTTATATATTCATGTCAGTAAGTTATATCCTTGTAGGCCTACTCTGGTTTTGTGATTGTACCCACCGCTGGACTGATCTTTCTGCCCGCTGGCAGATGGGCCGCGCTAGTTTTGGGCCGGTCGGGCCGCCTGACCCCCCCCCCCAAAAAAAAAAAAAAAAAAAAAAAAAACTAGCTCGGCCCAAAATAGCACGGCATCAACTAGCGCTGAATCAAGCGGCGGCCCTCGTTTATACTAACACATGGGCTGGCCCAATCACATGCTTAGGCCCTGCTGTCCATCGGCCCCCTCCCCCACTCTGATCCCTCGGCCGACAACCCAAGTACAGTGTCATGTTCGTAGATAAGATAGTGAAAGGGGGTGCCCAGAAAATTAGGGAGAAAAAAAGGAAGAAGCTAGCAGAGGATGCCTCAAAATGTCAGAAACTGACAGATATGTTCTCTGCATCGACTGTGGGGGCTAGGCCTACTACAGCTGCGGCTGCCACAGCAACATCTTTACCGCTAACTAACGTTAGCACTGATGTGCCGTTAGCAATTGAGGAGGAGACAGAGGACACAGCTAGAGAGGTAAGCAATGTTGTTACTTGGTTTTACAAAAGCAAAGTTATGTTAGTCGCTTGCATTGGCCAGATTAAGGGAGCAGCAGCAGAGAATGTCTTATGACTTATGCTAACCCGTACAGGCAGTATGATTGCATTGCGCTTCACCAGGACTTGGCTGGAATTCATGCACACACAGTGATCTCTCTCGTGGTGTAACGTTAGTGCTGCTTGGCTGTGGACTCTATAGCTAACGTTAGATGGGGGTGTTCTGCATTTTGTTGCTAGCTAGCAAGTTGAGGTATCACTGTCACTGACATAAATGCAATACCAACAATGGGTGTTAATAATACTTTTTATTTGGAAAAAAAAGATATAAAAAAAATCTACACTAGCCTAGTTCAGAACTAATGAATGCTTTTTATTGCATGGAGAAATAAAACTCATGCAGTCTGCAACCCAATAATGTTGTCTTGCAACCTTCCATTTGAAATGACTGGGCTTCTGGTGTAACATAATGCAATCATGCAGCCTGTGTGTACATGTAAATGAGAACTTTGCTGATTTTGACAACCAGTTAGTTTACTTCTCTGTCCATGTCTTGTTGAACCAGGTTGAGCTGCTGCTGCCCTCCCCAGAAAAGCAGAGTGTCAGGGAAAGAGAGGAAAATGAGAGAGAAAAAGATGAAACAGAGGAAACAGAGTGCCACGTTCAGGACTTCAATTACTTTGCCTGTCCTGAGCCTTCCATGCTAGATCACTTTTTAGATTAGGTCGATAGATTTTTAGATTATTAGTCTTTCAGACTGCCAGCATGTTGATCGGCGGTGTCGGACCGATTGTGTTGGGCCGGTCTGAGCCACATGGCAGGGCCTAATTTTTGTCCCAGTCCAGCCCTGAGTACCTAACAGCTTTGCTATCAACTGAGACCCCAAGATAATGTTTATCTCTGTTTCTCTCCCCCCCCCACAGGAACAACAGGGCTTACACAGGAAAAAGAGGAGACACTCAGGTAAAGAGCATTTCTACATAATGAGTTAGAATGACTGCACGAACTGTTTCTCTCTAGCTTTTTCTCAATCGTTAGGAACACGACTTCTTCCGCCCTCTCTGCTTCCATCGTGCGTTCCGTAGGACGTGAGTGGAGGAAGGAGAAGAGGATGTGAGGACTTGTGTTCCTAACAATAGAGAAAAAAAAAGTTATTGTGTCTGATCGCATTACCACTTACACACACACACACACACACACACACACACACACACACGCAGGTGGCATCCCTCTCTCTACAGGTAACCAACCCCTCACCCTGACTAATAGCAGCGCTGGACTAGAGTATAAGAAGAAGTTGTATAAGATGTTCCCCCCAGGCCTCTTCCACCAGTATCAGATGGGTGATTCACTGGACGAACGGTCAGAGAGGGAGAACAGTGATGAGGTGAGGAACAGATGGATCTCTCTCTCTCTCTCTCTCTCTCTCTCTCTCTCTCTCTCTCTCTCTCTCTCTCTCTCTCTCTCTCTCTCTGTGTTACTAGAAGTTGCATGAAATCCAAGGTCAGTTAGAAGTATCCCCTCTTATGAGTACGCAGAGCTCAGGGAATCAAGTGAAAAAATTGCTTTCTCTGTTAGTGTGCCAATACACCAGCAGAGGGCAGTGTTGCTGTTTACTTTGAGAGTCATAGGGCCCTATTATGCACTTCATAAGTCTTAAGCAATAAGACGAGGCGGTAGATCTAAACTTAAGACGTGGAGGCGTGGTCAAGGCCACTTTGCTATTATGCGTGCGGTAGTGGGCGCCTAAGACCCGGCGCTAAGCCCAGAAATTAGTCATGGGTGTGTTTTGGGCGTCTTCTCAATCAACCCAATCAGCGTGCCAGGTGCCATTCCCTTTAAGAACCGGCTGCGTTAAGTCATAAGCGCTATGCTATTATGCAGTTCATAGGCGCTAGACTTCATGCACGTTTTGAAACACGAGCGCGCCTCCGCGGTTTGCGCACGCGCGCTGAAGTCGGTCGGCGCGCATGCGCAAACCGCGGAGGCGCGCTCGTGTTTCAAAACGTGCATGAAGTCTAGCGCCTAAGAACTTTTCAAACCACTTCTTAGCGCTAGGCGCAAAGTCAGATCGCATAATAGCAGGGGCGCCTAGCGCACTTCATTAACATATGAACACTCCCACAATGAGTAATATATGCACGGGAGTCTTACGTCTTATGTGTGGGCGCCTAGCGACACCTGCATAATAGCAGTAGCGCGTATGAAGCGCATAATAAGGGTGGCGGTAGGTCTTAACCTGGCGGTGCGTCTTAATTAAGACTTAAGACGGCAAGTTAAGAAGTGCATAATAGGGCCCATAGTTTCCTTTGTTTTCTCTCTCCCCTCCCCCCACCCCTCCCCTCCCCTCTCAGGCTCAGGAGGAGCCAGTCATGCCGGTGGACCCCCCCATGCTGAGGGAAGCTGTGGTCGCCCCCGTGGAGGTGGCAGCCCACCTGCAGCTGCTGGGAGAGTCTCTCTCTGTCATTGGCCACAGGCTGCAGGGAACTAAGGTGGGCTGGACACACCTTAGGTAGACCACTGTTGACTCAATAAAGCCCTTTACACACGCAGTTCCCTGTAAAGTACATGAAATCCCAACCCGGGACCGCCAGCGATTTTAATTTTCACCGTTCATACATGAGCTAAAGGCCCTAACATTCCTGTGTTGCGCCTTTACAAACATGCACAAAAAGGCATTCCCGGGTTAGCACATGGTCCAGTAGTGCAGCAGATGGAGCTGATATAATAAAGTAATATATTAAGTACCGTAATAATATTTCTTAACCAGGGAAATAGTCTGAGCAGAATTCCATTCACACATGCCCCTTACCAGGTAAATTCCATGGAATTGAATGGGAAAGCTCTTATGTGAATAAGGTTTAAGACACACACACAGGTTCTGTGTGTCTCATGGTGGGTGGGCAGCTTTTAAAGGGATAGTTCACAGAAATTGTTAATGTTATTGAGAGGCAAAAAGCCATGGAAGTACTCTTCTCTTCTCTTCTCTTCTCTTCTCTTGCGTGTCTAATCGGTGAACTCGTGGGTTTCAGAAGAAGAGATTCAGATTGCAGATAAAGATTGTTGTTTATTCAGCCACCTTTCAGTTCAGTGGAAATGTTTGTCTTCTCTCTGTCTCTCTCTCTCTCTGTCTCCCTCTCCCTCCCTCTCTCTGTCTTTCTCTGTGTGTGTGTGTCTCTCTCTCTCCCTCTCCCTCCCTCTCTCTCTCTCTCCCCCCCCTCTCTCTCTCTCTCACTCTGTCTCTCTCTCTCACTCTGTCTCTCTCTCTCTCTCTCTCTCTCTCTGTCTCACTCTCTTTGTGTCTTTCTCTCTGTGTGTGTGTGTGTCTCTCTCTCTCCCTCCCTCCCTCTCTCTCTCTCTCTCTCTCTCTCTCTCTCTCTCTCTCTCTCCCTCCCTCTCTCTCTCTCTCTCTCTGTGTTAGGAGATGATGGCTGTGTCTGGCAGTATGTCTGTCCTGCTGGATGCTCTCCTCTGTGCCCTGGCTCCCCTGATCTGCCTCACCACCCAAGTGCCAGAGCTCCACAGCTGTCCCCCACACTCACTGGTGAGACTATACACACACACGCGCGCGCGCACACACACACGTGATCCACCAATGCTAAGGTATTGACATATTAGGAAGTCGAAGGCCACAGCCTGGTCCATGTCTCATGGCCTTCCCTTCTGTATCCATCGCAGGCCAAAACTCTGGACAACATTGCCTATGTGATGCCTGGCTTGTGAAGGCCTGACCAGAAAACACACATCGAGAACAAGCAAGGAAGTTGAGCCATTTTGAAAGGAAATTCCTGTCTTTCTATCCCCTGTTGCCCTGTTGTGGTGGAGGATAAAGGTTTATGTTTTAGGAGCTTTTATTTGGTTATGGTTACAAGTGTTGTAAGTAGCCAGATGTTGTTGTTTGCAGCAAACGACACAGGCGACAGACCACTGATGGTTTTGTGAATCTTGGTTCATGTTGAATTTTGAAGGTCAACAGTTTTGTTGTTGTTGTTGTTGTTTGTTCAATTAAAACTGGTTTTATGTATGAACATGTGTGACCCTTTTTCTAACTGCATGGCATAATGCCACTAACATGGCCTTCTTGCTCAAAGATTATTGGAGCCAATTCAGCCCATTTTTGTGCAGCGTTGAAGACAACCATTTCCTCTTCTTGATCTTGACATGGCAGAACCCATCAGTTCTGCATTTAACCCACCCCCCCACCCCCCCATGCAGATTCTGACCGGCATTAGTTGACAGAGTTCCACTTTTTTTCCGGTTCTAGCTCCATTACTGTGAATGTACTGAAACACAGTGCTGAGCTTTACATTTACATTTACCACGTTTACATTTACCACGTTTTTGGCGTAAAATCGTTCTAAATCAAGGTGTTTTTTAGGTGACCCAGTCTCAGCTCTACACTGTGGAGACTGTACTTTCTTACTGTCTGTGCAGGATTATCTCTGTTTGAAGAAATTGGAGAATAGGAGAAAAGTGTTGACATGACTATAATCAAGTGTAAAGTGAGAACAGGCCCGGGGTGGCTAATCGGGAGGATCTGGAGTTTTCCCGGTGGGCCGGTCTGGTTTTGGGCCGGTCTTTTTTTTTTTCTTTTTTTTTTTCCTTCCCTTTATTTAACCAGGCAGGCCAATAAGAACTAATAATTGTGGTAGTACTTGGAAGTGGTTCTGGGCGGCTGGGCCGGTATAATTCTGGGCTGGGCCGGTACGATTCTGGGCCGGCCTGGGCCGTTCTGCGAGTCTGCAGGTGCATCCATGGATCCTTCTCCGTGGTAGGCTACTGGATTGAACTAGCCGGCCCATGACGTAGTGCATGACGTACTATATCCAACCGTCGTCTGTGTCAGTCCTCTGTCAGTGCTCGACACGTATACACTTGACTTACACTTGACTTGTTAATGCGATTGTGTGAGCAAAATGGACAGAAAGAGAAAAGGCGGCGCCGAAAAAGCAAGACTTAAAAAAAGAAAGGCTCTTGAAGCTAATGCGGCCAAATATGTAAAACTGAGCTCGCTCTTTGGTAAAAAAAGCTCCCAAAATTATGATGACGACGACGAGGCTGGTAAGCTAGCCTCGCACTAAGCGAACTAGGACGTGCAAGCATAACAAAATACAACGTTGCCTACAAACCACCGTTCAAGTTTATTAAGTAAATTGTGTGGCTTTATAACGTAACGTTATAACTAGTAACTGTGAGAAACTGTTTTGTAGCAGAAGCACCTCAGCAGCAGACTGCTGCAGACAGTGAAGAGCTAGCCAGCACCAGCCAGGCGCCCATAATAACTCCGTTGGAGTCGGCAGGTAGGATTGCTCATTGAATGATGAGAAGAAGAGTATGGTGTAGACCTGCTGCTCTATGAAAAATGTCCTGAGATAATGATGCCAGATGATTCGGCTCTGCATTAATGAAACTGACTTGACTTGATCAGAAGCTTTGTAAAAAGTTTGTGCTGAGAATTATGGTAATTTTCTCAGAAGCAGAGCCAGGACCAAGTGGTGTCCAGCAACAGCAAGGGATTGCTGCTATCACAGAAGGCACAGGTGAGCTGTTGTACCAGTGTAGGCACAAAGAAGCAAACACAATCTGATTAGTTTCAATGCAACCACTTTCTATGACTAAAGTAAATGGTACTTGTTGTGACCCATTATGCTTGTTATCATTACTTTAATAGCTAGTAGGATCATAATAAATATACAAAGCCCACAATTGAAAGGGAATATGATGGAAATAATATGAAATAAGCCAAATCTTAATTTGTTCTGTCAAAACGTGTTTTCCATGTCAAATTTGCTAAAGCTTTATACATTTTTTGTGTGATTAATAACAGAGGTAACAGCTCAGCAGAATCCTGAACCACAGGCTAGCAACAAGCCAGATGAAGAGGAGCCTGTTGAAATTAGATTACAAAATTTGATTACTTTGCTCACCCTCAGTCACAGGACACCGATTTTTTATTTTATTTTCATCCTCAACAAACCCCACATGTTCCTATTCCAAAGGTTTTCAGTAGTAAAGATGGAATCAACCGCAAGTGGCTTACTTACTGTAAAAAAAAAACAATCTCTGTACTGTTCTGTTTGCCTGGCATTTGCACCTTTGATTAGTGAGGGCCCTTTCATTAAGGGAGGCATGACAGACTGGAAACACGTTCACCAGAGAATAGAGGAACATGAAAAAAGTAAGACGCATAGAGATAGTGCAGATGTTTACTTTCTTAATGTAAAAAAGGCAGATGTAAAAAGCCTGTTGACAGGCAACCAACTATCATTACATGCCGAGCAAGTGAAAAAGAAACGTCAGGTGATGGAGCGCATCGTGGATGTGATTAAGGTCATAGGCAAATGTGGCCTTAGCTACAGGGGAGATGAAGAGGCAGGTTACAGCCTATAAACGTTGCTGTTAATCATGGCAACGTCCTTGAGTTGATTCTACTCTTGAGTAAATATGACTTGTGCCTCCAACAGCATGTTAACACTTGCATAGAAAGCAGCAAGAAGCATCATGAAACTGGTGCAAAAGGCAGAGGTGCTCT
The DNA here is from genome assembly GCF_963989245.1 of Nansenia antarctica. NCBI lineage: Eukaryota > Metazoa > Chordata > Actinopteri > Argentiniformes > Microstomatidae > Nansenia > Nansenia antarctica. Next base: position 64,467,029 of record NC_137689.1, on the reverse strand, counting down.
AATAACCCTGCTATCAAAAGACACGATCAATAAAATTGTGGATGTCATCAGCCAGCTGATAAAGGTTACTATAGCCAAAGAAGTTAGACAAGCTGGCATGTTTTCAGTTCAAATTGACACAACACAGGACATCAGCTCCAAAGACCAGTGTTCCATCATATTAAGATATGTGACAGACAGTGGCGGACTCAGGGTGTTTGAAGGGCAGGGGCGAAAACATGGGACCGGATCAGTGCACACAAGTTTAGACCATTGGAAGGGCAGCCAATAGGGCACATCCTCTAATTTTGCCACTCAAAAGGGCACTTTAGGCACGTTTTTTCAACTGTGGGGGCACATGGTCAAGTTTAGACCATTGGAGGGGCACCAATAGGGTACGTCCTCTCATTTTCGCCACTCAAAAGGGCTTTTTTGCCACTCAAAAGGGCACTTAAGAGAGACGTTTTTCAACCGTGGGGGCACCAGGAGGGGCGGTCGCCCCCCCCTGCCCCCCCCCCTGAGTCCGCCAGTGGTGACAGATGTAGTTAATGAAAGACTGATTGCTGTGGTCGACTGTGAGTCATCTACAGGGTGGTACTTTACAGAGCTCCTGAAAGAAGTGCTACTGAAACTTAATATTGACATTGGCACATGTGTGGGCAACTCAACAGATGGTGCAGCTAATATGCAGGGACAATATCGGGGGTTTTCTACACTCCTCTCTGAGCATTCCCCCAATCAGATTCATATATGGTGTTATGCACATATTTTGAATATTTTGTACTGGCAGACACAACAGGCAGTGTTGTGGAAAGTGCGTCCCTCTTTTCCCTGCTTAATGACATAGCAGTTTTCTTAAGCGGGGGAGGAGCTTTGTTATGCAGAATTGTTGTGTTGTGTGAGTGTGCTTGTTGTGCTTGTCTACCTGAGACTGTCTACCTGTCTACCTGACACTGTCTACCTGAGACTGTCTACCTGACTACCTGTCTACCTGACACGGTCTACCTGTCTACCTGACACGGTCTACCTGTCTACCTGACACTGTCTACCTGACACGGTCTACCTGTCTACCTGACACGGTTTACCTGTCTACCTGACACTGTCTACCTGACACGGTTTACCTGTCTACCTGACACTGTCTACCTGACACTGTCTACCTGTCTACCTGACACTGTCTACCTGACACGGTTTACCTGTCTACCTGACACTGTCTACCTGACACTGTCTACCTGTCTACCTGAGACTGTCTACCTGTCTACCTGACACGGTCTACCTGTCTACCTGACACTGTCTACCTGACACGGTTTACCTGTCTACCTGACACTGTCTACCTGAGACTGTCTACCTGTCTACCTGACACTGTCTACCTGTCTACCTGACACTGTCTACCTGTCTACCTGACACTGTCTACCTGAGACTGTCTACCTGTCTACCTAACTAAAATAATAAGAAGAAGATTGAGTCTCATTACTGTGTATTTGGGGGCATTTTTATGTCAAGGCTTTGGCGACAGTGTAAACGGTGTGTGTGTAGGCCTAGGTGAGTAGGTTGGGTTTGTCCTTCCATTAGAGACACAGCGTCGTGTGGGAGTTCACGGAGAAACCAAGCATTATGTTCTGAAAGCTTTTCTATCAAGCTTTTTTCAGATAATAAGAAAATATGCCTTAGCATCGACATGTCTACTGTTTATCTGTTAGAACTGTCTGTGACCCTTTTCCACGGTCATGTCCGGGCCACATTAAGAGCAAGAACAAGCACCAAGCACGCGGACATACCGCACTTCAGGCACACGACGGGGACCAGTTTTGGCTCCTGAGAGTGCTACTTTTTGAATTAGGCTGCAATTCTAGAAATGATCACGTATCAATTTAAATGAAAACCCTTCTGCCACTACAAATATAAATAAATGTGCTATGCTTTTGGAAAATTGCATGATCTGTCATCTCTCTTCTTTTTCAGGCAGTCCGTTTGTATGTGTAGGCCTACAACATGTTTGTATAGCTCTCTGGACTCTCCATACCCTTGTTCACAGAAGTTGTAGACTTCTGACCTGTTCCATGTACAATAATATTAAAGACAGTTTAATGTGCAACCTATACCCAAAGCAATACATAATCACCGTAAACTTGATTTAAGAAGACATCTAAATTCTAGCCCCGTCAAGAGCTTAAATGTTTTGGGAGCCACTGCGCATGCGCACCCTCGGTAGACGAGCATGCCCTTGGAACTTCAGTGGCACATGAATCTAGCTCGCGATCATAACGAATTATACATTATTCACAAGGTAAAACAAAGGTACGTTCTTAACCACTCTAACATGTCAATATCAACCATTTTCAGTTGCTTACCAGTAATGTTGAAGCATTGTTTGTGTTACAGCTGATCAGCGTAGCTAGCTAGCTTCAATGAGTCACAACACAACTTTACAAGTTATTGACATGGTTCAATAGTGAGCTAGCCATAGTCAAGCAGGGGTTGCTAACCTAACCATTCCGTTTTTCTTCAACGAATGACCGTCATCTTACTGATCTGCAAGGATCAATGCCAATAACGGTAGCGTATATAGCTAACAATGGATTTGGTCATATCTGTATTGATAAAAGATAATTGAATTTGACAACTGTGTTTAATGGCTAGCCTTGAACCTTACTTAAGCCTTTCGTTAGCTGAATCCTCGGCAACATCGGGTTCATGCTGTCTAAATACATGTGTTTAATGCAAATGGTTCTAGCCTAGAGCCTTAATGATCGACGTTTTCTTTCATTAGCTAAATCCTCGTCGGCAGCACAATGGGGTTCATGTTGTCTAAATCCATGGAGCAGAACTTCAAAAAGCAGCAGGAGTTCATGCTGCATAACGGACGACTCCAGGTGAGACCAGGCTACTTGTGTACTGGGTTCAATCAGTCAACACACCTACACATGTTGTTATGGGAGGAAGAGGGTATCTACACATGTTGTTATGGGAGGAAGAGGGTATCTACACAGGTTGTTATGGGAGGAAGAGGGTATCTACACATGTTGTTATGGGAGGAAGAGGGTATCTACACAGGTTGTTATGGGAGGAAGAGGGTATCTACACAGGTTGTTATGGGAGGAAGAGGGTATCTACACAGGTTGTTATGGGAGGAAGAGGGTATCTACACAGGTTGTTATGGGAGGAAGAGGGTATCTACACATGTTGTTATGGGAGGAAGAGGGTATCTACACAGGTTGTTATGGGAGGAAGAGGGTATCTACACATGTTGTTATGGGAGGAAGAGGGTATCTACACATGTTGTTATGGGAGGAAGAGGGTACGTACACAGGTTGTTATGAGAGGAAGAGGGTATCTACACATGTTGTTATGGGAGGAAGAGGGTATCTACACAGGTTGTTATGGGAGGAAGAGGGTATCTACACCAGGGTTTCCGTTAGAAAAATTTGCCGTCGGACATCGTGTCCGGGAAGAATTCGATTTACCGGACAAACGTGATATATTCCGGTCATCATATTAAAATATAATATTTTTTTTTTTTTCCAAAATCATATATTTTTTTCCTCCAAATCTAATGTTTGTCGCGGTGATTACTGTTGTGTAGCGGCCTATATATGCCATTTAATGTCTATTTCTCATCCGATACGATTAGATGCGAGCTATATAATATATAATAATATAACATGATTTGACGCATGCGCGCTATGCCATGCGTCAAATCCAGCGCTGAACGGGTCCAGCGCTGAACGGGCGCCTCACTGGGAACTGAACAGACAGCATCGATCAATGAACGGACTCCACATTACGTTAACTGAAGTTTGTTAAATTGTTTGGGATTAATGTGAGTTTTCTATTTTCTCTTTACAGTTTTACCCTTCTTTTTTTTTTTTAATCAATAAAACAACGTCATTTCTATAAGTCTCGCTGGTTGGGAAGGCATTTCGTTTAGCTCGGGAGTATGGCAATGGGAAGAACATAACTGTTTATTGAGAAACAATTGATAGGCAGTCTGGGATACGTATATAAAGAAATACCACAATGTCTAGATGTATAACATTTTATTGAACAGTAACAGTGCAAGCATGTAGGCTACGGGGAACAGGGATTTTGGTCAGTAGGTCCTTTGTACAGAGGGCGTTTCTCTCCGACAACGCGTTCCCAGGTACCATGGAAGTCATAGGTAGTCCAGCACACTGACAGAGAGACAGACAGACAGACAGACAGACAGACAGACAGACAGACAGACAGGCAGACAGACAGACAGACAGATAGACAGACAGACAGACAGACAGACAGACAGACAGACAGACAGACAGACAGTCAGCTTACTTCTACCCTTTTGAGTGGAATTACTCCTTTAATTAGCTGTTAGCCATCTCAAAGCCCCCTGAGTTGCTCGTCAACACTGAGAATAGACCACATTATAGAAACCAAAACACCGTTTTTTTAAATCCACAGGGAATAACCGAGAGTGTAAGGAAAGGCACACCCAGCGCTGTCAGTGGTGGGGAGACTTGAAGTGGCTTTGCTTGATTTCCATCACAGATTCAAGGATTGAAACACTGATGAAAATAGGGAGTAATAGTGATGGGATTATTTTAGATTATTTTAGATTAGATTAGATTAGATTAGGTGAGATTCAACTTTATTGTCATTGCAGAGTACAAGTACCAGACAACAAAATGCAGTTTAGCATCTAACCAGAAGTGCAAATAGTGATATAAAAACAAACACTTAACTTTCGGGGAAACTGCTAAAATAAAATAAATTAAATAAATTAAAAAAGAAAGCGACTATTAGCACCGCCGAATGACAACAAACGTATGAGTAATGAGTAAAACAATGTCACTTTTATAGTATGTTGTTTAACTTGCCGTTCGGTCGCCATGGCTCTGGTGTGTGTAGCAGCTTCAGCTAGCTGGCTGGAAACTTCTAGGGGTGCGTTCGTAAACACGCTCAGAGAGCGCCGGAGCGCACGCTGGCTTCGATGTCACAGAGCGACCGAGTCGTTCGATTGGACGAGAGGCGTTCCGCGAGTGCTGATCGGATTTCCAGAGCGTGTTTACGAACGCACCCAGCCAGCTTTAGCGAATTGTATTCAAAGGGAATTATTTTCACCGGACAATATGTCCGACGACTTTTCAATTTGTCGGACTTCACCAAATTTTACCGGACAAAGACCGGCAATTGCCGGTTAACGGAAACCCAGATCTACACATGTTGTTATGGGAGGAAGAGGGTATCTACACAGGTTGTTATGGGAGGAAGAGGGTACCTACACAGGTTGTTATGGGAGGAAGAGGGTATCTACACATGTGGTTATGAGAGGAAGAGGGTGAGTGGTAAGTGTGGTAAATGACACTGTACTTGTACAGGTTGATACAGTACTGATGATACAGTACTAGCATACCAGGGACCATATAACAACAGCCACTGCCACTTTTAATTACCCAGTAGTAGCGGTAGTGATAGCAGCAGTAGTAGTAGTAGTAGTAGGCCTAGTAGCAGCAGTAGTACAGTAGTAGTAGCAACAGCAGTAGTAGCAACATAACACCGTTCTTATTACTTTATCAATGTAGGGTTACTTTTTTTTTTACTTACTTATGTTAGGCCTACTTATTATTGTGTTTTTGTACCTGAATGCTGCCGTGTCATTGTTGAGGAACCAAAGCCAAAGATTAGAAACGTTTACTCTTGTGTACTTAGATGTAATACATTTCTGATTCTGATTCTGATAGTAGTAGTAGCAAGAGTAGGAGTAGTATACAACTTTCATAAAACATCAGAGACATTGACTCACACAACACAATACACATGATATACAAAAACATGAAGACGGGTAAAGATGACAAGTCCTAGGAGGGCAGCGCCTGAAATGTTTACTTAGCATGAGTAAGGGGAGTTGTAGCCTAAACCATTTAGCAGGAACCTAATGAAGAGCTTATTGATTCCAGTATATTAGGGCAACAGAACATTGATAGCTACTGTGGGCACTGGGCAGGCATAAAATGCAGAAGAATGTTGGTTTGCTAAATGACAACAAATTGTAAAACCCAACTCACCCTAATTGTCTGTTGTCCCCTTGATCAATGCAGGTTACTAATTTGATCGTATACCTTTTGTAATGTTTTATTTAGATTGACATCATTTAACCACTAACAATTGATTTGGCTCATCAATTTTGAAAAGTGCACTTTTCAGTTTTTGAAGGCTTACACCTCTGGCCTTTCATCCTGCCTGCAGGAGTCGAAGCCATAATCTTTCTAGGTTATCTCGGTGGAAATGAGGTAGAAGTTTCAGTTGTAGCTAATTCATTTTATTGATGTTCAGTTTCCTCTAGAATATCACAACACCAGCCTGAAGACAGAGTGAAGTGCTTCCGTCTGCTCGGAGCTAGTCAGAGGGTGTAGGTTTTATTGCAATCGTTAAAAGAGGTGCTTTTGCAACAAGCAATGGCTTTTTTTTTCTTCTTCATTTTCTTCAATACGTTTTTGATTTATTTTTGGCTGTCAGGCACTCAACGCCTGAGATCAGTGCTGGGGCCAGACCAATGTCCTTATCAGACATGGGGCCCATAGGGGTTGACAGACTTATTAAGCACACTTTAAAATATTGTTCTGTTTTTCGCTTTCTCCCCACTGTAAATGTAATAAATGATGACTAACGATGGCTTCATTGATCACAAAGAATACAAGATTAAGTCTCGGCATGCCCTAGTAAAGGTCATTTGGATGGCTCAAAGGTACATTTTTGTAGTAGGATTTCTTTTTGTGCAATCTGGCCAGATTTGGGGTATTCAGGTACTCTGTTGTTTACAACAACCTAGGTTGTTTTAAAGCCCATGTCATGTGTAATGCACTTTTTGTATATTCTTCATCAGGGAAAAACCAAAATACCTTTCCTTCACATTTATTTTTAATTAACTGATGCTACATTTTGTATTTCATGGCCATTTTGTTATGCTCAGTACTAGTAACTTGATTTACCGGTAGTTCATTTAATGTGTATTATGAATTCACAACCCTCGCACAGATTGTGTTTTTTTTTAGGACAAAACGGATTATTTAAAATGGGACAACACTGTAGCCAACTCATTGACAATGTAAATTGCTATCTGACTAAGGATGGCAATTAATAGTATTGACCTGACAATTTGAAAGGGTATCTGTGGTGCATCTATGCTTTTTCCCCCTGCATTAAGATGTCAAACAGATTGTACACCAAGACCATTTTTTCTGTCAAAGCAAATTACTCTTTGCATGCACTGCATGCTAATATCACTGCCCACGGTGGTGGAATCATGATATGTTTTACATTATTGTCTATAATTTAATGGAAATAGCCGTGTTGTATAGGCACATCTTGTGCATAATTTGACATCAAAACACAGGAAAATGTAGCCTACAAATTATAGGGGTTGTCTGAACGTCAAGAGCAACATCACATTGGTTGATGAACACTCACTCATGACCCCTCATGACTCATCACTCGTGACCCCAAATGGTGACCCCTAATAGGTCACCATTTGCTATTGCAATCTTCATTGAAGACCATGAGCCTCTCAGGAGCTGAAACCTGGGTAGTCTAGTCTAATAGGTCGTGCCTTTGCGGGCTGGATGAGGTGACCTCTGACCCCTAGAGTCAGATTTGCTCTGAATAACTTTGCCACATTGGTTCAGGGGTTCCGATTTTGAGAGGATCTTTCTGAAAGATGATCTCTGACTTCTGGCAGCAGTGTCCGTTTGCCGCTCTCTCAAGAAAATATCCTTCCACATGGCCTTTAGGAAATGTCAGTGAACTTCCCAGAGGATTCTGCTCGGCTTCCGCTTTGTCACCTCCATACTCCTCTCTGTCCCTCAACTCTCCTAGCTCTCCTATTCTCCCCTCACATCACCCCCACTCTCCCACCCACCCACCCACCCACCCACCTGCCTGAGGATTGGGAGCAGACTTGAGGAACTACCTCTCTGAAGTGTGACGCTGCCTGAGCGTGACTTGGAGTGATCACAGGGTCGGTGGCTGTAGTTGAGTGAGAGCCAATATTTTGGAGTGAATATTGTCCTAATGATCCACTCCTTCAAGACAACACAACAAATCAAGACAGCAAAGTTGTGAACGAGTTTCTGAATGAGTAGGCCTAAGAGATGAATCACAGGTGTGATTCAGTGCAGTTCCGGACAATCACAATGATTGTAGATTGAGCAGCTGAATCTTCCCCATCTGTGAGAATGTTCCTATGACCTCCTATGTACTTCAGAAAGTAGTTAAACACTTAGGAGGGGCTACTTTATGTGGTACCTAATGAAAATACATTACTCTCCGGAAATCTTAAAATACATTATACTTTATCTAAACTGCAGATCTTCGCTCTCTCTGCTTTGGTGTTTCTTTTTTTTTCCTTTCTTTTTTTCTATCTCCAGAGAGATGACGCAGCGGTGCAAAAACGGACCCTAAAATCAATGTCAGGCCCATTTAAAATTACTGCAGATGAGAATTCTCACCTGCCAGATGGTTATCAGAGAAATAGCAGCGTAGGCGGTGTCCGCCATGCCTCGACCTAGCCGGGGGAGTGGGGCCCTGACTGGAGGAGAGGTGATCTATTCGGGAGAGATCTACCAATCAGCTTCCTGCCCACGTGACACAACCACATTCATACAGTATCTATTAGTGGCACCAACTCTCTTATTATTCAAATATTTGTATTGGTTTTTACATCACAAAAAAACAATGGTTCTCGACACTCCAATAGAACAACAGAAATATACAAAATACAAAAATGCCTTATCATTAGGCCTTACAAACTGAATGAAAATATTGCTGCAATATTATCATGTAAACATTGAAAGAAAGAGAAAAACAAAGGCAAAGATACATACAAACAAAAAAGAGGGGAGAGAGGGAGGGGGGGGCATTGACATTATATATATATATATATATATATATATATATATATATATATATATATATATATACAGCATAGCATTCAGGCAATCAGATTTGTGGCTTTTAGGCTCAATGTGTCATGTACCCTGATCACTGTTGAGAATGTGAATACAGCACTAAAACACCCCAACTCTCCATATAATAATCAGGGATGTGATCTTTCCTGATTAAACTGGATTTTCTGCTTTTCTGACCTGATTGACTAGACTTCACTGCTGTGTTTTTATTCTTGTGTCGTATAATTTCTCTTAGGACAGCCCTGTTCTGCTCCATCATCAGTGAGGCATAGGCTACTCAATGGTCACTCTTGAAGAGCTTCAGTGTTCCTGTGCATAGATGGGAGAATCTGACGGAAGGCCTACCATCTCTGCAGCTCTGTCTATCTCCAGTCCAGAGTCCAGTCAGGCAAATGACACTCTGACGGTAACAGAAGTTCATCATACCACTCTGGTCTAATGAGTTGACACGTTTTCGTTGCCAGTTGGGCTTTGGCTTCTGTCTAGCCATGAAGGCCTGATTGGTGGAGGGCTGGAGAGATGGTTGTCCTTCTGCCAGATTCTCCCATATCTGCACAGGAACTCTGAAGCTCTTTTACAGTGACCATTAAGTAGCCTAACTCACTGATGGTGAAGCAGAAAAGTGCTGTCCACCTGAGGTGAAGGGTCCTGTGTTGATGTCGTCATCAGATCTAAGAGAAATTCTAAAACACAAGAATAAAAACACAGCAGCGAAGTGATAGTCTGGCCACCAGAACTACTACAGACAGCTGTCATTATGATAAAGTAGGCCTAGGCTAGTGCAAATATAAACTATTCCTAAAAACACACTCACGTATGCACACACACACACACACACACACACACACACACACACACACACACACACACACACACACACACACACACACACACACACACACACACACACACACACACACACACACACATATTTAGCCATATAAAATGATAATATGATTAAATAAACTTGCATGTCCTCACATGCTCTGCACTCACATGTGGCACTGTATATTTTCCTATTTTTCTGTCCTTGCCAATCACATGCCTGAATAATATACAGTACATACACAATAAGATCATCAGTATCTGACCCATGTACCATATTATAGAACAAAGGCTCTTGATTGGAGTGTTTTTCGAAACAATTGTCCTAAGCTAATGCTTCCGTCACCAACTGATCTTCTGATGCTCAACTAAAAAGCAGGTTATTGTATGGAAAGTCAAGTGCTTTCTAATGACTGCATCCAAGGTTTTGAAATTAATCCATCCACATGAACAAGGTTCTGAAATTATTTTAGTCCTGTGTGATTAAAATAATGGAACTAGTGAGTCATCCAATCACTTGCGCCATAAAGTCATTCATATCACCACAGGGAATGCATACTATCCTGTTTTAGGTACTCATTTGACTGTGTACAGTGACAACTTTTCATAAAAACTGTTGATATTGGAAGTATTTTCTGTGTTTAAATGCTAGTAGAACCTTAATGTTGTGTTGGCAGGACATGATACACTGAGTATAATAATACTTTTAATTATTATACTCTTTATTTTGGTGTGACGTATTGTATTCCCCATTACCATTCAAAAGATTCAATGTATTGCCCCAATGAGAAGGATTTTTTTTTCTCCATTGTAATGATCTTCAATATGACACACTATAATTTGCCTCTCTTATTCATATCTGAATGTCATTGGAGTCTTTAACCTAATCAGCTACCACAGCCCTTCACGACATATTACTTAGAGAGTCATCTTTGACACCTGACTTTTATGTGAATAAAGAGCTCTGATAGAGAATGCCATTTATTCTCCCCCTGGTATAATAGCAGCTTGAGAGAAGGAAGGCTGTGTCTGCCGTAAACAGGAAGCGGCAGAGACAAAAGCCCTGTTGACCTACCGCCTGCCACAGGTTGACCCTGACATGACCGTCAGTGTGACAGTCACGTGACTGTGAGCGTCACGGCGCCAGTCTCTCGACCCTCCTGAGACTCCGGCCGTCCACTTCCTCACAGAAATGGCCTCAAAGGACTATGTCCACAAAGTCCACAGAATGGGTTTATATTGATGTTATTGAGTGATTAAGGGCAGAGGTCGTGAGTGGATTGGATAACGACATCCGGCGTGTGGAGTATGGGATGCAGCTCAGTCTCATAGCTGTTATGATGATGATGACGATTAATACAAAAGCCTGATTGGCCGTGGTGACTCACGGTTCTCACCAAGGCGTGGCCACACAGACTGCTGTTTCTGGTCCTGCAACACTGTGGGGTATCAATATGTGGACTTGAATCAATGCCTATGATCCTTTACTCTGACCACAAGACCTATCCCCCACCAATTACTTCAGTTTTCACAGAGCACGAGCCCCCGGGGGGCTGGGGGGGAGTGGGGGAGGGGGGAGGGGGGAGGGGGAGTCACACCAGTAGAGGCAGTGTGCATAGATGCCTCCCCCCACACCTCTATAATTATAATAATAATAATGATGATAATAATGCATTTATTTTGTAAAGTGCTTTTCTCAGTACTCAGACACATTTAGATTTCCGGAGTGAGTATAATGTATTTTCATTAGGTACCACATAAAGTATCCCCTCCTATGTGTTTATTTACCTTCTGAAGTTCTTAGGAACATTCTCACAGATGGGGGACTACATGGAGAGAACAACAATAATCATAATAATAATAATAATAATAATAATGAGAAGAAGAACAATAAGAATGTGTTGTTCCTCTGTTCCTCCAGATGGAGAGGCAGATCCTGATGCAGAACCAGATGAGAGAGAGACAGATGGCCATGCAGCTGGCCTGGTCCAGAGAGTTCCTCAACTACTTTGGTGCCTTCTTCAGCCTTGCCACCGTGGGCCTCACCATCGGGTGGGTGACCCTCACGGGTTGACTGTCATCACAACATCACACCCAGGGTTCTCCCCACAATGTTTGAACAGGGTGGCGCATTGTCAAAGCCGAAAAAAATACTGCTTAAAATTCTGAATTCACTGAGGAACGTCTTAACGCTTTCACTTTAGCTTTCGTTTTTAAAAACGATATCATTGATGATCAAAGATAGTAACTTCAATCATTACAAAATATATTGTTTAATTTGCCTTGTAATGCAGCGCCACTCTTCCATTCTTTGGGGGGAACCCTGACGTCAACAGTGGGATCCTGTGGGATTATTGATTAATTAATTGATTAATTGATTGATTAATCCTGTGGGATTATTGAGTAAAACAGGAGATATATGATTGATAATGTAATTTGATATTACCAATTCATTACATGATTTGAATACTCACTATGAGAATTTCTAAAAAAAGAATGAAGAGTCCATAAAATCGAAAAACAAATAGTTTATTTTAATGCTCTGATGGGTACTGTGGCTGTCAAACCTGCAAAGGTGAATGTCATACCTCGGAAGTGTGAGGTGATGTAAACCTTCAGGTGTTAAATGAATTATAACTTACGAGCAGTGGCCTTTAGATCACGTCACTCTGTGTGTGTGCATGCGTGCGTCCACTTGAAGTGTAATATTACGATCATCTCCCCATGACACGTAGAGACACCTAATAGCCTCTCATCGACCTATTATATTACATATGGTTGGTGTTGGTAGTAATATATCTCTGTGCTTCATCCTTGCAGTGCCATTAAGAGGAGGAGGCCTGTTCTGTTCGCTCCTGTTGTCCCTCTCAGTTTCATCCTGGCCTATCAGGTGGACATGGCCTATGGAACACTAGTCTACCGTATGAGGGGTAAGTCTCTCTCTGACACTTAAACTCAATTCACTCTACAGAGCCGAACCGAGCAGAGCCGAGCTGGGCTGTATTGGGCCGGCCTGGCTCCCAATCCCAAAAAGTTATTTTCATGGAAAAGTTCATTATTGATATCCCATAATGAGGCCCCCCTCAGGGGAAGGTGGTTACCTTAACGTCGCCCCTCACAAGACCTTCTTTTGCATATAGTGAATGTATCCTATGGCCAAGCAGAAAGCACCTCCTCTCTGTCAAGTCTTATCTTGAGGACACATCTAGTCAGCAGGAGACTTTTGGAACAAATACCATAATTTATACATAATTACATACTTTTCAGCCATAGCTATCTCTATTTATAATCTCACTTTGCCTAATTGCTTGGTTTACTCTTTTCCGGAGTCGTCTTCCTGCCATATCCGCCCCAATCTTATTCACTGTAGGACAACTTTAATGAAGTAAATTATGTTCCAATTATGTCTATAATACTGTCACTACAGGAAGAGAGGTCCATTATTATAGTTACAGTAGGTAGTTTTATTTAGGTAATTTATTGATGTCACCTCTGTGTTGGTCTCCAGGGGAGGCGGAGAGCATCATGGCCTCTGAGCACGATCGTTTAGCCCTGCCGTGCGGTACTCCCAACTTCGAGAGCATTGAGAAGGAACGCCGAGCCAAGAGCTCTCTCACCTCCCTCCTGGAGAAATGACACCACCCTGCCGGTCGTGGTCGCTGAGTCAGTCGTCCAATCAACACCGCCCCCAAGATCAATGGTCAAGACTTGGAAAGCTTCAGATCTTGACTGTATACTCCTTTGGTATACAATCATGCATGCACATAACATACATAACATACCAAAAATTCTACTTAGAATCAAAAAGAGTTCTTCGGCTCGTCCCTGTAGATTAGAAGAACCCTTTCAATAACAGTTTTTGGTGCTTTGTAGAAGATGTTTTGGTGCCATTTAGAACCCTCTTTTTGGCAAGGGTTCTATGTGAAACTAAAAAAGGTTCTTGAACGGCTTCTACGGTCCAAAGAACAATTTTCTTTCTAAGAGTGTAAACTTGTACGCTGACCTATGAGCGGCTGTGATGAGAATCTGCATAGTTACATTCAGAATAGTACTACATTTGTTGACTCATATAGATACAGAGCACAATAGTTCCAGTTTCCAACTGTATCAAGACAAGTTATTTACTGGAAAAGGGATATCCATTTGAACCTTAGAATGTTTACCTTAAGTGCTCATTAGATGTGGATTATGAGCAATCATGCACTAGAAAATCTAACTATTGATAGAATTATTGATGATATTAATGTTTGTTCTTATAAAACAACGATTTGCACTAATTGTATCATGTAAAAAAAGAAAGAAAGAAAGAAAACAATTGCCAAAAGATTGAATGTTTTTTTGTTTTTGTCAGTTTTATAGTGTTTACTGTCTAAGGTATAATTGTATTTCATTGTGGAGAAGTAACTAAATGAACAGATTAATTTATTGCGCTTCAGTTAAATTGAGATATGTACATTGTACACTGTATGATTACTGCTAAAACTCTATGTTAAATAAACACTGTCGTCACCAAGACTATTACAATGAATATATATTGTCTTGGCATCTGTAATCTGTTCTATAATTCTTATTTAATCAAACACCTACACAAGTTAAGCACTTACTTTATTGACCCTGACCTATCGATGGTTATATATATATATTGAAGATGCCCCAAACTTTTGTTTATTCTGAAAAGGCTTTGATTGTTATATTGGAAGCGGTCTCAGGTGGTTGGATGCAGCTCGAAGCTATTTGTAGTTGCATTCGCCCACCAAGCGAACAGTGATCTTTCACTGGAATTCTGCTACACTAAATAAATTACTCAAAGTGCGTCAAAACCAGAGAAAAAAGATGTGTGTGTGTGTGTGTGTGTGTGTGTGTGTGTGTGTGTGTGTGTGTGAGAGAGAGAGGGAGAGAATGAGAGATAGGGAGGGGGTTGGCCAGGTTTGAGACCAGATATGACTCAGAGGGTGATGAGGTTTGGGCTACAGTATATAAGGTGGACCTGTAGCAACAGACCAGGAGAAGCATCAAAGAGTTGTGAGCTCAGGTGTGTAGTGATATCTGATTGATGTCCATAGAGCACTGAGAAGTTGGCCTCCTAGAACAGCATAGCATCTCAGGAAACTTCAACACGCATCTGCAACGCATAGGCTACTAGGGCGACTGTCATTCAAACTTCTGCACAGTGAAAACTGCTATATTATTTCAAATGACAATGCTGAGGCTGACGTATGTTATCTTTGTGTGTGTTGCTAGTATGTGCGTGTGTGTGAGTGGTCAAAGTCTCTCAAGAGACTACGGAGTCAAATTGTGCGGTAGGGAGTTTATAAGAGCTGTTATCTTCACTTGCGGTGGTTCCCGTTGGAAACGGTCTTTGGATGAAGACTTAGGTAAGTACCTTTGCATTAGCGATGTTTTTCAGTAATAATAACAATAATAATAATAATAATAATAATAATATTATAACCTTTATTTGTATAGCACTTTTCCTGCAAACGTTGCCGCTCAATAACATGCAGGCAAATAACCGTTGGTCATAGAGAACGTCAAGTTAACTCAAACTTTCCCTCGCGACCCCTGCGTCTGGTTTGGTACTATCCCGTGTATATCTATGTGGTCTAGATCGAAACAATTTAGAAATACTATATAAACAATAAAATCTGTTTACCGTAAGTTGTTTTTGGTGAATTGCCTTTGAAAACGGTGAAAGGTGATTAGGCGCAGCTATTCAGAACCAGGGACAGCTCCCTGCTTCAATTAAATATTGTCCAGTGATCCAACAATATTCATCTGATTTGGAATGTCCCTTAAAAGCAGTTTTTACAAACGTACATCTCCAGCATCAGCTCCCAGCATGTTCAGTTATGTCTTTCAAACTTACTACATGATTTAGATTCAAGAAACTGTCTTAACTATGTATCTAGTTAAATGTAGTTTAGACTTTTCACTTTAATTGTTAGTGTATTTTGAATGACATGGTGAAAATGTTGCAACTTGGTAAATCTCCCCTTCTCAACCCTGAGTCCTTCATATTCATTTTGCTGCCATTTTGTGTGCATTTCTCATGCTTGTGTCTCACTGTCCTACTCAGACCCCTTCCAGCTCAGCTCCTACAGTGACATCAAAGAGGGCGAGGACAGCCTCAGTTGGAAACAAGGTCTGGAGCTGTCAGCAGCTGAGCCCCTTCTCCAGCTCTCTTCCTCCTCCTCCTCCTCCTCCCTGGCAGACCTCCTCTCTCTGCTGGGCGGGCTGGGCGACCACAGGCAGGCGGCGGTGGACACGGACCCCAGCGAGGGGTTCCGCCGGCCCCTCAACCTGGCGGGCGACCAGACCAGGATCCCAACCATCAATTGGCCGCGCCCCAACGATAACAGAAGAAAAAGGAACTTTTCCATGGGTGTAGCCGGCATGTGCTGCAATCAGGGCTGCACTAAGAATGACATTGGACGGCTGTGCTGAGAGTGACCGGCCCATGCTGGGGGAGAAACACCTATTCTATGTTCCATTTTCTACACTAGCATCACACTTAGAGGGAATGGCCAATGCCCTCAGACTAATCCTATGCTTTTAAATCATGTAGGGGAGTGGATAAGTGTACACTACGTTCAGGGATAGGGAACTGAGATGCAGGGTTAGTGTACAGTATACTACTGGGGATTCTGGAACTTAGTGGGTGTGAGAGAGAGACAACTTTGTTCCACCTTTTCAACAGTATTATGATTTTGAGGGGTGGGGTATTACTGGGGGACATTTTAAGAGGATAACTGTTGTTTTTGTACACTTTGCAGTATTGTGTGAAGGGCCAATAGATACACCCATGTTGCAATTAATGACCATAATGTAATCTATAATTTATCTCTTTTTTTCCATTCTGAAATGGATTACGGCATTGCTGAAGCAAGAGCTTTGATCGCCAAAATTGTCTGAATGGAATGAAAAATGTGTCACCTCTAACATCCGCCAAGAATATGTCATTGAAATACTATGTACATATCAAACAAAAAGCACTGGTGAAAATATGTTGTGTGTATGAAATCTATCTATTAAATATAAATATCAAATATAATTTGTGGAATATCACATATTTTCCATGGCATATAACAAAAGAAAAGAAGAGACATTTAATGTCTGGGAAAGGTGAAAATGAAACAAAAACAATTATTTTGATGATGATTCATGGGATAAATGGCTGTTCTAATAATTAAAAAAAAATGTTTTCCGCCGACCACCTCAGGAAACCTGCAATATGAGTTATTACTCACCACAGGAGCTGTAACAGAGTTAGTGCTCCTGATCGCCAGTTGTATTTAGACATTAGTATTCATCAGGCACAGGGCAGTAATTGCTATTACAATTATTTCTATTCCTCCACACCAGCAAAATGGATTCAATAAAAATGATTTGCCATCAATCAACACTCTATTACAATAAAAAGAAAAATATGAGTGGGACTGCCCACTGTTACTGCCCCGTAACAAATTACTCAATAAGTTGAATTGAGTCCATCTTAATGCTGGATAAGGATAATAGGTCATGTAATTGGAATCAATATCTTTGTTTTTATAGGGTCTCTGGTTTGCATGGGAATCAATTGAACACTGTGTAGATTAGGATGTCACAACCAACTCTGAATCTCTGGTCTGAATACTTATGTACATGAGGTATTTCTGTATTTCAATTTGAAATTCTAAAACCATGTTTTCATTTCATTCTGGGGTATTGTGTGTGGATTGATGGCAAATTATTTGGATTCAATCCATTTTAAATTGAGTCACACAATATATACATATATACTTTTTAGGGAGAAATAGCAGGGATACTTTGACTCTTCATTGTAACTCAAATCAAAAGAAACAGCGCAAACACAAAAAGCCATCTCTGACCAGGTCTGAAATACCTTATCCTTTAATAAGACAGGCTTGATATAAAACAGTTGATACAAACAATGAAGCCTTATCATATTAAATTCTCTGGCAGCACATTTGCAATCAATCTGCAAACACAGGTAACAGTGGCTTGTAAAAATGAAAGAAGAAGAAACAATGAACCATGTTTCTCTTCATGATCATATATTATCTCTTTTTTAAAGAAAAATAGCATGTTCACTTAAAACATTTGTACTTCCTCGCACTGACAGAGTAAGTCAAAGTGCTTCTGCCAGCACTGCTGACAAAAACAACAACATACAACAAAGGAAGACAAGACAAATAACAACAAACAAAACAATAATTGTCATACTACTGTTCCAGCAGAAGTGACAATGTTTCAATGATCAGTCAGATGGTGAGATGGCACATTCAGATATGGAGAGTGAAACAAAAGGTTGCCCGGTAATGTTTCAAAGAACATATTCTCCACAGACTTGTGTGGACAAGTCAAAGCACATGAGTCTTTTTCTGACAGGAGGAGCCTTGCATAGGAGCGCAAACGTCCTTCAACTTTCAGAAACTTCCGATTCAACCTTGGTGTCGGCCATTTTCTGTTGATGCTTTCAAACATGACATTGAGCCATTCCAACTCATTCCAAACATTGTAGGAATGGCAATGTGTCGTAGCATGCATGTTTGATTTTGTACGCCTTGCTATGAACAGCAAACTAGGAACTCAAAGTTTAGATTTTATTGAGGTTTAGAAGATTCAGAGAAAAAACAAAACAGCCTCAACAAATGCACCTGTATGTTTACAACACAATTTGACATGTCTTTGTATTCCTAAAAGCAACATAGTGCATTCCAGTTCTTCCCTTTGATGGAAAAGATACATGTGAATGTTGGTACATCAGTCTTTGTTGTACACATTCAGTATTGCTTTCCCTGGCAAACCTCCATTCCTACAGTTAGCATAGTCATGGCCAGTGTGCAGGAGTCAGTCTGTAAGGCCAAGCCATGGGGAGGGGGAGGGATGCTCAGTGAATCATCCCAGAGGAGTGGTCAGGTCACGTTCCTCTGAATGTCCCCATGAATGCCAGTGGTAATCCCAGTTGTTCCTTTCTGCTCCAAAGGAGCATTGGATCAGGTGACGTGGTCCTCCAGAGTTGCAGTCAGGTGAGGCTGTGAGTCCAGGGTGGGTGAGGGCCTCAGCCTTCCTTACTGTCCCGAATGGTGTCCACAGTCTGGGCTAACTTCTTGAAGGTGGGCCGCAGAGCGGGATCAGTGTTCCAGCACTCTGTCATCATCCTCTGGATCTGAGCGTTCACACAGAGAGAAGCCCAGGTTTAGAAAACACAGAGAGAAGTCTGCCTCTGAGGTTAGGAAATCTTAAAGGGGAGCTAGTTAGTCATTAAAGTGGTCTTTCATATTTTGCGACAATGTTGAATTGTCTGAGTTCTTATTTAATCCTGCGTAATGCTTCTACTGTATCTATTCACTAGTATTAGTATGTAGATTGCCCTGCGTCAGGCAGTTAGTGCATGCAAAGGATTGTCCACCAAATACTAAACATGAGTGCTTAATTTGCACATTTGATGAATCTTTCCCATTACTTTTGGGTACCCTGATATAAGGGGACTATGCATAAAGTGGTGCAATTTCTAAATGGTGTAACCAATACACAAATACCATCAAATAAAATCAGATAATCTCTACTCCATAGTAATCGTTTGAAATCCAAACTTTCGGAGTGGGGAGCTAAAAGAAGAAAAAATGCTTCATATATAATAATATAATATATATGCCATTTAGTTGACGCTTTTATCCAAAGCGACTTACATTGCAGTGAGTGCATACATTTCAGTATATAAGGTCCCAGCGGGAGTCGAACCCACAACCTATGCATTGTTAGCACCATGCTCTACCAACTGAGCCACGGAGGACCACTTCACTGTCCATTACTTACACAGGGCAGTGTATGTGAGTGATGTATAAAGGGTGGTCTCTCACCTCGTCAGGGCAGCCAGGGGGGGCAGGTAGCCTGTAGCCTCGTTTGAGGAGATCACTGAGGTGATAGACGATCATCTGACCCTGCTTGTCACTGCCCATCTGCTCCATGAACACCTGGTGGAGATGGGACCGGGACACTGACAGCATCACATGCTATACTAATGTATAATCATAATAATAATAAATAATCATCATCATCATCATCATCATCATAAATAATAATAATAGAATCATCTCAATGTGCATAAAACAAACGATAAAATTGTAAAAAAATAAATAAATAATAATATATAAAACCATATCATAAAAGCAGAAAACAAAGTCTAGGAGTATTACATATATTGTATAAGTAAAAGAACAGCAACAGAACATCAGGGGATGGCTGAAAATAAGTATGTTTTTAGTTATCCACTTTAGTTAGCCATTGACCACATGGGACAAGACTACTGATGTTAATAACTTTTAAAAGAGGCTTTTAAAAGAGAGAGAGAGAGAGAGAGAGAGAGAGAGAGAGAGAGAGAGAACGAGGGAAAGAGAGGGACGTACAAGTAGGAGGGCTGAAGAGACAGAGAGAGATAGAGAGAGACAGACAGACAGAGAGGGAGATGTGGGAGGGAGAGTGACGTACAGCAGGAGGACTATAGTTCTTGTCGCTGTGGGTGAAGAGTTCGTAGAGGACCACTCCAAAGCTCCACACGTCAGAACCCACAGAGAACTTGCTCTCTGTCAGGGACTCAGGTGCGTACCTTTAACACACACAACACATCAGCACACACACACACACACAAAAACATCAGCACACACATCAACACATCAGCACACACACAACACATCAACACACACACACAACACATCCACACACACACACACACACACCACACACCACACACCACACACACACACACACACACACACACACACACACACACACACAGCAGTCATTCAAATGGATACAACATTTGAGGGATATTGTCAGATAACACAAAATGACAGATTCTCCCTTCCATAGAAAAATAACTTCTTTCTATTTATTTTTTCCCCTCCTAAATCTCTTTAACAGGGGTGCCTTTATCAGACAGTATGTACTGCCAGTGCTGTGACGTTTTGCGTCTCACCAGAAGATGGGGCTCTCTCCTGGCTCTCTGACTGTGTAGTACTCCTTGTCCTGAGGCAGCACCTTGGTCAGCCCAAAGTCCCCGATCTTCACCCTCAGCTCACTCTCCACTAGGATGTTCCTGGTCGCCAGGTCTCTGTGGATGTAACGCTTGGTGGCCAGGTAGTCCATACCCTGCACTCACACACACACACACACACACACACACACAGACACACACACAGACACAGACACGGACACAGACACACACACACACACACACACACGCCTAGGTCTTACAACTGGCTCTGGGTACAGTACATCTCAATAATCAAATCTAGCTTTCCAGAAAAATCTCTTTTGTTTTTAAATGTACTTTATACTTTTTCAAATACCTAAAGCAGATGGTAGTATCAACGCTTAAGAGGCAACAGCTTTTCTTTTGATCAGTAATAATCCGATGCAGCGATAACCTATGCTAACATATGCTATCCTATGTGATAACCTATGAGATTACCTATGATAACCTATGAGATAACCTATGAGATAACCTGAGATAACCTATGAGATAACTTATGCTAAGCTATGAGATAACCTATGCTAAGCTATGAGATAACCTATGAGATAACCTGAGATAACCTATGAGATAACCGATGCAGCTCTGGCGAAGCAGTAGTCTTCTGGATGTACCTTGCAGATCTGGGAGGAGTAGTGCAGCAGCTTCTTGTAGTCGAACCTGTCCTTGTTCTTGATGAGGTAGTCCCTCAGGCTGCCGTAGGGCAGGTACTCCATGATGAGACGCAGGTTCCTCCTGCCTGGGGAGGGAGAGGAGGGGGTAAGGAGGAGGGAGGGACGGAGGAGTGTGAGGCAGAGAGGGGGATGGAGGAGGGGGGGGGGGGGGGGCGTAAGAGGAGGAGGGGGGTGATCATTATGATTTGATTTCACCCGAACAGTACTTTCGAATACGCTGTGGAGCGAGTGCGTCGTTTGTTTAACACACGACACGTCGAACACGCGTCGTTTACAGAGATCAAACGTGGTACAGTGATGTCTCCCGGGTCTCACCGGCGCTGTAGCAGACTCCCTTGTACTTGACGATGTTGTCGTGCTGCAGGGACTTGAGGATCTCAATCTCCCTCTCAAAGTCCCTCATGTGCTCGGCGGTGCTGTGCTGCAGCTTCTTCACCGCCACCACCTCCCCCGTGCTGTCCTGCAGGGGGTCGTAACGACACATCTCCACGCTGCCAAAGTTACCCTGGGGGAGGGGGGCGGGCGGGTGGGAGGGAGAGAGAGAGGCGGGGAGAGAGAAAGAGGGAGGGATGGGGTTGAGAGAGGGGGGGGTGGGTGGGAGAGAAGGATGGGGGAGAGAGAGGAGTGAGTGGTAGAAAATAAGGAAATAAAGGTAGAAAAGACAATAAGTTAAAGGAGGAAGACTGTAATCACAGACGCTACGTGTAGAGGGGTGGACGGAGCGTGAGAGCGGGTAAGAAAGAAGGGATGAAATACTGATAGGAGGAGAGTGAGAGGGAGAGATGGTAGGAGGTTGTACTATATCTATATCAATACAGTACCTGTCTATCCATCTCATCTATCTGTATCCTACCTTGCCCAGCTGCTTGAGGAAGATGAGGTGTCTCTCCTCAAACTGGGCTGGCTCCTGGCTCTCAAACGCCCCCGGGAACCCAAAGGTCCTGGTCCTGTTGGGCACCATGTCACTCTCCGCCAGCAGCTCATAGTCTGACACAGGAACACACACACACACACACAGACACAGACACACACACACACACACACACACACACACACACACACACACACACACACACACACGTTGAAGTGACTAATCCACACTTTCTTCTTCCATTTTGTCACCTGTGGTTAGGTGGAGAGTTACCGACATACACTCTTCATAAAGCAATATCGAACTCAGGATTCAAGATTTCAATACAGGCAATGTGCGGGCGGATAACTGTTGCTCTCCGCCACCTAAACTACCAACAAACATTTCAATCACCTGGCTTAAAGGCTGCCTACCGGCAAGAGGATAACACAGTTATCAGGTAAGTATCAGGTAGGTGACCAATCTCTATATCCTTTAAGGTACACAATCAAAACGTTAAACAAACACATTTCATATTATCATGTTTCATAAGTCATAAAATCATGATCTAACTCAAAATATCTCACTTAAAGGTTTTCTTAAACTCAAAAGATCGCAATATGGCTCCAACACACGTCAAGACCAACGCACACACTACACTCTACACACTACACACACTACACTCTACACACACTACACACACTACACTCTCCATCAAATACCGTATGCATCTCCGGGTGTGTACAGTATGTGAGGGGGATTGAGAAACATCATATCTGAGAAGAAAGTTCCACCTGTTAAAACCATGGTAAATGACTGAACCACACCAGAGAGCAGTGGTCTGACTGACCTGGCGTGAACAGGCTGTTGAGGTCGCGGATCACGGCTCTGAAGGAGGGTCGGTTGGACGGCTCGTAGTCCATACAGCTGTTAATCAGGTTGGCCAACTCGGTCCACTTGGGGGCCGGGAGCTGGTGGCGGTCCTCATAGAACAGATTTTTCTACCAAGAGAAGAGACCGGGTCAACTGTGGGCCCGTGTAGTATAACAGAGAAGAACAGGAGAAAAACCCAGCAGAGCTTTTAGAAGCATCATAAAGTCATTGGGAATCTTTAGTGTTTCACCTTCATAGGATTGTTCACATATTCGTTACATTTAACACAATTTTACATTTAAGTCATTTAGCAGAAGCTTTAATCCACAGAGACTTTGTCTAAGTAAGTGAATCGACTATACGCCAGTCATTGTAAGTAAAAACCTTAGATAAGAACATGTGCCATCGGCAGTGACAGTGCTGGAGAAAGGAGGAAAAAAGTTAGGTTATTTACATAACCCCGGTTCTCTGAGTAGTATTCATTTCGTGTCTCACTATGGGAACGCCCCCTGCGTGACCTCATCAGAAGCTGAACTACTGATGAGGTCACGTAGGGGGCGTTCCCATAGTGAGACACGAAACGAATACTATGAAAGAGAATTTGAAAGAGAAATGAAAATTAAGCCGTATGATTTGTGTGTTTCCGGTGAATAATGTAATTCTTGGCACTCTAGAATGTTCACAATCTGGGCAACTTTATTCACCCGTGGCACTAAACTACAGTTAACATGATTCCTTCCAAAGCGACTTACAGTAAGTGCAATTGTCTGTGTAAGTGTACATCAGTCATCGTAAGAACATAAGAACAAGTGCCACGGGCAGTCACAGTGCTAGAGAGAGGAAGAAAATGTCATCAGTCATCATAAGTGAAACCTAATGTTCCTTCCCCTGCCTCCTACCTTGGAGCAGTCCAGGGTGCTGAGTGGCTTCTCCCCCCCGCTGCAGATCTCCCATAGGGTGGTCCCGAAGCCCCACCTGTCTGTGGCCAGACTCAGGCTCAGGGGGTCCTCGATGCACTCTGGAGGCACCCAGGGGATACGCTCCATCAGGACTGGAGGGAGAGGGGGGGCGTTAGCATGATAGCTTAGCTTAATAAGAGAACAATGAGTTTGGAACACTAAACTGTAACTGTGGGCTCCCTGAGGGCTAACTCTGCCATATTTACATTGTTGTGCCAACTGAAATATCAGTCATTGTGTACTGTTCCTGTCAGCCATATCATTGTGTACTGTTCCTGTCAGCCATATCATTGTGTACTGTTCCTGTCAGCCATATCGCTACATTATTTTTTATTAGACCCCTATACTTTCTTTTCTTTCTTTTTTGTTTCTTTTTATTTTAGTACTCGATCTTTTCAGTTTGTAAAGCGTCTTTGAGTGTCTAGAAAAGCACTATATAAGTCTAATGTATTATTATTATTGTTATTATTCATTTGGGAGAATCTCTCCAGGGGTGCTCTTTCACCATCTTTGGGCAGCACCGTGATGCTGATTCCTGGATCGCTGAGCTTGATGAAGGGGGGGTTCCCGGTTTTCCGGTCCTCCTCGCGGATCAGCAGGACGTTCTTGGCACAGACGTTCCCGTGGGTGAGGTTCTTATCCTCCTGTCAGACACAGAACACAGCAGACATGTTGAACCGGGTTCACATAAAAACACATCAACTATGCTGGTGCCCAGTCCTGGCTTCTGAAACCGGGGAGGGACATACTGTAGCAAGAGATGACGTCATACGCCATGGTCAATACTGCATTAATAATATATATTATGATTACTTGATCACTACCTACTTGAACTCTGTACTGCTACATATCATATATGTTACATCTCACTGCAACCCGCACAGCATTTTTGCACAACCTGACTTGTACTTGAACGTACCGTAATGTTGATTACATTAATGATGTTGATATGCTGATTTGCATTCTGCTGCTATTACTTTACTCTTGTTGATTGCTGATTGATGTTTTATATACTGTTTATTTTTGATTAATGATTGTGTATTGTGCTGCAACGCCAATGTCTAATGAACCTGAACCCAAGAATTTTACTCTGTATATCCGTACATTGATGTAATAAAAGCTATTCTGATTCTGATTCAATATGATGTGTATGTCTATGGTAAATAATTATAATATTTAGGGTTAGGGTTAGAGTTATTTTGTATAGCACTTTTCCCATTACTCAAAGACACTACATTTCATGGAGAAAACAAGAATATGATGATTATGATGTATATGGGGGAGGGGAGGAGGGTCTTACCAGGTATGATGTATATGGGGGAGGGGAGGAGGGTCTTACCAGGTAGTGCATGGCCCAGGCCAGCTGCTTCGCCACCTCCAGCTTCCAGGTGATGTTCACAGAGCCCTTGTTCTTCTTCAGGTAGGTGTCCAGGGACCCAAACTTCACGTACTCCTGCACCATCATGTCTGGAAACCACACAACACAACATCCAATGCTGAATGAGACCATTTCAATTTATTGACATCCACACAAAGAATATATATAACTTGAGAGAAAATAAGAAAATAAAGAGAATAGTGGACATGGATGAGGAACGAGCATTTTCCTCCTTCTTCCTGACTGTGGTTATGGGCGAACTGTTGTCCGTCTGACCATCTCTGTGACTGCTGTGAGAGGGCTCTGAGGTGAGTGAAGGCAGTGGGGTCAGCGTGGACCGGTGGTGAAATGTCAGCCTGACCCTCTCACTATATCAGTACGCACTCATTTCCCAATATAAAGGGAAATTAAAAATACCCCCCCGAAAAACTTTTGGGTGGCGAAAAAACACACGGTTCCAGGAAGAATACAATTAAAAACAAAATATCCCTGTGTTCCCCACAAAACAAGGAATCCAAAACCATTTCAATGGAAATAAGACGGATAGTAGCAGACGGATAAACACGGCGGGGGAAATGTTCGACACAGCTCCCAATGAGACCCAATTGACGACGTACCAAAGACATGGAAAACCTGAATGGCTTGTTGAATCACCTGTTTTCTGAAATACGCAACCCGCAAAAGCTGCGTCAATCCCTCCTGCCCAAAGACCTGCCATCTCACTAGCTACTTCCTTTCTGAGGAAGTCTTTACTCATCCATCCATCCATCCATCCATCCATCCATTCATTCCTCCGTTAATACTCTATCCATTTACTGTTGACAGAACAGTTTCTAGTCTATAACACACCTCGGATCATTGCCAATAGGAAATGAGGAGGATGGATGTCATGCTCTCCTTATCTCACTAACTGCCAATGAATACCTGAAGACTCCCCATCTAGAGAGCCAAGTGTTTTATGTGGCATTGACCTACAGTAGCAACAATACTTTGATTGGTCAAGAGTACCGTAGTCTCCTAAACCTGACCAGTGACCTGCTGTCGGTGTCAGTGGTATCAATCCACTAACACTAACCTACATAGGATACACACTGGAGGTTGGATAAAACACTGCATCCCTGATTAAGCCAATCAGACACGGATCCCATGCTTGGCTGAGTCAGCAGCTCCGTGATGTAGGTTAACTGCTCTGTATGTCAGAGGATTACCCCCAGCTGGGAAGGTGTTGTACCCCCTGCTGGTGATGTAGGTTAACTGCTCTGTATGTCAGAGGATTACCCCCTGCTGGTGATGTAGGTTAACTGCTCTGTATGTCAGAGGATTACCCCCAGCTGGGAAGGTGTTGTACCCCCTGCCGGTCTGAGCTGCAATAACACTGCTGTTACCTCACCACAGCCAACTGATTCACAGGGTGAATAAAGTCACCCAGAGGGTCAACATTCTCGAGGGCCACGGGTGACTTTATTCACAAGAAATGTATAAATGATGATGCTTCATTTTGCAGCCAAATGTATTGGTAGTAAATACCACACAAAACACTCTAGCTGGGGAGTGTTCTGAAATTGTTGGTGAGTTAAAACCCTGTGTGCTGGCAGGCAGACGTCATCTGAGGCATGTGCACGTGCTGGGCTCCGTGCCTCTGATCTCCGGAGAAGCATAGGCCAAGCTGCCTGCCTGCCTGCCTACCTGTATACCTGCCTGTATACCTGTCTGTATACCTGTCTGTATACCTGTCTGTATACCTGTCTGTATACCTGTCTGTATACCTGTCTGTATACCTGTCTGTATACCTGTCTGTATATCTGTCTGTATACCTGTCTGTATATCTGTCTGTATACCTGTCTGTATACCTGTCTGTCTGCCTGCCTGTCTGTATACCTGTCTGTATACCTGTCTGTATACCTGTCTGTATACCTGTCTGTATACCTGTCTGTATACCTGTCTGTATACCTGTCTGCCTGCCTGTATACCTGTCTGTATACCTGTCTGTATACCTGTCTGTATACCTGTCTGTATACCTGTCTGCCTGCCTGCCTGTATACCTGTCTGTATACCTGTCTGTCTGCCTGCCTGTATACCTGTCTGTATACCTGTCTGTATACCTGTCTGTATACCTGTCTGTATACCTGCCTGTATACCTGTCTGTCTGGGGCACGGCTGCTCTCTGTAATCCAGCAGCCACAGCACGCCTCCTTCCAAAATACACCCCTATCCCATTACTCAAAGACATTTTCAATGAGCCTCAGACAACAATGGGGGCTAGGGAGGGGGGAGGGGAGGGGAGGGGAGGGGAGGGAGGGAGGGGGGAGGGGAGGGGAGGGAGGGAGGGGGGAGGGGAGGGGAGGGAGGGAGGGGGGAGGGGAGGGGAGGGAGGGAGGGGGGAGGGGAGGGGAGGGAGGGAGGGGGGAGGGGAGGGGAGGGAGGGAGGGGGGAGGGGAGGGGAGGGAGGGAGGGGGGAGGGGAGGGAGGGGGGAGGGAGGGAGGGGGGAGGGAGGGAGGGGGGAGGGGAGGGGAGGGAGGGAAGAGGGAGGTGGGGTGAGCTTAAGGGAGAGAGAGAGAAGAGGTGAGGCCCCTCAAGGAGGTGAGAGAGGTACAGGTAAAGGTATGCTGATGGTGGAGAGAGAGAGAGAGAGAGAGAGAGAGTAATATATTGAGTAGGGTGCTGATGTGGAGCTGCAGACTTACTTTCCTCACCGCAGACACACACGCCGTATGTCAGCAGCAGGTGCTTATGGGAGAGCTGGCTCATCATACTGGCTGCTTCAAAAAACGACTGTGGGGAAAACAGAGACACAGCAGGGGATCAGGGGATAGCTTAACGACAAAACCTTTGGATGAAATGGGGCAGTTAACTCACTAACTGCCGAAGAATTCCTGAACACTCACCACCTTGAGTGCCCAGTGTTTTATGTGGTATTTACCTAGCAACAATACTTTGGTACAAAATAAAGAATCACAATCTATGAATTTTTGGTGAATAAAGTCACCCGTGGCACTCTAGTATGTTGACAAATGAGCAACTTTTTTCACCCTCAAAATGGTTCCCAAACGGTGTACAGATGTGCCGTGGGATTTTGTGAGAACCATAGATTATTATAGCAATATACAACAATACAAAAGAGAAAAGGAAAGAATGATTTTTTAAATTTACTGTGTTAATTCACTATATCAGTACTTTGTACTCTCATGTACACTCATTTCCTAATAGAAAGGGAAATTATATACCCCCCCAACAGTTCGCAGTTGACGTTGGGAATTATTAGAGTGTGACACATCACAGGCCCTGATTGACAGCCAGTGTGGAGGATAACAACAAACGTTAAAACAGAGAAATCTGAGGAGGGAAATGGATCGCATTCCTCTCTAGATGAAGATTTAGTGAAGCTTTTTGGTGCTATGGTGCTGGTGGTTTGGTGAACACACCTCAGAGTAGGTACGATGGGCCTTGTCCAGGATCTTCACGATGACGTCCATCTGGTGCACTTCGCCGTAGTCTCCCAGCTCCTTCCGGACACCACAGAAGATCTTGGTGAACGTTCCCTGGCCCAAGCTCTCCTTCTGCAACCCAGAAGTCACATGGGACAAACACTAAGCAAGGGCCCGAAAGTCTCCATAACTATTACTCATTATCATCCATATACCATTTACCATCTTCAACAACAAGGCTTTCTGAAGTAGAGAGTCAAGATGGAGTCAAGTGAAGTCGGTCTGTGTTTGTATCAGTTCAGGTTGGAAAGAATAAGTCACAGTCTCTGGTCAAGCACAATGACATTGTGAAACCCAATAAATCACACAGGCGTCGTGAAAACGTAGGGCTCTGACCAGAGGGCTACATATATTGTGTATTGTGTCCATGACTCTCTCATGACTCAGCATATTGAACCACACCTGACCCTGGGCTGAGGTAGTGGCTGGGTTTTAAGCCTTTACATGAGAGGTGAACGCTTCTCAAGATCTCTTGACGCATGAACCCGGGTCGGCTGTGGTTCAGGAGGTAGAGTCGCCGTCTAATGATCACAAGGTTGGCAGATCAGCGGTTCGAGCCCCGGCTGGCCACATGTCGAACTGTCCTTGGGCAAGACACTGAACCCCAAAATTGCTCCCAGTGAGCGGGCCAGCGCCTTGCATGGCATTGGTGTGTGAATGTGTGTGTGAATGGGTGAACAACAGGGATGTGATTCTGTTTCATTTGGGCTTAAAAAATGTACCTGAGAGGCCACTGATTAAGTAAACTTAGGGCCGTGGCCTGGGGTGGTCCAGTGGTCTAGCACCGTGATCTACAGTGCACTCATATGCCCATGTCGGCATGGGTTTGAATCCGGCTCGTGCCCTGCTGACATGCCCTCTTCTCCTTATTTTCCTGTCTGTCTTCATTATCTCTATCCAATAAAATGGAAACTATGAGTGGGACTGCCCCACTCAGGAAAAAAAGAAAGAAACTTAGGGCCAGAGCCAAACCAACTCAGTGACCTCAGCTGTCAGTAGATCTCTAGGCACTGTCAGAAAGCCACGGGTCTTTAACCCTCTGAACGTGACGTCAATCTAGTGCTGGCTCAAACAGCCAATGAGTGGTCAGAGCGCGGTGGGTGAAATGAAGACATCCCGGTTCCTAACCCTAATGATGAGGATTCTAAAACAAGAGCTCATCGACAAGAGCTATTATTTAGTGAGGAGGACACATACATTCAATCAGAGGAACTGAATTTAACTTGACTCACTAACTGCCAAAGAATACCGGAACACTCACCACCTGGAGTGCCATGTGTTTTTTACCTAGTGACAATACTTTGATTGGCTACAAAATGATTGCATGTCTTTTTGGGGAATAAAGTCGCCCGTGGTGGCACTCTAGAAAGGTGACTATTTGGGCAACTTTATTCACCCTCCACACTAAATGGGTTAACCAAGGCTTTAACGGTCCCCATCAAACCAGACTCCAGTGAGGAGGAAAGAAGGTAAGAGAACTCACAATGGTGAGGTCCTCCTTACGGATCTTGTGGAAGACCATCTGGCTGATGTTGTGTCTGTGGAGCGAGGGGGTCAGAGGTACCTCCGCCCCCTGGTTGCTCCTACACACCAGCAGGTTAGACTTATCTGCAGAGGTCAGCGAGAGAGAGAGAGAGAGAGAGAGAGAGAGAGAGAGAGAGAGAGAGAGAGAGAGAGAGAGAGAGAGAGAGAGAGAGAGAGAGAGAGAGAGAAACATGAGACAACTCACTAATTGCCAAACAATTCCAGAACACTCACCACCTAGAGTGGCAAAGTGTTTTTATGTGGCAACTAGCAACTATACTTTGATTGGATACAAAATTGAAGCATCGTCATTCATGCATTTTTGGGTGAATAAATCACACTGAGTTAAACAAAATATGAATGATCAATTCAACAAAATCTATCATGTTGCAGTTGAACACATAAACAACAGACAGAGCCGTGACAAGTGTTGACCTTCCCCTGACCTTTGGCCTTGGGCGGGCAGCACCTGGTGAACTGGAAGATGTGTCCGTCGGAGCGCAGCGCCTCCTTCTGGTAGCGGTGGAGAAGTTCCCTCAGGCTGCCGAAGCTCTTCTTGGCTCCGCTCAGGATGTACTCTCCTGACTCCATCTTCACTATCTGGCAGTGCTTGTACTCCACCACGTTGTCCCACTGACCAGAGAGAAGAAAACCACTAATGTAAAAAGGGTAGGCGCATTAATATAGTTTTTTGTTTGGTACTTTTGAGTTTTCTGTTAAGATGCGCAAGTGAAATTTAGTTGTTGTTGTTTTTGATTATGCACTCATGGGAAAAAAAAGAAGAAAAAAAAGTAAACATGCATGTAACAAGGGTAGGCGCAATAAGCCATGGCTTCAGCCTACACCTTTTTGGTCCTGGTACGCATTGTGACTGTACATTTTTTTATATGTATGTATTGTGAATTAAACATTCTCAATCAATCAAGGAAGGAGGATTAAAAAAAGAGAGAAAGACATCAAATACACGTACACATGTTGGTACATGAACGAGAGGAAAGACATCCTGCCCGCCCTTCAGCTGGGCTGAACACAGATGAAGAGACAACATCCGTCCTATGAGCAGCAGTGCACCGCCATAAGCAGAGTAACGCTGCATGACTGAAATGCAATGAGCTGTGAACCTGCTTAGTTGGATCACATAACAACGTATGTCTTTGAGGCTAAGCTTGTAGAGCCTTGCTTGTAAGTGAAAGGCTCGTAAAGCTGTTTACTTCCTGCAAAAACAGGCTGTCCATCACCTCCTTGCAACAGTATGACTCACCCCGACAACAAAGGACAGGAAGTACTTGTTGTAGTCCTTGGGGCTGCTGCGGAGGATGTACAGACCCCTGTGATTCCCCGACCGACGCAGCCTGCTGATGGCAAACTCCATCCTGTGGCCAAAGAGGGACAGTACAGCTGAGTGAGTCCTAACACTGCGTGTGTGTATTACTGTGTGTGTGTGTGTGTGTGTGTGTGTGTGTGTGTGTGTGTGTGTGTGTACAGTATGTCAGCACTACCTTAATTATACTTTCTTTTATTTATTTTCTTAGGTCTTTTCACTTTGTAAAGTGTTTTTGAGTCTCTAGAAAAGCGCTATATAAGTCTGATGTATTATGTCTGTCTGTCTGTCTGTCTGTCTGTGCGTGTGTATGTATGTGTGTGCGTGTGGTGTAAGTTGTGTGTACACACAATACTTCACTTACGAGACCGGGCCATGGCAGTAGCTCTGAATGCTCTCCAGCAGCCTAGGAGGTGCCACCTCTTTACACAGGTAGTGGTGGGCGTCGGCTATCAGCCTGTAATAGCCGTCAACTAGAGACACAAAGGACAGGGCCTCTGGCAGGGAATGGAACTCCAGCTCCTGTAATCAAGAAGAGAGAGAGAGAGAGAGAGAGAGAGAGAGAGAGAGAGAGAGAGAGAGAGAGAGAGAGAGAGAGAGAGAGAGAGAGAGAGAGAGATGGATCAGTCGTCTTCATATTCCAGTATAAGATACCGCTGAGTCTGTATCAGTGTAACAGTGTGAGAGTTGTGTAACATTTCATACCAGCGTCTGGTTGTCCTGCCTGTTGATGGTGACGATGCGGCTCTCGATGGAGCCGTCTTTGTTGGCCTGCTTGATGCTGATGTCTATGACTTCAGGGAAGTCACAGTATGTCTGGAGGTCCTGGAGGGAGACCGACAGAGTCAGACCACGTTGCAGTGACACTCAGTGACAGTCTAAAACAGTCTCACTCTGGTTGGCCGCGCAAGAGTGACAGTGGCATTATTGCTCAAGACAAATTCATGCCTGAGACATACTGTAATTGTGTATACCACTGTAACACATTCAATGATGCAATTCAATGATGTACAGTGAAATAGGAGTAAAATCTCTTTCCCATTGCAATAAACGTGCTTCATTTACACATGTAAACTTGCACTTCACATCATGGATGTCCTCAGTGATTATTCTGTTCTGCATAATTGTATTCGTATATATTTAATTTTGTCAATTGCGACTCCAGATTGCAAGCCAAGTTTCCCATAACAACAAAGTAAACTGAACTGGACAAATTAAAAATCCTCTCATATCATACCAGTGTTTGGATCAGAGCATCTCCAACACGTCAGCAAGCCTGCGTACATTCTATGCATGGAGCCTCAGAGGTTTTACAGGTAGAGGAGCACCCTCTATTGGTGAAATAGTACAGAAAGCTGCAGCACAGTGTATTAACTCTACACAGGGGGTAGGAACCTACCAGTGAGACTAAAAGACATCCAAACCCCTGACCCTGACACAGAGATATACAACGCGGACAGGCGGCCTCTGAAACGGCCACCGCACACCAATCTGTCACCAGGACAGATGGTTCTCCATCTCTCACTCAACAATCTGTCAACAACATTCAATATCTGTCAACATCCTGTCGTCGTTGTTTTCCTGAGAGACAGAGTGACAGAGAGACAGATTGAGAGAGAAAGAGAAAGAGAAAGAGAGAGAGAGAGAGAGAGAGAGAGAGAGAGAGAGAGAGAGAGAGAGAGAGAGAGAGAGAGAGAGAGAGAGAGAGAAAGAGAGAGAAAGAGAGAGTTCACACTACATACCTGGTCCGTCTCCACATCCTTGGCCTGCGACCACTGGATGCCGCCGTTGCCTGTGACGACGATGGTGACGTCCCCGGTGACGCGCTCCGTGGCGTGGTAGCGCTCGGCGTAGAGGTCGGGCTGCAGCGTCTCCAGGTTCACCAGGTACTTCAGCTTGAGGTCGCGCGCCGTGGCCTTGCACTGGCTGAACTGCTGGATAAACTTCCTGAAGCGGTGGCGGATCCGCTTCCGGGTGACAAAGTTGTAATCCTGGATGTGAGCGCGCATGTCCTTAGGCAGGAACGATTTGTAGCTAAAAGGGGTATACAGGGTGGAGAAGGAGAGGGGGGGGGGGAAGGATACGTGAGGAAAGTACAGTAGAGAATGTGTGATAGACTTAACGGTCACATGGCCTGGTGAAAGGATTTCATAAGCACGTTTCTCCAATTCTGACAATCTCTCACACACTGAGAGCTAATGTTTTCATTGAGTTGCACGGCCACAGACACTCTGTATGCAGCCACTCTACATTATAGATCGTGTCTGCTCTGTCACGCCGGCCACACAGCATGCGCTCATGTCTCAAGCTGGAGCGGGAGAGAGACACAGACATCATCGCACAGTTGTGTCTCAAAGTCTAACTTAGCCACACAGCTAGGTCTCCTTAAACAGACTACTTCATACATTTACATTTTACATTTCTGACATTTAGCAGACGCTTTTAGCCAAAGTGACTTAAGTTAGTCCAAGTACATTTTTGTCTAAAGTAAGTGAATCATTACATCAGGTCATCATAAGAAAGCATCTATGCTAGGACCAGGTGCCATTGGCAGTCACCATGAAGAAGGAAGGATTACTATTAATCCTTAAAACATTTTTTTTTATTATTATTAACAGTAGAGGAACTGTACAGGGGGGTAGTGGGGGGCGAAGCGGTCTTTAGGAGGGACAGTCAAGGTAGGTAGGGACTCTGCAGTCCTGACAGCGGTGGGAAGCTCATTCCACCACCGGGGAGCCAAGACAGTGAAAGAACAATGAGAACAGAGGAGAGGGAGGAAACCTGAGCGGAGTGGAGGGTCTCTGTGACAGCAAGGAGAGCAGTCAAAGTGGAGTGCCCAGCCTTTAAAGCCGGATTAGGGACAGGGTCAAGGAGTTGTGTGTCGCAGACAGAGATGAAACAACTGGTCTGCCCCCACCCCCCGACTCAGAGTACGCTTCCAATGGAGCCACCGCAAGAGATTAGTGCCAATCTGCTATAAGAGCTTTGGTTTACACCGTGGCCTACATGACTAACCTCATCATAGGCTTTTTCACTCTGGTTCCTTTCAGGACAGGCCTCTCTCTCCCCCACTCCCCATCCCCCTCCCTCGGTGTGCAGCTCCACATGATCACCCAACACAATCTTCTCTCCCCGTCCCCCCCCAGTCCCCGTCCTCCCTCTCTCTAGATTGTCCCCCTGTGAGTGTCCCTCTCGTCCCTCTGACCTGGTGTCATTGTAGATGTCCACTGGGGACAGGTTGTTCTCCTTGGCCAGCCTCATCATGTCCAACACAGCCATGCCCAGACACTCCTCCTGGGCCTCATGACTGACAGGGATACTTACCCTGCCACTCACAAAGTCACTCCTCCACTGGGAAGGGGGGGGGGGGGGGGGGGGGGGAGAGAGAGAGAGAAAGAGAGAAGTGACAAGAGTGAGAGGAAAGGGACAAGAGAGATGGAGAGAAGGAAGACAAAGGGGGTGCAGGTGGGTAAAAACAGAGGGCATATTTGGGATGGGGTGAAGACAGACATGAAAGGGGGAAGCGACAAAGGGAGATAAGGATAAGTTGTGTGTTGATGACATGAGGTTTTACATGATGTGAGGAAGGCCTGGCACACATCAGTAACACAGGTCTGACAAGGCAGGCAGCAGCGAGGCCTCCAATCAGCCTCCAATCAGCCGCTCCTCCCATTTCCACCTCCAGACGCTTTTTCAATTGTTGGCATTTAGCAGACGCCTTTATCCAAACCAACTTACAACAAATACATTTGTCTAAGTAAGTGAATCATCTATCATCAGTCATCGTAAGAAAAAGTCATCTATGCTATGACCAGGGGCCATTGGCAGTTACCTTGCTAGAAGGATTATTATTATTTAAAAAGTATTATTATTTATTTAAATCAGTCTAGCGCCATTCTCTCTATGACCTCGATGCCCTCCCTGGCAGGGCTACAGCCTGCCCAAGAAATATCATGGGTTGCCGTGACGACCGCTAACTAGCATTGTGCAATATGTGTGGGAGAACAGATCTTGAGAGGCAGATTACATAACTTTCGAAGAATGAAAAAAAAAAAAAAAAAAAAAAAAAGTCAAACAGGACATGGGTTCATATCAGGAAATAGGTGTCTACATTTCTCTCTGAATGTAGACTCGAACCATTTCCTGTACCAGAAACACCTCGTCCTCACTGTAGACGACTACAATGACACCAGGTCACCGTGGTAACGAACACAGGGTGGTAATCTCTCAACTAATATCTTTTGTTTCAATGTGTATGTGAAGATAAAGACAAAAAGGGCCTCTTGGTTAACACATGAACACTGTGTGCACACACAGACACACACAACTGTGCCTCCCAAACCACTTCCTTTCTCTTCTGTACATACTGGGGTCAGTGGGTGAATTAGACAGTTGCACTCCTGGCTAACAGCCTGACTGATTGGCTTATGAAGCGAATGAAGCCCCGAAATTGATTTTTTTACAGTCGCTACAGTCTTAATACACAAGAGGTTAAACTAAAGAGCTCTGGTGGCTTTGCTACATTCGATTACAGTTAGGAAACCTTAGGTACATACAGTAACCAGACTATGTTAGTTTTCAAAAGTCAGAAATGAAACCAGTAAGACTAACCTGGGCGAAGAGGTAGGACATAGCACAGTCGTCAAAGACAGGACTCTCCATACTATCAGACGCCACATACCGGTGGGCGCAGGAGGCCCCACTACTGTACCAGCCAGGGAAGTAATACCTGAGGAGAGAGAGAGAGGGGGGGGGCAAGGGAGAACAGGGTGAGACAGGTGGTCAGAGTCAGAGAACAGGAGAGAGGGAGAGGTGTGGCACATCGTCTTTAAACATTACCGTTAGCCTACGTAGCTTCAAGACCGTCGAAACATCATTCTACACCACTCCAGCCTCACACTATCCCACTCTGTTTTATCATAAGAATAACCGTCTAACTCCCATGTTCCTAATAATAACAACATTTGTTTTTCTGTCTCCGCAGTGTCCCCGTATCACTACCTCACCTGACTCTGAAGAGGAGGCTCTCATTGGCCGATTCGTCCAGCTTGAGGACGTGATTGGGTGGGAACCATGTGTGGTCACCCTCTCTCATCAGTCCAAAGAGTTTGCAGTACATTGGTGACAGCCCTGGGGGGGGGGGGGGGAGAAGAGAGGAGAGAAACAACAACAAAAAATAAACAACAGTTTATGGCCAACTAAATATCCACAAGTATAAAGACACCATGGACACCTTGCTTGGTGGAGTCCTTTGACTCATTTTAAATCCGTTAGGGGTTAGGGTTAAGGTCAGGGTGTAGAGTGAAGGCACATTTCTGGAGCTCAGTAGAGAATAGACACGCAACAACTTCAATCTCACAGCGTTCTACCTAACGTTACGCTACATCAAGTCATAGCGGCAGCTCGTTGCTATTGAGCAGCGACCTTATATGGGGCTCTGAAAGCTAGCTTTGTGGCCTGATCAATTGTATGACATTAGAAGATGGTGCCCAGAATACCTGAGACCAGCAACCTGACAGTTGCAGGTTTAATTAGCACTTTCAAGCACAAGATTTGAAACGATAGCCTTCCGGCAACTGATCCGCCACCTCTCCAATCTAATCAAATGCACACTGAACACGTTCCCTCAAAAGAAACACTTTACTCCCTCATCCCACTCAAGAGCTGAACTGAGGCGGGCCGACCTGAGAGGCTGTACTGTGCTGGTGTGGTTTCACATCCACCATAGCTGCAGTGACAACTGGACTGGATATGACGGTGCGAAAATATCACATGTACTTCCCAAAGAATGGAAGGGGGGGGGGGGCAGGCCTCTGATACAGCAGGGTTGGGGGGGGGGGGGGCTCTGATACAGCAGGGTTGGGGGGGGGCAGGCCTCTGATACAGCAGGGTTGGGGGGGGGCAGGCCTCTGATACAGCAGGGTTGGGGGGGGGGCAGGCCTCTGATACAGCAGGGTTGGGGGGGGGCAGGCCTCTGATACAGCAGGGTTGGGGGGGCCTCTGATACAGCAGGGTTGGGGGGGGCAGGCCTCTGATACAGCAAGGTTGGGAGGGGGGGGCTCTAATACAGCAGGGTTGGGGGGGGCGGGCAGGCCTCTGATACAGCAGGGTTGGGGGGGGGCAGGCCTCTGATACAGCAAGGTTGGGAGGGGGGGGCTCTAATACAGCAGGGTTGGGGGGGGCGGGCAGGCCTCTGATACAGCAGGGTTGGGGGGGGCAGGCCTCTGATACAGCAGGGTTGGGGGGGGCGGGCAGGCCTCTGATACAGCAGGGTTGGGAGGGGGGGCAGGCCTCTGATACAGCAGGGTTGGGGGGGGGCAGGCCTCTGATACAGCAGGGTTGGGGGGGGGCAGGCCTCTGATACAGCAGGGTTGAGAGGGGGGGGCTCTAATACAGCAGGGTTGGGGGGGGCGGGCAGGCCTCTGATACAGCAGGGTTGGGGGGGGGCAGGCCTCTGATACAGCAGGGTTGGGGGGGGGGGCAGGCCTCTGATACAGCAGGGTTGGGGGGGGGCAGGCCTCTGATA
Organism: Nansenia antarctica; assembly: GCF_963989245.1. Lineage (NCBI taxonomy): Eukaryota > Metazoa > Chordata > Actinopteri > Argentiniformes > Microstomatidae > Nansenia > Nansenia antarctica. The sequence goes on along the minus strand of NC_137689.1, from coordinate 64,428,666 downwards.
CAGCAGGGTTGGGGGGGGGCAGGCCTCTGATACAGCAGGGTTGGGGGGGGGCTCTGATACAGCAGGGTTGGGGGGGGCAGGCCTCTAATACAGCAGGGTTGGGAGGGGGCTCTGATACAGCAGGGTTGGGGGGGGCAGGCCTCTGATACAGCAGGGTTGGGGGGACCAGGCCTATGCAGGAGGCCAGTCAGATTGGCTTGTAGAGGGTTAGAGATAGACAGTGATAGTGGATGACAGCTGCATGTGCATTGGGTAGTAAATCCGATTAACTTGCAAAGGGCATCTTTAACATACCACACATTCAAATAGCCCTGGCACTGTAAAAAGACACAGCTGCATTTTGCTAGCGTCACTGTGACTGTACGCCCTCTGACACTGTAGCCCACCAGGTTTGATCAACTACAGTGCCCTGTGTAAGTAATGGGGCAGTGACACATTTGTTCTTCTTTTGGCTCTTCACACCAAAAGCTGGGCTTTGAAATAAAAACAATTACTATGACATTAACGTAGAGATTCTCAGCTTTTATTGCATGGTATTTGTGTCCATATTAGTTTCACCATTTAGAAATGTAACACTTTTTACACATAGTCCCCCCCCCCATTTCAGGGCATCAAAAGTAATGGAGTGCAGTGAGACAGATATGCTTCATTGGCCCATTACTTACGCAGGGCATGTCAACAGTTTTCACGTGTCAAAGCATTCTGAAATGTACTCTTCTTAGTAGACTGTGTCAGCGTCACAGTGGGCTAGTTAGACATCATATTCCAGCCTTATCAATTAATTCTCTCCCGAAACATTTCTTCACAGATCTCAGTCAACATCATCATTTGCCTGTTGATATCATCAATGCAGGTATTATGCAGTGTTTGTTGAAGTACGGTATGCCAGACAGTTGCTTAAGAAAAGGCAGTGTTCTAGAGTTGTCACCAGGGGGCGATGTTTCAGCTGGGTTTTTGTTGCGGAGTGGGGGCCTCCCTGACAACCCTGGCTCCTCCTAAACTCGACAGAAGAAGAAGAGGAAGAACAAGTAGAACAGCAAACAGGAAGTGAGGACAGGAAGAGAGAGTGCAGTGTGTAGTGTGTTAGGGTGAAAACTCTTGCTAATGCATTATTTACGATCCTGTTTGTCTGAGCCGGCTTGGTTCCCAAGGAAATTGACAAGGGTCCTAGACCTCCGGGTGCTAGGCCAAGACCCTTGCGTGCATGTTCAACAGGTGTACTATGTGTTTCTTTGTGACAACCATCTATAAAGACAGTAACTTTCCTTTGTCATTTTCTCATTCAATGTTGTGCAGGCCAGGATTCAACTTTCCATTGAGCATCAACTTTATTCATCACCCACTTGGATTTTATACTTCGATATCAGAAATCATCATGACATAGTGGAACTTGGTGTTGCGTCCGGGGAGCCTGATGAGAAGACCAGCGAGAGAAGTCCCCAGCAGAGCCGTAGTCCCTCTACTGCTGAAAAGAACCTCCCGGTCCTCCATCATCACGTCTACTCTGATGGGACCATAGCCTACTCCCCATGCCTTACTGCCAACTATGCTGGGGTAGTGAAACGTGAGGGGGGAAAGGGGAACAGGAAGGGAGGGAGAGAGGTGGAGAGGGCTCCTTATCTGTGAGAGGGGCCGAGCATGGCTGAGAGAGATAGAGCAGAGAGAGAACAGAAGAGAGAAGAGAAGTCTTGACGAGACATCTTGACAATAAAACAATGTTTCCTGGGTGGGACTGAAAGGAAAACAGGGTGCTTTGAATTCAACGTAGTTCATTTGGTTGGCAGAGACCTTTAGAAGAGCAAGACGAGTCTAGATGAAACAGCCTTGATCTGCTCTGCACTGAGGTCTCCAGTACGCTACAAATGAAGTTAAAATGGCCTCCTAGAGTATCAAATACCTCTACTAAAGTATGCTCTGTTCTACTGTTCTATTCTCAGAGCACACCAACCCACTTCATCTAGTTCCCAGATACTTCCACCCGATATGCTCAGAATGTCTGGGGGACCAATGGGTCAAACTAGGCCTTCATTTACCCAATCAATTTACCCAACAAATATTGGTAAAAACTCATATATTGGTAATAACACATATTAGGCCGAGCCATTGGCTGTACCTTGCATGAATCATCAAATGCTTTATAATTGCCATACAATCAGATTGTTAAGAATGTGTTATTTTGATTGTAATCCCCTCCCCCCAACACCCACCCACCCACCCACAAATCCACACACGGAGGTCAGAGCACAGGGTCAGCCATAGTTTGGCACCCCTGGAGCAATTAGGGGTTAAGTGCCTTGCTCAAGGGCACAGCAGCAGTGGTAAGTACCTTAGACTTCAGTCCCTCCCTTCGCCCCTTCATTTAGAGAGTGTGATTTGCTCAAATCAAATAATGACAAATACTTTACAGTAAATTCACTCCCACCAAGGCCAGTTTTCGGTCATATCCAAGAATATATGCGGCAATACCCTGGGGTCGAGGTTACACTACACTTAAATGACTCAAGTCAATTGTTGTTGCAAGATTTTCGCGGTGGTGGAAGATTTCCAACAAACCTTCTCCTTGACTCGCTCTGTTAATTTAGCAGTCCAATAAAACACAAGCCTCCAACCTCCCTGCCAAGCACGTGCCTCGAACTACCCAAATACTCCAGCCTTCTCTGACACTGATCTAAGGATATAACTCATTAACTCATTCATTGATTAATCTCTCGTGTTTACTTTCCCTTTCAGGTCTAGATTAGTCCGGCAGTCACAACGAGGTCTACGGAGGAGGCCTTAATCCCGGGACCGCTCACTCCAGTAGGGAGGAGGGGTGGATATAACACCTTATCAATATTGTCCCCATATGCTGCTCCTTCACGTTGTAGGAAGTATGACTATTAATACAGCATGTCATAATTAGCACATATAACACCAATACACACTCCATTATTACACAGCACACGTGCGCACACACACACACTTACAGACTCCATTAAATAACAAACAACGGGTTTGCATTGCAACTTCACATTTTTGCACTTCAAAATAATGAAAACATGAGCATGTACTGCAGCAATGAAGGGTTAATCTGTGCCTGTTATGGGTTGGGTATACTGGGGATTTTTTAACGCCAATAAAACAAGAACATTGTGATGTCAACAGCAGTGAGTCACGGGACAGGGGGGTTGGTCTGCCTGCTCTATGTGTGTGTGTGTGTGTGTGTGTGTGTGTGACACGTGTTTGTGTGGGGGCAATGAACACTGCGGGCTAAACTTTCATTGACCCTCTGTGTGAACAGCAAACTTGAACCCCTCCCCTAAAGCCTGCCACGCTACAGTCAGACTCACCGCATGCCTTCGCTGCATCGATGCACAACTCCTCCACCACGTAGTCCCCGGGAGGGTAGGAGAGGGTGCCGCCGTCGCCCCCGCTGCCCCCCCGCCCCTGGTGGTAGAGCTGCACCCTCAGACAGGGTGGGGGCGTTTCCTGTTTGGGGTTGTGGGCCGATACGCAGCCGTTCTGCTGCGAAGACGGACATGCAGGCGAATCCATGTCCATCACTGCAACACAGGCTATGTGAGGCTCAGCGTATACATCCACCTGCGGAGGGAGGGAGGGAGTGAGGGAGAGAGGAGACGAGAGAGAGTCTTCGTTAGCATGTATGAGTGTAAAAAGAGAGAGATGGAGAGAGGCTAACTTTAGAACTGCTCTGTTTATGGTTAACACTTGACCCGCTCAGACAAGCAGTAACAGTAACCTTCTCTGTGACCAGGCCTCTCAGACTGTAAACCCACTGTTCATCCGCCCAGATATAAAATTCTGTCGGCGTTTCAATGGCAAAGGTTCCTCAATGAGGCACTGTGGCTTGAGACGGTTGGTTTTCAGAAAGCAAAAAGGTCAGAGCTGTGACTCACTTGACTAAGGTACTTCACTTCTGAAACTCTGAACGTAGGATGACGATAACACACTCAGGGAACTGATAACACTCAAGTCAGTTACCCCTTAGTAGGCTCAACGTCACCCGAAATATCTGATGGCCTGGTATCGGCAGGCGGTATAATAATTATGATAATGACAAATGTTCATCGGACATGAGCTAAGCCTACGTCGACCAGTGTTTCCAACAGGATTTTGTGAGACTGTGGGCGGGGAGGGTGTACCACGTATTTTTAAAAATTACCTCAGTGTAATCTCACTGGTAACGGTAACGTTCTCAATGCTGTAACCACATGACACAAAGCGTAGGAGAATGATACCGGCCGCAGGGGCATTACGGCTGGGACACACTGGAGACCTCTACGCTTCTATGGTAGAGGCATCTAGTGTGGCCTTAGGGTTGAGCTCTACCCTATTTAGACTTCACACACACTCGAGTGTCCTTAGCTTCGGTGGAGAAAAAAAACATACAATGTCCTTTTGAGCATTCTGTTTGTACGGATGACATCCAAAAACATCCAAAAACAACCAAAATAACTGCATGTTAACTGCATATGTAGAATATAGACTCTATGCGAAGCTCCTATATTTGAATGGTGACCTCAGCCCAACCATATGTTTTGTAAATCATGTGATGATGGTACTACGATGGTAGGCTCCTACTTCCCCCCCCTCTGTCTACTATCCGCAGTGCAGGGCCAGGGAGAGCCTTGTTACAGTTGCCCAAACTTGTGACTGAGCTTTGTGCTGAATAAAAGGCACATTCATAAGTCACCCCATGCAAATCCAGGTCTCTCTTTGTAGAAGACAAAGATCACTATCCTGCTCTGAGAAGTTCCTCACAAAGGTCTGGTTTGTCTGGGCTTGGGGTCCTGACATGGTCGAGGGGGGCTACTGGGTCAACTGTAGGCCAGGCGAGGCCAGGTGAGGCTGGTGGAAGCAGAAATCTGAGGACGGGCTCATTGAAATGCATTACAATACCGTTCCTCACTCGTTTCCATGCATTACAGAGCCCATCCTCCAATGTTCTGCCTCCACCAACCTCCACTGCTGTAGGCCACAGGAACGACCAAACACAAAGAGTGACACATCAAGTTAGCATCCTCAGCCGTCGGGAATGAGGTTTCATCTCTGTGGACTTAAGAACATGGTCACTGGACTGAAATGAGCAAGAAAGCCTGAGGCACAGACATATCTACAGAATTAACCAAAACATGTGACTAAATCGCTCTAAATCAGATTATGTTACAACCGTTCTTTTGACGTCGTATTCACATGACAGACTTTATAGGCCAGACCTCAGATTTGTTCCATTTATCCACTTTTCATTTGGACGTCGCCAACATTGTATTGCTTTCACCAACTTCCTACAGTTTTCAGACTACTGTGGCCTACAGGGTGGCCAAGTCTACAGTACGCCGGTCGTGTGGCCAGCCCCCACCAGTCCAATGACACCTCACACATCAAACAAGTGAAACTTACAACAGCAGCCTACATTTATTTAGTGCAGGGGTGAATAAAGTCACCCAAATTGTCAACATTCTAGAGTGCCAAGGGTGACTTTATTCACCAAAAATGCATAGATTATTAGGATTCATTTTCCAAGCAAAGTATTGTTGAAACACAAAAAAACACTTGGCACTGTGCGGTGAATGTTCCGTAATTCTTTGGCAGTTAGTGAGTTATGGAACACGATTTTACATATAAATCTACTTCATAAACCTTCTAATGCAAGTTTGATGGAATAGCAGCCTAACTGTGGCTAAGGTATCTATCCCCTGCAGCTCAGTGATGGTATTGACAATATTGTACCCCACCCTAAAACATGGTGACCTAGTCAACATGGCTAATTGATTAATGACCAATACCCCCCAGCCTAAACCCCCGATCAGACACCAGCTGAAACAAGTGCAAAAAGCAGAAAACGATTTTTAGGTTTAATGCACTTTATTTGCATTTAGGCCATTTGACACATTATGCATGTCATAGCAAGCAAACAAAATGAGTGTGGATATGGTGCTACCTCCAGAGTCAGGCACTTTGTGTTCCAAACCTGATTTATTAGCCTACTGGAAGCTGTGGGCCAAAAGCAGAGGGTTGGAAAAGTACTGGGGAATTTCCAGCAAACATGAGTAACAGCCCCAGCAGGGAGACGACACCACCACCTCAGCCCATATCTCCTCTCCTGCACTGCACACGGCCAATGCCAATAGCACCACGACTGCCAATGGCCCCTGGCTTGAGCATAGATTACTTTTTCCTGCTAGGACTGGTGGATAGATGATTCACATAGTCAAATGTGTTTGTTGTCGCTTTGGAATAAGGGGTAGTGGTGGCCTCGCCTAGTGGATAGTGAGTTGGACTGGTTATCAGAAAGTCACGAGTTCAAATCCCACTTGGGAACACCACCACTAGTGTGCCCTTGAGTAAGGCACTCAAGTAATCACCCTGTAATCTCTAATTGTAAGTCGCTTTGGTTAAAAGCGTCTGCTAAATGGTTAAACGGTAAATCATTGAAATCATCATTGGCTGATCATTCAAATCATCATCTTTTATCTGATTGTGCATCAAAATGTCCTCATACAGTACTTACCAACATAACCATTACAAATGAAAGTGAAAGTCGTGTAGAGGCAAAGGAAGACGTACATCTTCCTCTTACAGCTCCAACACACCACCGACCTCTACCTCAGCACTGTGCTACCGGCGCCCATGTTAACGGGTTAGAGCAGCCATACAGCGCGAGTGTGTGTCTCACGCTGGCATGCCATCTAGAGATTAGGACTCTCACCTATTTTTTCTGCACGTTTAAAGGCAAAACTCAATGTACAAAGATTGGGCTGGCAGTACCAGCTCCGCAGTTAGAGCCACAGCAGACACGCAGCCGGTATGGAAGCCGCAAGCGTGAGAGAGCAGCAGCAGCTCCGCCACGCACACGCAACTGCTGAGGTACAGGTCGGCGGTGTGTTTGTAGCGTTAGACACCTAGGACGTGTGACACATATCGCTGTTACATGTCTGTTACATGTTTCTCTGAAACTGAAAAAAGGTTGACACAGAACAGGTTGTTACACCGCTGAGAACACAATATCACACATCTCCACAGACAGAGCTGCCAGACGTCTAGATGAGACAGAGGTCATGTGCAAGAGGAAATCCTACTGTACATTAAGCAATAAAGTGATATCAGATAGATTTTTAAGGTATACTTAGGCCTAACTAATTTAAGGTGAATACAGTTGCCCAAACATTGTCAACATTCTACAGTGCAAAGGGCAACTTTGTTTACCAAAAATGGCACTCTAGGTGGTATGTGTTAACTTGCGGTAGTGTTCTGGCAGTTAGTGAGTTAAGAGTGAGATGAAAGAAGAAGAAGAAGAAGAAGAAGAAGAAGAACTTGAACAAGAACTTGAACAAGAAGAAGAAGAACAACAACAACAACAACAACAACAACGTTCTCAAGTGGACACCAGTGTACTGGAACTGAGAAGTCATAGGCTCCCCTGTCACCAGGCAGAACAGCTTTAAAACACCCTGAGGGCTTTAAAACATCACTCTCTCCCAGACACCTATGCACGTTCACTCAGGCTGACACCCAGGCACGGCAGTAATTAAACACCTTGGTTCAGCCACTACTGTTGTCTAATCTGATCTAGAAGAAGTCTGTGCTGTAAAATTACCTCCACTGAAATGACCTAAACTGAAATGACCTAAACTGAAATGACCTACACTGAAATGACCTAAATGGAAGCTGTAAAATGACCTAAACTGAAATGACCTACACTGAAATGACCTAAATGGAAGCTGTAAAATTACCTAAACTGAAGACGTCTGCACACAAGTCTGAGCACTGATGCAACATGTTGAGGTTACACCAAAGAGTCTTTCAATCAGTCTAAAGTGGGTCAACTAGTCTACATGTAAAGCACCACTGCAACAATACAACGCCTGTGCAACATACTGTAGGCAGCCTAGTAGAAGATAATGACAAAAGAAAGGCCAACCTATTTCTGCCGTAGTGCTTGTTCAACATTCTGCTGCTGTTCTGCAGTGTTCTAGTGTGTTCTGCACTCTTCCGCATTGTTGAGTGTTCTGCAGTGTTCTTCTACAGTGACAGATGCACAACTGATGGATGCACCTCCCAGGAGCAAAATGTTCTCAACCTGGCATCTCCATCACGTCTGACAGAGAAATCTATACTGAGTTACAGCTGCTGGCTCGTCTTCTCTCTGCACAGTCAGGATGACAACTTAGGTGATTTAAGGAGCTGTTAGTTCCAGCTGTTAGTTCCAGCTGTTAGTACTGTGATGCTGAACTAAGCACTGTCCATGTAAACCAGTCAGAGTAAAACAACACTTCTCAGGGCATTGTCAAAAACTTTTTATTATTATTATTTTTTAAAGTGCTTCACTTAATATCCGCTGTGGCACTGGTGGTGTTTCTGCAAACTGTGAAAACAAGTAAGCATAATGAAACCGTGTGAGTAGGTCCTATGAGGCACACTTCCTCTAGAAAGCTCCTCTGCGGTATGAACAGCGGCACCCATCACCTAGGTCCTAAGGTGACACAGAGGTGTACCTAGGTACCACACATGCACAGACTTAACTCACTAAAACTGACAAAGAATTCTGGAACACTCACCACCTGGAGTGACTGACAAGTGTTTTATGTGGTGTTTACCTAGCAACAATACTTTGATTGGCTACAAAATGAAGCATCATCATGTATGCATTTTTGGTGAATAAAGTCACCCGTGGCACTCCAGAATGTTGACAATTTGGGCAAATGTATTCACCCCCCGGCACTAAATGTATGGGAAAATACCTGAGGTGAATTGATTGATGAGATCAATTGATGATGCTATTGCGCCGAAGTTCACTGATAAACGATTAGTGAATCCATCTATGTGGCTGTTTGAACTCCCACAGGTTGCTCACTGCATTCGTACTAAAGCTATAAGCCATACCATACTTTGTCGCTATTCAAAAACCCACTGGGGCTTTCCCGTATATCCCCCCCACCCCCGCCAGACACCGAGATTCCTCCCCTCTCTACTACCGGAACGAACAAACACATGAGCACGCACACACTAGTAATCTCCCCATGTGTACAGTGTACACACACATACACACACACATAGCCTCCCCTTGCTAGAGCACACATTCTCCACACTGCTGGTTTGGTTGTGGGGGTGTTATCATCCAGCAGGCAGAAGAGAGAGTTACTTGTTCCAGGCTTATCTGGGCTGAGGAGCGGGCTGGGGGCCTCTACTATCAGAGCTGCCAGACGGTGTCCTGTCCACTCTGCCTTTACCACACACAGCTTCCTTCGTATCATTGGGCTTCATAACCGCTCCTGTCTGCTAACAACCGGAATGCGCAGAGCAACATGCAGCAGGCAGCTGGGTGTCAGCTATCACCTTACAGAAAACCCTACTCTCAACTTTTCCAACCATTCCAGTACCTGTTTAGTACAGCTATTCAATGTTCAACATATCAAGGAAAGTTGTCAGTTGTCTCCCAAACAAGCGACTCATGTATGAGTTAGCGGGACACACAAAAACCACCGGTAGTCAAGTCACTGTGACACAGGCCTACCTTTCTGCCAACCTTTTGTTGTATAAAAAACAATATATCAAAACAGCTCACTGCAGTAGGTCTAAATGTTACACCAGCAACCCCATCCAGCTTCTAGCTTGTACTGCAAACAGCATACTGCACAATAAAGCAGGTGTACTTGCTGGCCTAGGCAGTGGCCAGTAGAACTTATTAGTTCTTAGTAAACTTACCTTTGCTGAGATACATCATCATCTTTGATTGATTGAAAACTTTATTAGAAGATTTGCAGAAGTAGGTACATGAAAGTACATATTACATACAAGGTCAACTAACAGGATAAAAACCCAAGAAAGCCACTGGCTTATTTCAATTGGGGTCCTTGATTCTCAATTCATCGTTACATGTAAGACAGACAAAAAAAAAAAAGTACTATCTACAAGATAATACAGACAAATAACTAGTACTATCTACAAGATAAATATACATCCATCATGGGAAGAACAATACAACAAAACATTAGGTATGTACAGCGGGTAGGACAGGTGGGGACATACACCACAGGTGGGGGCGGGGGACAAAACACAAAGTATGTACAGTGGGTAGTTCGGGTCTTTTAATCTGATTTTTGATTTAGAGGGTCCAGTTACGGATTGCAGCCTCCTGTAAATGTTTTTTGAGAGTGGTTTTGAAGGTGGGCAGTGTTTTGCACTCCTTTAAGATTATAGGAAGGGCGTTCCACATTTTTACTGCATAGTTTGCAAACGAGTTTAACCCCTTGTTTGTGGTGCAACGCGGTTGAACGTGGTTCGTGGAGCTTCCTCTGGTATTGTATGTGTGGACGTTGTTCACTTTTTGGAAGTATGTTGACAGGTACTTGGGTGTCTTTGTGGTGTAGCGTATCTTGAAGACCAGGCCCAGTGCAAGCTGCTGCACTCTGTCAACTACTCGTAGCCAATCACGGCTCAAAAAATTAGCAGCGGTTAGATGTGTCCTAGGGTTGAGGCCTAGCAGAAGCCTAACCAGTTTATTTTGGGCTGTCTGGAGTCTTGTTTTATGGGCCTTTGTGGTTCTATAGTACCATGATGTTACGGCATAGTCGAAGTGACATTGAATGAGAGCTCCTGATAGGGTCCTCAGTGTGTTTTTACTGACAAGTGAGGATATCCTGTACAAGAATCTAGTTCTATGGTTCACTTTTTTGATTACTTTTGCTGCCATTTTATCTCCGGAAAGATTTGCCTCTAAGATGGAGCCCAGGTATGTAATATCCTCTTTTCTTGTGATATTAATGTTACCCACTTTTATTTTAAAATGTTCAGCCTTTCTGAGTTTAGATGGGGATCCGTATAGGATGGTTTCAGTTTTACCTAGGTGTATTGATAGTTTATTGTCAGCTAGCCAGATGCAGATTCTACTCAGTTCAGTGCTTAGCGCTTTTTCCACCTGCAATATGTCCCTGTCAGAGACCAGCAGAGCGACATCTTAAAGTTTGATGTCGCTGGTTTGGTGCAGCCGTAACCACCGTAAGATCAGTAACACTGGAATGCATTGGCTAAACTACATCACCCACAATAATTCACCAACCATTCCAAATGATTAAACTTAACTTCATCTGGACTTGAGCCCAAGTAGCCTACTTTTATTTCAATTTGAGTGGTAGCCCACTAGTCTGGTCTGGTGACACTGGACTCTGTGAAGACGCAAGGGACTCTAAGCTCATTACTTAGACTTAGGGTTGCATTTAAATAAATTAATACTATATATATACCAGTATATATATAGACACACACACACACACACACACACACACACACACACACACACACTATAATCACATGAGAACAGGACAGAGGTTTCATCCTCTTTCAAACAATCCCTCAAAACCCATCTTTTAAACAGTTTTTTTATTGTTGTTTCTACTGACTGTGCTTTTGTTTAAAAAAAAATTGTACATTTTCCATCTATTCTTGTTCTCTCTATGGAATGCAGTGTCTTTGAGTACTGAGAAAAGCACCATAGAAAATAAATGCATTATTATAATTATTCAAGCATTCTAACCCTCCATCTATGGAGGCTTTTTGTGACATCAAAGAGCAGGGACTAAGATCCCTGGCCAGGCATAGCCTCACACAGGGGCAGCCGCGGCTCAGGAGGTAGAGTCGGCATCTAATGATCGCAAGGTTAGCGGTTCGGAGGTTCGATCCGCAGCTGGCCACATGTCGAGGTGTCAAGATACTGAACCCCAAACTGCTTCCAATGAGCGGGGCTGGCGCCTTGTATGGTAGCTTGTGAATGTTTGTGTTGTGTGAATGTGTGTGTGTTGTAGAGAACATTGTTGCTTTGGAATCAGTCCATTCACCACAGGACTGAGTGTCCTCCAGTCCATTTACCACAGGACTGAGTGTCCTCCAGTCCCTGCCAGCTATGAAATCCTGAAGAGTTCATGCACCACACCACACACACCAATTATGTTGCATTCTGGCAGAAACATATTTGCTGTTTGCAGCCAGCCAAGGCTTGGTGGGTTTGGGTGTGGTGGGGGCCAGGCCAGGGACGATGATTACTCCTGTCATCCAGAGAGACAGATAGACCTGAGTTGACCTGGAATTCTCAATTCTTTTACCTGGATTATCCTCTCATAGAGCTAAGCCAGTTTTTTTGTCCAACAAATGCTGCAGCTCCTCTATATTGTTGACTCGCGGAAGTCAACAAAGCCGATCAGACGTACAACAGTGCTGGCTGGCCAGGCACAGCAAGTATGGAGAGATGAATGGTAAAACTTGCGGTAAAAAACGATGACGTGTTACTTCTTTGAAAACAACAAGGGGAAATGAGCACCAGTACCAAAACATAACACCGCCCAAAAGTAACTGTCCAGGAGGCATTTCAGTGAGACTAAGTATTCAGAGCAGTAAAGCCCCATGATTAAAAACAACCCTTTCAAGATAATAATAATAAAAAATAAAATAATGTTGAATGAGTCATGATCATCACTCGATCAGAAGCCAGTGACTCTCCCACCTGATGCAGTGGAGCACATTGTTATTGTCAAGGTGTTGCCAGAGCCAAAGTCTAGAACTCGGTAGTAACTTCGTGACGTTAGAATTATAAGGTTCTATCTCCATTTTTGTCAAAATTGAGTTTTTTTTACATAATCTGATCCATTGGGTGTTTATTAATGCCTGTGTAGTGTTATTTTTTTTAAATGTTGACATTTTTGAGTTAGTAATTCATAAAATACAAAGGTTTCATCTCACAAAACATAATGGAATGTAAAAACTTTGACGCTCAATATCTCTGAACTGCCCTAAACGGAGATAGAACCTTATAATTCTAAACTCACGAATTGTTATCACAGGTATGAGGCGTGGCAGCCTAAGTTAGTTATGTGGCCATGTGCAATTGTTATTGAAATCAGCATTACTGACTAACACCATGTCAACCCCGCGGTACAACACCTGACATCTACTGACCGGTTCAAACGGTTAGCTGTGTTAAGTTGTTGCATTACCAGCCACCTGACCATAAACACTGGTTACATGAGCTATTGGCAATGACACAATGATCATAATAATAAGATGATGTTTTGGTTCCTATTACAGGTATGTTTGCTCCCCTGCGTACGTGCATCCGTCTAGAGTAGCAAGATTAGCTAAAGCAACTGTTCATCTTACTTACTTACGTGACTGGTCACCGACAGTTCCTCCGGTCCGAATGGAAATGCCAGAGAGAATGAGGATGGATGAGGATTAGAAGCCAAGAAAGTTATTCGTGTGCTTCGCGTAATAATGGACTCGGTTCCTTCTCTCTTGTCGCTGGATGGCTAGAGAAGTCCATGTAGCACCGCTAGCTTTGACTGACAGATCGCTGCCTCGCTCCCCTCCAGGCGAACTTCCAGATGTTCCCTTCCAAGACAACAACTGACCTCTTTTTTTTACACTTCCCAAATATGATAATTTCGAGATGAACGAGCTAAAACACGTCTCTATGTATAGTATGTCTGCAGACCAGACAACACAACAATAACTAATATAGTACTGCTGCCTAGCTGATCCTTCCGGAGTCCTCCTGGTGCTTTGGCTCTGCGGCAGTTGCCACTCTAACGAGGGCGGAGACTTCGCTTTGGAATCAGAAGAAAGTTGACACACTACTGTATTTGTCTAGATCTGGCGCCGCCGTGTGGTTGTTTATCGCCACTGCACCTACCGTCTTCAGCCACTGATAGACTTTAAACGTCATGGCAAGCACGTTATTTTCCTCACGTAACGCTATACATACATGGTAGAAGTGTGTGTAACCGCATCACGTTAGATATTGTGTAAACGGGGTAGGCTATAGCGTTACATGTCTAATTTGACAAGTGCCTCAATTCAGAACATAAATAATAGTAAATGCATAACTGTCTTTTACAGTAGGCCTAGTCTTACTGTAGGCTACATTACAAACAACATTCGGCATTCATTAAATCATTTTCTGTTAGACGATCCAACTTCAGTTGCTCAACAAGTGTCAGCTATTTTTTTTTAAACGACTCCAAATCCAACAAACTTTTAGCTATTTCAACTTTCCTCAAAGTCAGTCCTAAGGTGGCTGAAAAGGCCATGGCAGAACAGTGAGGATAGGTCTCAATAATCAAAATGGCTTCTCCTGCATCTGTATGATAGTATGAAAGCTAATGCATGCCTTAAAGGGGAAGCCACTCCAGACTGTTTATTGATATGATATGAATCATCAGTTTCATCTCACTACCATCCACATATCCCACTGCGTGGGTCAGCGGGTTCGTGGCAGTGGAGTGGAGGTCTCTGACGTGATCCGTCCCCCCTGCAGACAACTGCAGACAAACAACTGAAACGTGCAGTAAATGATCCCAACTGGAAAAATCACTGTGAATAGCCTACATTAATAGAGTACAAGACAGCTAGATGCAGCTAGACTCAAGAGGGAGGAATAGATATATTATGGTATTCATCATTTAGTAAGAGTATGACAAGCCATTTAAGTGCTTGGCCATGACTGGACCGCAAAGTATTTACCAGATCATCAACATTGTTAGGATCAGTCACATCCAACACCCCTTAGGTTTTAATCAAAAGTGACAAGGCAAAACAAACCATCTTTGTGATATAAAAAAATAAGTCTTTATTTGATTGATTTGCTAATGTTGGTATAGCCGGCTCCAACGCAGGTCATCAGAACTTTCTCTCCCCCTTTCCTCTCGTCCTCTAGAGGTTTCTGTGTCTCGATCTTGAACATGATCTGGAAGAAGTCTCGCACATGCCTGAGGAACTCGATCCTAGAAGAGAGAGGGAGAGAGACACACACACAGAAAGAGAGACAGGGGGGCAGGGGGGGAGAGAGAGAGAGAGAGGATTGGTGTCAAGACTGTCGGATACAAAAAAACACCAAAGCATCATAACAAAACAGCTCCTACAGTCAGAGGAGACAGCAAACACTGCAGACTGGTAATACTGAGAAGCACGGTGACCTCTGACCCTGTGTGACGCCAGAGATGACGGGGAAGAGCGCTGACCCGGGACAATGTGTGCTCTGGGACGCCTTCGGCACAGCTCAAAGGTCAGGCTACCGCGCACGCACCCACGGAAATGGATCATCCACATTGTACATGGTAAGTGGATGGTGAGGTCTGCAGGTCTGCTCTGAGGAGAACCATTGCGATGGCACTGCCAATCTTCAGTTATCATAGTACTGTACTTTAGAGGGACACAGCACCGGTACCATGATAACTGAAAATGGACAGTTCATAGTCTGAGGTTCTGAGGGGAGTGGACCGGACACCCCAGGCCTTCTGATAAACGCCAACGCTGTGAAGGTGAGACATTCTAAGAGACGCGCGTCACCATAACAACAGTCATGTAGGATAGAATGACAAGTATTACTTTTTCTTTTTAACGCTTTCCCCCGAAGTTAAACATTTAAATTATAGACATTTAAAAATGATGAAGATATCAATAGGTTAGGTTGCATTCATTTACAAGAGAGGTTAAAATAACACAATAAAAACATAAATCAATGTAAATTGATGTCGAAGTGAATGGAATAAGAAGTCTTCGGAAGGTTGTAGAAGACGACAAAATGTGACCACATTTAGCTAGCTTTGATGCTTGCAAGAATCAGCAAATTAAAAGAGTCTACAGAATAGGGCACAAGGTTGCTCGGAAATGACAAAGACATTTGTTTGTTTTTCCATCCCCATGTAAGGGCTTGTTTTGTTTGATGTCAGTATTATAGCTATAGGAGAGAACTTTGGATCTGTTGTCGTGCCAACTGCTGTGGAAAAATAACTTACGTGTACGTAGAAAGGGGTCCAAGCAGTGCTTTGGAAACATCCTGTTGGCCCAGGGTCATATACAGGAGAGCCAGGCTCTGATTGGCTGAGTCAACACAGCCGCCCTGAAGGTGAACGGAGGGTGGGTCGTCAGAAACAACAACATCAACATCCAACACGTCATACGAGAAGAGGTCTTGAAACAAAGCCCTCTGAAATACATCTATAAAAAGTTAAGAAAAACAACATTTGAATATCAGACCCACTCCCACTATTCTTGATAGCCCAATTAACATTTCTGATGACATGACATGATTATCAAAAACAAACAAACAGACAAAAACCACCAGAATAATATAACCATTGACCATGGACAATGGTGGGAGTATAATAGTAGTGATCCAATATTCAAATGGTTGTTTTCCGCTACTGGCATCATAGTTACCTAAACCTCCTTAATGCTCCACATATTCCACATTTTAAAAGACAGAGAGGGTAGTCTGGATTTGTGCGTCACATGCCACGTTCGCTCCGGAGCATGCATGCCATGTGGGTGTTAATGCACGACATCTGGTCAGCAGGAATTATGATTCAATCACTTAATCATATCAAAGCACTAAGACACACATTCTTCTCAGCCGTCTAACTTTTAGATCACAATTCCAAACCTTCTCTAACTGCAATATCTCAAAGACACCAACCAATGGCCTGAATGTAAAACCATGAAACAGGATTTTATATTAACAATGTTCGACTGATGAATTTTCTCAATTCAAATATTTCAAACACCGTCTGACACAGACAATTTAATTTAAAAAATCTAAATGTCTTCTCGTCAACCCAACAATTACAGTGAGCAGAGAAACAAAGCATTCAGTAGGGCTCAAAATGGGTACTTACAACTTACAACGTTGAAGCAATATCAGGTTTCTGACAGGATCCAGTATCATGATACATACATGGTCTTCAATAGTAGAAGAGCAGCTGTCTGAGGAGTCTCAGAGGAGAGGAAAACCACCGACCATCAGCTTCAACTGCCATAAGCCCTCAGGAAAAGCCCCAAGAACCCCTCACCACAGGAGGGTCACATTCCACATTCTACACCAACAGATACAGTGACCTTCCCGTGCCATTAAATTGCTGTATAATAACAAAAAGGTAATGCCATCTCAATTCACATGATTCAAATCATATTTGGCATATCCTAGTGAAACAAAAATGGTGTAACTCAATCAGTAGGTATTCAAACCCACTGTAAGACCGACAAAACAGTTTGATATACGATTCTACCTTGACATTTGAAGACGGCCAGAGAATAGAGCCATTGAAGGGGACAGACAGTCACAAGACTTCCAGGCTGTTAACTTGTTAACAGAGTACAACACACTTTCTGACATGGCACAAACTCATTCAACTGGAATAAAAAGGATCTAGAAATAGGTAACTTTGTTAACTATTGGCCATTCCATAGGCAAGAGAAATACATAACAGGAAATAGTCAATTCTGTTATCCAAAATGTGTAGTCTAAAGCATGTTAAATATCAACTTGAACTTGAAGATAAATAGTGGAAGTACAAGAGAATAACTGACATAGGTCGACAGTCTACCAACTGGGTTGACCAACAAATGAACCAACACGCAAATACGCCATATACAACCCAGAACATCAAATGGCAGCAGTTTCATTCCAGCTCACCATTTCAGTATATTCAAGCATTTTGTTCGGTTTTTCTTGACTTACTCATTTCCTTTAACTCCTGGTGGCGCAAAGAGCCTCAAAAGTGCTTCTCGAACCAACCTATTTCTCAATTATTTAAAATCTGTAATAGTTATAAGTTAACAATCTGAGACAGACCAAATAGAAAGAGTGTACCACTTACATCAGCTCCTCTTTCCTCCTATCGGCGTTTGTGACACTGTCCATCCGCCCGTTTACTACGAACGCTCGCTGCCAGTATTCATTAACCACAAGACAAACACACACACAGGGTGCAAATGTCCCACAAAGGGACCACGGCACCCTTCTAGGGCTTCAAACATTAACGATTCCAAGCAGAGCCGGATCATCTTCTCCCCTGGTCTCCCCTCCTCTCAGCCAATGAGGATAAGCGGTCTCCACAGGCCACACTAAGAGAGGACGCCCAACAATATTGCGCATTCAAAACGAATCATGGAATTCTCCTGGCCTAACAAGACTCACATGCTCTTATGAAAGGGTGACCAGCAGAGGCAGGAGCAAAGTGAAGTCACAGACCCCAGAGACTAATTGAATATTTAAACAGTTTTTTTGCCCCCAGAGTCGAATATCTTGAAGAGAGACGTTTTATTTTTGCATCACGTCGTTATCGTATTACACTTAAAGACAGGCAGCACAATGACTAACTTCAACCAAATTGTAATCCATGGCCCACCACTTAAAGAACACTTGCACATTCCACTACTGATTGAGGGCGTGGAACGCATTTCACACACATTAGATCGACACACCATAAACACTATGCTGTTCTAGAGGTAAAACACACAATAAACACTATGCTGTTTTAGAGGTAAAACAAACCATAAACACTATCCTGTTCTAGAGGTAAAACTCGTAAAACTGCGTATTTAATGTCCCTTGATGGGTACAGTCACCCCCAGTGACCAGAGTTTGACACCATGAGAGACGGCCTCACATTTCTGACCCCTCCACAGGGTGGTCATTGTCTGTAGCTCATGTGAGAGAGCGAAGAGAGAGACACACAGAGAGAGAGACACACAGAGACACAGATAGAGAGACACATAGTGAGAGAGAGACACAGAGAGACGCAGAGAGAGAGACAGAGAGAGAGACACACAAACAGTGAGACACAGAGAGAGACACACACAAACACACACACACACACACACACACACACACACACTAACAGACACACAGATAGAGAGAGAGTGACACACAGATAGAGAGACACAGATAGAGACACACAGACAGACCAGGCAGACACAGACAGACAGACAGACACACACAGACACACAGACACACACACACACACACACACACACACAGAGAGATAGACACAGAGAGAGATAGACAGACACAGAGATAGACAGACAGAGAGAGAGACACAAAGAGAGAGAGAGACACACAGGGAGAGAGACACACACAGTCACAGGGAGAGAGACACACAGGGAGAGAGACACACAGGGAGAGAGACACACAGGGAGAGAGACACACAGGGAGACAGACACACGGAGAGAGAGAGAGAGAGAGAGAAGGCTGTGGGTCTTAGACAGATGTCTGCTCAGCAACACATTAGGTCCAGTCATTGAGTCACAGTCACAGTTGACTCAATCACATCATGTAAACATACTGCCTGCTGTTTACCCACATTCCCCTGTAATGATAAGCATGGGCTGTGAGGAATCTGTATCTGTGCGCTCTCTCTACGTGCCACTGGGCCAAAAAATAAAGCCTAACACACTCTGGGAACGGCAAACATCGGCCTCGAAACCACGGGGGTACCTTCACCTGCAGGCTTGGTTAACAACACGTTGTCACTATATTGGACCAGAATATACAAAGATTAACTCCACATGTTACAGGCGACAGCTACCGTGTATCCCTCAGTTGTCATGCTAATGCTCGCTAACGATAAACAACCGTTGCAATAAAATACACATCATAATAGTATTAACAGACACAACATGATGTTCGGGCCTGAAGAAGAGAGTCAGTTTTCATGACACGTTGACAACATGATGAGGTCGACAGGAAGTGTCACCACGCCCTGGTACCCACCCTGTAGATCTCCTCCAGCAGCAGCTTGGCACAGTTCCTCCCCAGGTCCTCCGGAAGCACAGGGTCTCCCTGCCCCTGGGGGGTGGACACCAGCTCGGCGCTGAGGAACACACCGGTGAGGGTCTCGGCCACCAGGGTCAGACCGAAGCCTGGAGACCTGAGGGGCACAGCCATGGTGGAGGGGGGTCACAGAGGTCACACAGGGCTACAGAACTGTGTGAAGAACTACAACAACCGTATCAATGTTCAACAACAAACTTCGGACTGAACATTAGCATTGAAACGATGGGCTGGAACGAGTTCTCAGCCGACCGGTGCTGTTTTGTTCAATTGGGTCATTTTCCTGTTTTGTTCAATTGGGTCATTTTCCTGTTGATGTGATAAACAGACTTTCTGCTTCACGATGACTAAGCAGTGAAAATAAACCACAGTCCTGTTTTCATGGAATGCCTCCATCTAGTGGCGAGTGTTGGAGCATCAGAGGGATGCCAGACAAGAGGGGGGACTTACTTCCCAGAGCTGGCCCCCTTCATGTGATCTGTGTAGATGTAGATATCGGGAATGAATTTATTCAGTACACTCCTGGCCGAGTCCACTACTCTGTTAGCCATCTGTGGGGAGACTCTTACAGAGAATCTGTTTCACACAGTCAAGGAGCACTGACGTCTTGTTGTGGTGTCGCGAAAAAGAAGAAGAAGAAAACAAAAAAGGCTACTATTACAGTTGACACTCAAAAGACATCAAAGGCAACAAAGATTACACACCACATGAGAAGACAATACAGTGTCATATTTTACAATTAAGGGTAATTAAGATGAACGGTCCACTAAACAGCAGGCCCAGGTCTGAGGACGTGAATGAGAAGGATACGCTGTTCCTCGGATCCTCTTGATCATGCCAGGGTCTGACAGCTGGATGGGTCTGATGGTGCGGCGGACGGGACACGTGAACACCACCTCCCCGCCCCCGCCGGGGGCCATGCCCCGCTTCACCACCTGGACACAGGGAGCGAGACGTGAGCAAACCACACAGGGTTCTCCCCAGGATTTTGGAGCAGCATGGCGCTGGGACGCGTTATCAGAACCGGACTCGCGGTCATTCATTCAAAAATACAGCTAAAACGCTGAATTCACTGAGGAATGTTCACTGAAACACATTGTCGTTGTTAAAAACAAGATAGTTACTCTATCATTACTAAATATTTTGTTTATTATGCCTTGAAATGTTCACATAGTGGCATCAAGTTCAGAGCGTGGCGCAGCACCACTCTTTCATAGGCTGAGAAAAGGCCAACACAACATATGCACCGGTAACAGGCTTCACTGTGTGACAACAGTCTCAGTTACAGGCACAAAGGCTCACAGGGTTTCACCATTTGAAGACCTCACCTTTAACTCCAGACCCTCTCCGTCCACGCCAAACTTCCTCATCAGAGGGATGGCGGTGTGCTTCAGGAGGTCAACCTGCAGGGAAGGGAGACAACGACAGGCTTCAGTCATCACAGCTAAACATTATTATTAAAGCTTTATTTTGACAGTGGTGACCCACTGAGACGGATAATCCGTGATCCGTACGGATCGCCCCCCCACGGTTCGGCACACGTGTACCGCGGATCAATTGCAAAATGTAAGCAAGTAATAATATTACTTAATATTAGTTAATATCCCTTGTAAATCACAATGTAGAGTTGCCATGAAAAGATAGACGCGACAGTTGCGTGCTTTGTTTTACTCTAAAGCGCAATGATAGGTTGATAATGGAAAAAAAATCCAGAACAACAAGGCTGCGTTCGTAAATTCGCTCTGGAATCTGATCAGCATTCATGAAACGCCTCTTGTCCAATCAAATTACTTGGCCCTTTATGATGTCGGACCCAGTGTGCTCTCCGGCGCTCTCAGAGCAAATTTATGAACGCGGCCCAAGTGTATCATGGCGAGTAGAGTAGTACTGCTAATGTTGGCGACAGAGAAGAACTTGAAATATACACATATATATATATATATATATATATATATATATGTGTGTGTGTGTGTGTATATATATATATAGGGTTAGGGTATATATATATATATACATACATATATATACACACACATATATATATATATATATATATATATATATACACCAGTTTTGACATCTTGAATGTTGTTGGGTTTTACACAGTAAAAGTGGTGTTTTTACAGAATTCGAGGAAAAAGCTTTTTGAAAAATGATCCGATCCGTGACTCAAAAACCGTGACACGATCCGATCCGTGAGTTAGGTGATCCGTTACACCCCTAACTGCGACCACGGTCTCTTTTTCAGGGAAAGCCCTGCTTATTATGACACCATTTTCAAGCAATGTCTCCATTCACTCATTTAGTGCCGAAGGTGAATAAAGTTGCCCAAATTATCAACAAGTGTGCCACAGGTGACTTTATTAACCAAAAATGAATACATTATGATGCTTCATTTTGTAGCAAATCAAAGTATTGTTGCTAGGTACGTAGTAAGTGGAAAGGATTGGACTCACCGAGGGGTCTGTGGGGTCATTGGTGACCCCCTTCAAGGTGACCTTCAGAGGGTTCTTCATGAAGGGCGCCAGCATTAGGAGGGCCTCCAGGTAGTAGCCAATGGAGCGCTGGACATTACACTCGTGCTCTATGGAGCCCCCGTAGAGAAGACCAGGCTGGTAGAACAACATAGTGCCTATGGGACAGAGCAGAGTGAAGATGACCATCAGGACAGCTCTGTCTTATACAGACTCACGGGTCACGGCATGACAACCCATAGCTCTCTACTGTGGTACAGAGGTGTGGTTTCCAACCATGTTTTAAACTATGATGCAGGTGATTGATGGAGATGACTGCTAACTACGTTGATAATGACACCCCAAACTCATGGGTTTGCTGAAACATAAAAATGACAACAGCCAGTGATTGCCAGGTGGTACACGAAAACCCAATAACCCAATCCAAGTCATTCGGGGGTATGTCTCGACGTTTAAAGTCTCTATAATTCCTTTTTCCTGTGAATCACATTGTGTTGCATCAGTGTATGAAATGTGCTCTATAAATAAGGTTTGATTGATGCGTGCTTTGATCAATCCGATCATATTAAATGTGTGATTTAGATCAGTGACTACGCCATGGAATGGAGTGAAGACGGATGTATTTAAAAGGAATTTAAAATACAGCACTGGTCACAGACTCCCTATACAGCTTTTGATAACGTACCTGTTTGGTTGATTTCAATTCTGGTGCCATTGGTCACCTTGTCTAGAAGTCTGATGAAACTGGCCTCAAAATCTAGAAGAAACAGGGTGCATTTTTTTCTCAACACACAATACTGCAAAATCTACACAAAGATACAAAATATGCTAAATCTGTCCGTAAAAAAACAATCTATGTCTCGATAATGAATATGACAAACAACATTTAGTCAACCAATTTTGTCTAAATAGTTTGATTTATGGTTATGTCTGCAAGAGAGCATCCTGCCCGTCACAGATCCTTACGCACACCTGAGAGAGGCGTGAACTGGCTGGCTCCAGCACACAAACCATCACAAAATAACAACAACACTGTTAAACACGACATCGAGTAGTGTGAAAGTAGCAGACGCTTTTGTTAAATAACTGGTTGTCATTTCAAAAGGATTTGAGGAACCCATCACTCCAACTTCGACGCGCTGGAGAAGGTGAACTATAAGTGCGTAACAGCTAACCCACGCTAGCTAGCTAGCCATATGTAATGCTGCGACGCCACACATGTGACGATGTTGTTATTACCTACCTCGAAGCCCGGGATTATCATCTTTAGATCGTATGTTTCGGATTTTGACTCTTTTACCACTCAACGTTGATAATACTAGTCTTTGTCTGAAGAAATTGCAGCCATCGTAAGTCAGACCCTGGCTTTCCATGTTGTTGTTATTTCCACACGTGCGTTGTAAACGAGGAAGGAAAAGTAGAGAACTACGGAATCCTGCGAGGGACAAAGGGATAACTGCGTTTGATTATCTCAATGAACCACCAGGTGGCGGCCCGTCATTACTATTCTATATTCCATTGCACGTTAACCGTTATTATTAGACATGCAATGTAGTCACTGAGTGGTTTATGGCATGAATTATTTTGACCACGTAGACCTATTCCGTGAAATGTGGTTAAATGTTCCCAATTAGCTTATTAATGTGTAGCGTTTCTAACAGTCTTTTGTGTTTTTAGATGAGTCATCTTTTGAGTAAAAGTCAAATATGGCTATTGAATTTAAGATAATCTTCACTTTATTGACAGAACCCAATAAACTGCACTCTACAGTAGAGGTTTTCACTATAATGAAACAATCCGGGAAAGTGATTCTGATGAATGAGAAGATTGGCTGACCTAAATCTCTGTAGCTAGAGAGACTAGTGCGCACTAACGTTTCATCAGTAGGTTTACTGTATGCTACTCGAATTTGAAGCTCAGCTAAAAGGATTAATCAAATCGCGGTAACCTCGCCAGCTTTACCATTTAACCCGCACACCAGACGAATTACATAAGTGAGTTATATAATAATAAACAGGGCTATTTGCCACCATTCATAGATTTTCTCATCCTTTAGTTTTCATTGTACTATATTATTGGAGATAAAGTGATGGCACAGTACGCGCGTCACGACAGGTGCGAGTGTCCTCACATGGCCCCACGGTGCAGCACTAGCGGTTTTCTCCATCTGAACTTCCTCCTCCTTTCCCCCTCGTTTTCGAAAAAAAGAGCTGATTTCAAGAACCACCATACAAGTTGCTCAGGAGACGCCCACAGTGTTGCACACAGTGGATAGTTTTGGCCACCAAACCAAACGCGCAGGAAGAATTTGCCTGGAGGTGTCGGACGTCTCCTTGCCTTAACATACAGACATACATTTTCATGAGATACGGGCGGCTATAGTTTTCATTTGTGATATCAACGACAAGATCGGAAATGGTTCTACAAAGGATATTCCGTGTTGTCATTATGGGCCCGCCTGGATCGGGGAAAGGAACGGTGTCGGAGCGCATAACGACAAGTTTCGGACTAAAGCACCTTTCCAGTGGGGACCTTCTGAGGACCAACATTAAAGCCAAGACCGGTAAGACGAGTGGTCTGTCTGGGCCTACGGCTCTACACCTCAGATACGAGCACTTATGGCTGATGATGAAATGCACCAAGCTACAATGCAATTACACTTAACAGGCTGTTGGAATGTCATTGTGTTACATTTTGTCTAATGCATGGCAATAGTGTACATAGGCCTATTGGTGTTGTGGGAGATTATTTGATCAGTAATAAACAAAACGCCCACCCACGAATGAACAACATGTATCCTAGGCTTCTATGAATGTTTTTTTCGATCCACTAGCTGCTGGGCATGTCATTTCCAGATGGAAAAGTTCTCATGCTCCAATGATGTTGGTAGGCCTACTCATCTGACCTTCCCTGGGTGGGGGTGGAGAGATACAGATCAAGAGTTCTGGAAAAAGTTAAACAAGTCTCTAAACTATTTTGGTTGACCCACATAGGGAAGTGCACGACACTACTTAGGGTCTTTCAAATGAAATATTCCCTCCCCAACAGTAACATGATCTGGTCTCTCATGATAAGAGAAACACTCTTTTCCAGCTTCGCACAATGGTCTGTTATTATCTGCTTATTCTTATCAGTAAGGCCCCAGAATGGCTGAGGGAGGGGCATCTCATTTAGTCAATGAGTCAAATGAAGAAACAAAGTGAGATAGAACTTAAATGTACACAAGTGTTCATGAGTAACTATTCCAGTTCCTGTATTTCCACAGTTAAGCTAAGCTAAACCACTAGAGATCTGATAGCAGTAGGCCTTCCTGTCAATGTGTGTATAGTGAAGGTTAAGGTGGTATACTGTATGTATGTACAGTTGGCACACATGCAAGCACATACTGTAGACGACATGCTTCTTACCTGGGCTTGCTGCACAGGAAGAATTCTATTTTCTACTTAATCTGGAGACATGCTATCTGCAATTGATTGAATGGGAACCCAAGAATCAAAGGTGGGTTTTGTTGCTCAAAACACATCACACATTACTTCTATCTTGTTTAGACTGTACTTAGTACCCTCTGTAAGTACCAAACGATCACGGCAAGGTCTGTTCAAAGTCCTGTGACAATACAGGCGTGTGTTTGCAAAACATTATTTTGTGTGTGCAGTGCACCCTCTCTGCTGTAGGGTCGGCTGTCAGGAAATTCCATTCCTGTTGGAATTCCCTAGACGGAAACGGCCATGAGGAAAATGTATTCTGCTCTAAAAGGGATACACAGTCTTTCCTTCACTTATTGGAAATGTGGTAGCAGTTATGTTGTGTCTCATCTCTCCTGGATGTCCTAAAAAGGCAATGTTTCACTTTGTCTGAATAATATATATAAACACATTCTTTCAAACTTCCTCTGAATTACCCTGAATGGCCCCTGAATGACCTTTGTCTGAAAGATACCGAAGTGGACAATACATACACATTTTTATTTGATTTAAAAATGACTAGTTTAGTTTATTCAGGACAGGCTTTGTATTGGTGTTCTGAATGGATAAAGAACAATAGGCTCTGTGTTTCCCTGCAGAGCTGGGGCTGCTGATGAAGTCCTGCATCGACCAGGGTCAGCTGGTGCCTGATGATGTCATCTCTCGTCTCATCCTATCAGACCTGCGGGGGATGGACCAGAGCAGTTGGCTGCTGGACGGTATGTCTACTGGAAGCCCCATAGGGCCCCATAGTAAATCCATAAATGTGGATTCTTATGAACTTTTATGATTGAAATGTCATCTATAGACCTAGTGGATGACATTTTACTTGGTTGCTAAGAGTTGCATGTTGGGCAATTTGAGTAATTGGCATATTAGGCTAATTAATCGCTAAAAACGAATGGAAATAGCAATCATTTTGCTTCTACCTAAAAGGTGATCTAAGAGTCTAAATCCATGCTTGTGATGTCCAGAAAGTCACCTAGTACCATGGTGCAGTCATGCAAATTTTCCTCATTAGCATACTTTGCATTATGTAATACTCCAAAATCAGGATCAGAAAGGTGATGTTGATCCATGTTATTTTTCATTATACTATTTATCCAAGTATTTTATGAGCAACAATGTGTAGTCCCCCCTCCCCTACCGGCATCACCTGCTACTCTCCACTTGACCACTTGACTCCCACACAATGCACCACGATTTTACCTCCAAAAAGGACATTTCCATCTGAAGCTGAAGAGCGTAGATCCTGTACAATATAGTGAATGGACAGGTGGCTCCAGACTCTGTGAATGTGCAGAATGCTCTTCAGATTGGTGAAGCTCATCGAACAAGACACAGCTATCGCACCTTCTGTAGCTAGAGCAGGAGCACCCACCATACTTATCCTAAGTGATGACACTGACGTATTTGTTCTGTTAGTGTACTGGGCTTGGAAGGCCAACGTTCAATCAACAGTGCAGATGATGAAGTGGGATGGCACCATCCTGGACATAAATGCCACCGTCAGGGAGTTGGGTGACAAATGTCAGGGTCACCTGGGGATGCATGCGCTGTCGGGATCGGACACTGTCTCCTACCCATGTGGAAAGGGCAAGATATCTGCGCTGAAAGTACTCCTAGGAAGTACCATGCCTGGTCTCAATCCAGTGCTTGGGGGACCTGATGCCACTCACAGTGACCTAAAAGATACCGGGACCAAGTTCTTCACTCGCACTTCCTCGCACTGTATGGGCAGAAGAAGGCTAAGTCAATAAATAACGCTCGCTACCAGATCTACAGACGGAGGAAAAAGCCACCTGGACTGAAAAAGCTTCCTCCGACTGATGTCAACATGATGCTGCACATACTGCCTGCTCATCTCCAGGTCCTGTTGAGGAAGGCTGCAGATCAGAGGGAGCCACCTGCAGAGGCCAGAGACATCACTAAATTCGGATGGGAGGTTGCTAACGGAGGGGCTGTCATGCCCGCTGTAGCCTATCAGCCAGTGGCTACAGTTAATTTGCTTGATGTCTCCAACTGCAACTGCAGCGCATTGAAGGCCTGCATCCAAAAATGCATCCACTAGGTCTATAGATGACATTTCAATCATAAAAGTTCATAATCACCATTTCTGGGTCCAAGAAATTTCCAGTGGACTAGTAAGCACCTGCAACTCTGTCATTGGTCACATCAGTCGTACACTTACAAGGTCTTACAATTTGAATGTATATACGTATTTAAAAATATTACGTAATATTTAGTCATTCAAAATGAATCACAATTTATTTTTAAGCTTTAAACAGTGATCATACTGAAAATGACTCATAGCATAAGCCGACCCTTTACAAAGCCTTACAAAGCCACATATCCCCATCCTAACCGTAATGCTGGGTGCCTGGTACAATCCCCTGTCATCACAGACTAGACTTGGAGTGATTCCTGGTAAGGTAGTAGGTTGCTGTGAACTCTGCTGTGAGCTTCTAAATTTGGGTCTCTCTCTCTCTCTATCTCTCTCTTTATGCTGTGTCCTTCTGCTCTCTCTCCCTCTTTCTCTCTCTCTCCCTCGTTCTCTCCATCTCCTGGCAGGGTTCCCCCGCACCGTGTCTCAGGCTGAGGCTCTGGACAGCGTGTGTACCGTGGACACGGTCGTCAACCTGGACGTGCCTTTTCAGACCATCAAACAGCGCCTCACCTCTCGCTGGCTCCACCTGCCCAGCGGCAGGGTCTACAATACCGATTTCAACCCGCCCAAGATCACAGTGAGTCTGCGCAGACAGTATTGTAGACCCATGTAGATGCTACTGAAACTTATTTGCTTTATTTTATTATTACTTATGTATTATTACTGTGTATATACTGTATAACACAGGCTTTATAACCCAGTAGTGTTAGCATTGTGATAATGGGTAACAGGATGCTAAGTACAATAACACTTTATAACTTGCACTTTACACTTTTTCGTTTGTACGTTCATTAAAGAATTAGCAGCCGTAGGTACCATGCAACTACATGATAATGTATTTCCGGCTGTTTAGTGATGGGAGTAATGCCTACGCCCTTGTAGCCTCTGTAGCCTCTACCCAGTGTGATGCAACAGCTAGGACACATAGAACACGTAGTTCGTGAAACTCAATTATGTAAAAAGAAAAAAAAAGAAGAAGAAAGAAAAACAAACAAACAAAGCCATTACCATCTCTATTGTTATAAAACCTTACTGGGGCTGGGCTGGCTGACTATTACAAGATGTTTTTTTTTCTTCTATCCTTTGAGATTAAAGTAAAATAGGGCAGAGTGGTTTCCCTTCCCCCCTGGGCCGGGGCAGAGGAGAGACAGTTTACGGATCAGAGAGATAAGACCGAGTGCCGCTTTGTTTGCTGTTGAAATCCAAGTGGAGACCTTCGCCCTCATTCATGCAATTAAACTAAAGCTAACAGACTTGTTGGCTGTGCATCGTCGCATTGTTGGTAGAGTCAACAGTGCCAGTGAGAATATGGGTTGCTTTTAGTCTTGACCATGAAAAGAACACACTGAAATCCTCTCCAGCACTGTGGATTGTGTGTGCCTAAGCACAATTCTGTCTGAGTCGGTGACTCTCACTGATTACTAACATACAGGTAGTGTGGTGCAATCTGACTAGTAAGGCGTTGTATTGTTAATCATCTACCCAGTGTTTGTTATCTGGGTGTCGGGAAGACAGACTGCATCAGAAAACAGAGGCCAAACCGTTGTCAAAGCTCAACCAGCTTAACAATATGAAACGCGTGCCGGACTGTTCTCTGCTCCAAGGTACTAAGTCCTCTGGGGTTACAGGTGCCTTGAGCTACACCTTCAGTAGATAGCAGCCGTCCTTCTCTTTGCTCTTTAGAAGCATTCTGATCTGGAGGGTGGGATGGGGGTATAGTCTAGATATGCTCCTCCTCCCCAAGGTCATTTTCATTTCATTGTTTCCATGGAAATGTGTGTATTTTCATTTGTAAGGACCTCATGAACCTCATTGTGGTTGTGTGCTTTCAAGGTTATCTTACAGGCTAGGTTGGTTAGGGATTTCAGTTTCACCTAGATTTCCCAGGGCAACAAGGTTTGCCTTGGAGCTTACATACTATTTATTGTCATCTTTTTACATACCTCCATGACTGTGATTGTCCAACATACTCCTAAACACACATGTAGGTCTGGTTTTTAGTAAGAAAGGGCAGCTATGGCTTGTATATACGCGGCAGTGGAGGCTTGTGGAGGTAGAAACCGGACTCATTGTGATGCACGGAACGGAACGAGGAACAGTAGGTATCAAACAACCATTCCTCATTCCGTTCTGTGCGTCACAATGAACCCGTCCTCCGGTTTCTACCTCCACCAGCCTCCACTGCTACGGGGTAACGACAACAGTCGTCATCTGGTTCTGGTTTGTTTTGTTGTGCCTCGCTGCCTCTCTAGGGTCTTGATGATGTCACGGGAGAGCCTCTCATCCAGAGGGACGACGACACACCAGACACTGTCTCCAGGAGGCTGAAGAGCTACGAGAACCAGACACAACCGGTACTGGAGTACTACAGGTGCGTGTACCGTAGCAGCATCTCACCTCTACTCATTCATCTTTATGAATTTAATTATACGTGTAAAAACAAATGTATTCATGAAAATGTTTATACATGAAAAAAGTGTCTATGTGCATGTCTCTACTCAAACTGTCACCCGTTAATGAATATCTATTTCGGGAGCAATTAGAGAGCAACAGCATGACTCTTGAGCTGCCCCTGCCCACAGGACGTGTTATCCTAGTTTTATTTTATTATATTTATTTATTATTATTATTATTTTAAAGGTTCTTTTTTTTGAGTGGGGCAGACCCACTCTTATATTTTTCATTTTCAGAGACAGTGGAGAAAAACAGGAAAGTAAGAAGGAGAGGGTATGTCAGCAGGGCATGGGCCGGATTCGAACTCATGCCGACATGAGCATAATAGTGTGCACTGTAGGCCACAGTGCTAGACTACTGGACAACCCCAGGCTACTGCTTGCTTACTTGTTTTTAACTAAGCGTTGTTCCATCACTGGTAACTGGACAGCAGGAAGAGAAATGAAACAAAGCCTCCAGCAGAGCCCATTCTGTGGACTGAAATAGTAACATTGGACTGAGGCATCAAGTAGTGCTTTCTACACTTTTACAATTTACAATTTGTAATAGTTAACGTGATGTTCTTCTAATACCTAGGTATAGTAAGCAACACTTATTAGTATGCTATTACAATGTGATAATTAATTTATTGTGTCAAAACATTGTTATTACTGGAGTAATAACACAAGTGTTACACATGTATAGATGCTAGAGCAGCACATACAGACGGGTGCAGCAGATGGAAGGCGTGGTATGAACGTATGGTGACTGTATCTCCACAGACTGTGTCTTGAGCATTAGATATGGTTGAATTCATGTGTAGAGGGGCCAATGTGTGATCAACCAATAGTAACAGAAGAAAAAAAAAATATATGTTTCTTCCTTCCTCCAGCACTGTGACTGCCGGTAGTACTTGTTCTTATTTTTTTATTACGTTATTTTTTCTGAGTCTTCATATTTTTTATTTTATTGGACAGATATAGTGAAGACAGACAGGAAAGTAAGGAGAAGAAGGGAGAGAGAGGGCATGTCAGCAGGGCATGCCGACATGGGCATATGTCGAACCCATGCCGACATGGGCATATGTGTGTACTGTAGACCGCGGTGCTACTGCTAGACCACTGGACCACCCCAGGCCACGGTAGCACTTGTTCTTACGGAAGGTTTTTACTTACGATGATTGTTGTATTCACTTACTTAGACAATTGTACTTATACTAAGTCTCTTTGAATAAAAGCGTCTGCTAAAAGACTTAAATGTAAATGGGGGTGGGGTAGTGGTGGTCTAGTCAGTGGATAGTGAGTTGGACTTGTGATCGGAAGGTTGTGAGTTAAAATCCCGCCTGAAACCACACCACTACTAGTGTGCCCTTGAGTAAGGCACTTAGCCCTCAGTTACTCAGGGGGGGAATGTCCCTGTAAGTCGTTAGCGTCTGCTAAATGGCAAAATTATAATTATTATATTATAAATGCTCTTTCATGAGACACACTGGTACTAATAGTTATTGTTCCTACAGGAGCAAAGGAATGTTGGCGACATTCTCAGGAACTGAAACTAACAAGATCTGGCCTCACGTTCAGGCCTATCTCTCCAAAAGACTGTCCTCTCAAAACCATAAAGCGTCCGGAAGCGCGTAGACGAGTCCCATCAACAAACGCATGGGTCAGTTTACCAACAAGACTCCACTTTCCCATAGGGAAAAACCAGGGACGTTTCTCTGTGCCTGTGAAACCACGCCACTTACTAGAGCAGCGCTGAATGAAGACCACTCATTCAGTTCTCTAA
Source organism: Nansenia antarctica (assembly GCF_963989245.1). Lineage (NCBI taxonomy): Eukaryota > Metazoa > Chordata > Actinopteri > Argentiniformes > Microstomatidae > Nansenia > Nansenia antarctica. The sequence goes on along the minus strand of NC_137689.1, from coordinate 64,396,743 downwards.
ACGTCATGGTTCTGTTCATTCCATGTGTACCTTGGTGCCAAGTGATGCTCTTGTGTCATTGGCAAACTGTTTTTAATAGTCTGTTAGGTGTGTGAACGGGCTAATGGATAAAGGGAAAGTGACATATCATGTGATGTGTTGAACTAATAAATTCTTTGTGCCAGTCAAGTGTCTGTAATTGACACTTTATTATCACGTAGTTGTATGAGTGTATAGATATATATTTTAAATTATACAAATGTGAATCACCAAGCTATTAATGAGAAATAGGATTGTTCTATGCCTATGTACTGACCACACTGATTGTTGAGCTGCTTGTGTTTGCTACAATTGCTTAGGATTGCTACATGAGTCCCTTACCTAGTCAGCACTATATTTAGCAGTAATCGTGCAGAAGTACAAGTGTAATTACTCTTTTTGCTATTAGACTGTGGCCTTGTTTCTACACTGAAAAGGTATGTTGTATCCGTCTTATGGGTAATGAGTTTTGTGTAGCACTTGATCTGCTGCTCTACTTGACCACCAGGAGTAAATAATTACTCTATTAAATACAATTTATGGATATACCTTTACAAACCGTATTACACTTTGATTACACACTGTGTAATATGAACTGTTGCTTATGTACGGTATTATGTTATTATTATGTTATAAAAAAACAGTGAAAGCAAAAAAAACTGCTGCTCTGCTTTCCTTTCACTTTTTATTCAGAGTGTACTGTATGTTGTGTGGTGGGGAGCGTATCACAACCGTTCCCCTGCCTGGCCGTAGCTGCAGCTGTAGGACAGAGCATCAGTAGAAGCCAGAGGAACTCGTATGGTTCGTTACATTTTCATGTTCCTTTCAGTGACAGCTTGATAAGCCACCCACTAGTGTTCAGAAGCTTATTCCTTTGTGTCGGCCAGAGAAAAGAGTTATTTCAGGAGTGTCGTTGGGTGAGGTGGAGGGGCAGTAACCAGAACAGGAGTCACACAGCAGTCAGAGTACAGCAGTTGAAGCACATTGATTGCTTTGCATAGTTCAGTCCTCATAGATAGGTACATGAAAAAGCTACACCAAGGCCTCTACAGCTAACGGATAGGCTATGAGCATTGCCATTCACCAGATGTCAAAATGAACACACACAGGACTACAATAGAGCTTCACCATAGCTTGATCTACTGTCAGGTTTTCTCCACAAGTAGCCTACCGCTGTGACTGAGATGACTTAGCCGAACCCGCCTGTTGAGAATTTCTGCAGAGCCCAAGAACATTATTCTCCTAGAGAAGCATGCAGCTTCAAGTCCTGACAAAAGTGTTTTATCAAGAGAAGAAAATGTGATTTCAACTTTTCCTCTCCTCCTCTCCAGGTTAAGAACTGTGCAGTGAAAGTTAGAAACCGCTACAACTCCTCCCTCACACCACACACCCTGGACAATCGAGAACACGTGAAAAAAAAAAAACTAAAAAAACATTGACTCAAAAACTAAACGTTTCTAAAGAAGCTTTGCTCACCTAATTCCCATGTAAAGCTAATTCCGTCTGTCGGATTGACGGCTGGCTAAAACCTGACAAAAAAGACATTTGAGGAAAAAGCTATATGAGGAAAAAAAGTGCCTCAAAATACCACACCTTTCTCCTTCTTTAAATACGTTTTTGTTTCAAACAAATATAAAGTGCAGGACACATTCAGACGCAGATTCTGCATACAAAAATAAGTCTCTGTGGAGAGCTCAGCCCTTTTCTTCCATCTTGTTCCTTTTCGTTGAAGTGTCATTCCTAAAAGGGAGGGGTGGTGGGGAGGGAGTCTGCTCCACATTTGCTATGAGGTCTCCATCATGCGGAATTCATCTGTTTCTGTGGCATCCTCCTTTGACCATCTCCCTGGGTTAGTCCACAAGCCTGCCTCCAGACAGCGCTTCACATGATACTCTGCCACCTGGTGGGAGGAACAGAACAGAGGATGAAACAGAATAGAGGATGAATGAGCACAGACATGACAACTGACCAACTCAGGATGGAAATAATAACTACTGAAATATAATTCATTGCTGTACAGTGTACACAGACAAATCATGTGTGTAAACAAGCTGAATCCATACAGTACATCTTTGTGTGATCCTAAAATAAAATCAGTTGATCTGGACAGTTTATTGGGAGGTGCAGAGTGGGGCCATAACAATGAATATTAGAGGCATCTGAGAGTGAACACTGGTGACCGTAACCCTAACCCCTCTCACATTCTCACTGTGAGACACCAGAAAAACTGTCTGTCTTTTCTAGACTCCCAGGGGCCTCATTTATAAAAGTTGCGTATGCACAAAAGAAGGCATATGCCACTTTCTAAGCAAACTTTGGGAGTGACCCATGCGTACGCACATAACTTTGACCTATGCGTATGGCTGCACATAAACTGGAGAAATGAACAACTGCGACTCCGATGGCAGAAGGATGAAACTCGACAAATGCTTTGAAATTGTTACCATTGTGTAAAATAAATCGAAATATTATCTCTCACGTGTTATATATGAAGGTTTCCCTTGAGTGCACACACAAAAACATGATTTAGGATAATAAATACAAATGGGAATATCTGTTTTTGCAAAAGAACCCCTCAAATGTTTACAATTTAATTGGGAATCATATTTCATTGGATCTGTAATTATTAAACAATACTTGCATGTTATGAAATGTATTGTCATAAATAATAAGGTGAACAGTAGGACACATTGATTTAAACTGCCGTTTTCGATGCCTCAGTCGGGCAGATACGAGTGCAGTTTCACATTGTTATCACGTTTGTTACGCAGAACTATTGCTAGGAGAGAGAGAGAGAGATATGAGTGGATGTGGCAGAGCGTACAGGGATTAACTCATTGCTCAAGCAGATTACAACTGTTATGTAACCCCTCGTGCATGGGTGGTTCCTCCTCCAAGTGTTCATTGGCTAGCGACTAGAGTTCCATCCGGAGCCCTGACTAAGTGTCATTTCTGTAGGAGAGGAGGATGTTTGTTTCTCTTCCTCCTCCTCTTCCCTCTGTTACCATTTGGCATGCAGTCAGCTTTGGGGGGACCATTTAGGGGTGATCTCATTCTTTCAGCCTCAGAGGAAGAATTCGAAAGCGTTGTGCAGACTGTCAATGTACTTTGCCAATGCATGCCTGTAGGGTTTCATTTAAACGGAACAAATGTTTACAAGATATGAAGCCCCTGCTTGGATTATTGGAGCTTTATATGATTCATATCTTGCATACGTTATCAATTGGCAATTGTAGTGAACAGATGGTGGTGCTGAATGAACATTAGAGTCACATTGACTGTACGTGTGTGTATGACCGTATGTGTGTATGACTGTATGTGTGTATGACCGTATGTGTGTATGACTGTACGTGTGTGTATGACTGTATGTGTGTATGACCGTATGTGTGTATGACTGTATGTGTGTGTATGACTGTATGTGTGTATGACTGTATGTGTGTATGACTATATGACTGTATGCGTGTGTTAGGGCTGCCACGATTAGTCGACTAGTCACGACGACGTCGATTACCAAAATCGTCGCCGACATATTTGGTAATCGACGTCGTTTTTAAAATAAAAAAATCCTAGCCCCAGGGGAGCCCCCCCTCCCAAATTTCGTTGTTTGGTACCTGTACTATATCAATGACAATAAAGACCATTCATTTCATTCGATAAGCATTCGTTTTTCTTCCCTGAAGCTGCCACTGGCTAGCGTCTCCCAGTGTCTTTGATGTACATGCGCAGTGTCGGTCATCCGGGGCACACATGACTTCCCCGGAAAAACAAACAGAGAAATGTCTTCCTGTCCTCGTACCTCTAAAGTGTGGGAGCATTTCAACCACAACGTTGAAAAAAAGAATGTAAAATGTAAAATTTGCAAAGCTGAACTCGCTTATCATGGCAGCACGTCTATGATGCGCGAGCATCTAAAAAGGAAGCACGTTGTGGCAGATGACGAGGAAGACGATGGCTCGTCTCGGTAAGCTAGTTAGCTTGTTATTGGCTAACGATATCGTTACGTTAAAAGCCTTCTTACATTATTTTACGTTATGTGCTGTAACGTTGTCATCAAAGCGATACTTATCAAATAGCTAAAAATGTTGTCTTAACGTTACAGTGCTAAGAAGGCGCGTTCTACTATGAGATGAGTGAAGCAAAGCAAAACTTTTGTACTCTGTACAAGTATTTATTTTTGTTTTTGTATTCTTTTGGTTGCCTAGTGCCTAGCCTACCTCATTTTACTCAGCAGTTTGCACCCTCTACTACTCTTTACATTACATTACATGCAAGTGATGCCAGAAATAAATCTGCAAAGTTCATTAAAATATCTATTTTTGAGTGAACAATCATTTTAATTGTCTTTATTTTTAGTTAGCACATGCCTACAACAACAACTAACAACTTCAAGCTAAATTTAGAAGCTGATTTAGAAGATGATAGCTAAATAAGAGCGATTGAGTAATTGTGCGATAAGCTGTAATTTATGATCCGATTAGTCGACTAATCGTTAAAATAATCGGTGACTAGTCGACTATGAAAATAATCGTTTGTGGCAGCCCTAGCGTGTGTATGACTGTACGTGTGTGTATGAACTCAGCGTTAACACTGTGAAAACCACAGTACCTGTGGATTCATGGAGTTGAGAGCATTCTCGAGAATCTGCATATCCTGCAGCTGGAGCCCGGCTTTCAGTTCCTAAAACACAACGTTAGAAATAGTCATGTTCTGTTGTGTACCCCCGCCCCCCCCGAAAAAAAAATAGGATTGGAAAACCTCCAATCATATATTTAAGCTCTTTTTAAAAATGTGTTAATTGTAAAATGTGAGGAGAAGTTTGGGTAGTCGTTTGGGGAAACTTACGGGAGGTAAAGATTCCAGAACCTCTTTGGGGTCCAAGCGACAGCGTGTTGTGGCACTCTGGTAGTCTGTATCTTTTGGGGGGGGCCCTTTCGACTTGACTGTGTACTCTTTTACTCTCCTCTTGAAGGCCTCTAACTCTGAGTGGAAGACGTCTAAGTAGCCCTCTTGCCCTGCCTTAGATGGGCAGAAGAGACAAACAGCATTAACAATGGGATTCATCATCCTCTGTTGACAACATAGACTATATGGACAAAAGTATTGGGACACCCGAACATCACACCCATATGTGCTTGTTGAACATCTCATTCCAAAACCGTCAGCATTAATATGGAGCATTAATGAGGTCAGGAACTGATGTTGGGCGAGAAGGACTGGTTCGCAGTCGGCGTTCCAATTAATCCCAGAGGTGTTCGATGGGGTTGAGGTCAGAGCTCTGTGTGCAGGCCAGTCAGGTTCTCTCAGACCAAACTCGGCAAACCATGTCATTATGGACCGCATGGGGGCATTGTCATGCTGAAACTGGAAAGGGCCTTCCCCAAACTGTTGCCACAAAGTTGGAAGCATATAATTCCTTAGAATTGCATTGTATGGTGTAGCATTAAGATTTCCCTTCACTGGAACTAAGGGGCCTATCCCAAACCATGAAAACAGCCCCAGACGATAATTGTATCCACATACTTTTGTCCATATAGTGTATGTGAAGGAGTATTAACTATAGATAAATGTTTACAAACCGAAACAGTTTTTATTCATTACCTTGTTTTCTGGAGAGTGGAACTACACTGAACAAAAATATAAATGCCACACTTTTGTTTTTGTTCCAATTTTTCCATGAATTGAAATCAAAGACCTATGACTTTTTCTATGTACACAAAAGGCCTATTTCTCTCAAATTGTGTTATCCATCCACCTGACAGGTGTGGCATATCCAGATGCTGATTAGATTATTGCACAGATGTGCCTTAAGCTGGTCACAATAAAAGGCCACTCTAAAATGTGCAGTTTTATCACACAGTACAAATGCCACAGATGTGGCAAGTTTTGAGGGAGCATGCAATTGGCATGCTGACTCCAGGAATGTCCACCAGAGCAGTTGCCCGTGAATTGAATGTTCATTTCTCTACCATAAGCCTCCAAAGGCGTTTCAGTGAATTGGAATAGGAAACAACTTTGGAGACGGTTTATGATAGAGAAGTGAACATTCAATTCACAGCCAACAGCTCTGGTAGACATTCCTGGAGTCAGCATGCCAATTGCACGCTCCCTCAAAACCTGCGACATCTGTGTTGCGTTTACGGTACATTTTTGTTCAGTGTATATAAAGCCATGTAGTGAGACATGTCACCCTCTAGAGGTCACACAACCACATTACATCAAATTTCACCTTCCTCCAGCTAACTATTTATAGTGGATTACACATTTGTTAAATAACATTAAGTAAGTAACCACATATGAAATTACTCATTTGATTTGATCTGATCTGGGTCTAAACATATTTTTATAATGGCATGTTCATGGATAAACGATAGGTTTAACATTTTTTTGAGATATCAGACTGTGGGATGTTTTCAATAATGACAATAATCCAAACGCAACAATGTTACAGGCTAGCAAATGATGGCAAATAATGAAAAACAGCTCCGTCATGGCAGTGAGTGGACACATTCACTGGTCTTAAGACCTGGCGTGGTACGGTAATGAGTCAGCAGACTGAGACGGCGCCTTACTTTGGCTTTGTGGAAGAACTGACGGAAGCAACCTCGTGGGTCCTGCTGGGTGGAGATAGCCATCTCCAGGATAAACTGCATAGCAACAGCCTGGTGGGCAACCTGCTCCATCAAAGCCTCTTTCTACAGGGACACAAACAAAAAAAGGATATGATCAGTAACTGTAATCTAGTAACTGGAAACAAGGCCAGCTAGATGATTATCGCTTATGCATAAACCCAGGATAGGAACAGGTAATTGACTGCTGTAACCAAATGCCAGACAAGACAACAGTTAAGAATTCATCAAGAAAATGACATGTTAAAGACAACAACTTCTATATGATTCATATTCATCTTTTATAATATCTGCTCGTGTGTTACTATGGCAACTCGGAAGCTCTGTCAATATCGCCACCGTTTAGTTAAAGCTTTGTGTGTGAGTGGACGTGGCTACAGCGAGAGGAGTGGATGGTGGACTGTGGGTTTTGCTTGTTGTTGTTGTTGTTGACGGGCATGGAGGTGGTTGTTCCTAACCTCTTCTGACTGCAGACGGAAGCACCAGAGGATTAGGTAGTTGGCCGTTTCCTCGCAAATGAGGTGGGGCAGGTCAGACAGGAAGCGCTGGCTGTCATCCCACCTCCGCAACATGCCTGAGCACACCACACAAGGACATCAGCAATTACAATGGCTACGCTGCAATTACACAGATCAGCCTCTTCAAACCGTCCGTCTAACTCAGACCAGGCAAACTGTGTCTGCATGGACCAGCCCACTCACCATAATGCCTCAATTCTTGTTCATACTTCTGAACAAATGTCTTGCTCTTGTCGTTCTCTATCTCCACTGTTTTGCTTTGGACATTGATAATACTCTACGAGAAAGAGAGAGAGAGAGAAGACAAGTACTTAGTCTGAGAATAACACAGACATCTCAACAGGGTAAGTGAACAATGTAAAATGCACACATGCAAAAACACAACTGACGAGCAGACAAATGTACGACCTACACTCGCACGTCTTCACTCCATTTCCATAGTTACCTTGTCGAACACGTCTCGACTGCTGTCAGCGCAGAGCACAGGGCTGCGGCGGGGGTCCTGGCCTCCCAGCATGCTCTCCTTGCGCCGCCACTCCTGCTCGGTGAGGGAGAGCTCGGCGGAGCTGGCGATGGCGCGGGCGTGCTCCTGCTCCGCAGACTCTGAGCCGTGGAGCTCCAGCCCACACAGCTGGTCCTGAGCCTCCACCAGCTGCCAGCTGGACACGATGGAGGCCTTCACACAGCGCTGCTGGCTCTGGCACAGGGACGCCATGGTCTCCGCACTCCCCTGGGCCGTACAGAAAGAGAGAGAGAGAGAGAGAGAGAGAGAGAGAGAGAGAGAGAGAGAGAGAGAGAGAGAGAGAGAGAGAGAGAGAGAGAGAGAGAGAGAGAGAGAGAGAGAGAGAGAGAGAGAGAGAGAGAGAGAGAGAGAGAGAGAGAGAGAGAGAGAGAGAGAGAGAGAGAGAGAGAGAGAGAGAGAGAGAGAGAGAGAGAGAGAGAGAAACTTAAGAGATATGCCTACAGTATATTTCATATCAGGGTTAGGGTTAGGGGCTTTTGATGCAGTCTCATTCCAAAATGGCTTCCTAGCTTAGAAAATGCACACATGTTCTGGGTTTTCCATGACAAGCTAATAATAACAAAATATGTAGCAAATCACCATGCAACATAACAGCTACAGCTGTCAATGCACAGTGTTCTTCGATGCTTCAGGGAATAGAAAAGTGACGCACACACTGCTTATGGCTCCTGATCTCATCTGACAAAACAGCAATACAGTTCTTCTTGACTGACAGAGGAGCTGTTACTGTCCTGGGCTATAATGCTGAAACCGTATCAAGCTAATGATCAAAAATTGTCCATGGTCATGACATATTGTGGCTGAGACAGTATCTAATGGCTAGACACTTAGGCTGGCATGCTAAAGCAATGTCTACAACTCGCTGATGTGATAGTTGGCAATGACACGACTTCTAGCTCTGCTAAGGACCCACATCGAAGCAGACAGACTTTTAGCAACTCGGCACAAAATATAGCACAAAAATAATGCATATTCTGATTTGTTAGTTTATATTGATGATATATAACGGCGTGGGTTTGGTTGTTGACAGCCTCAACAACGTTTGCTTGCTAGTTGGCTGACTTAATTAGCTGGTCTTACTGACTAGCTGTACAGTGATCAAAAGCTTATTAAAATTTTTACTAAATGCACTTGAGAAAATGCTCCTTTCAGTTGTCCTGCAGACACTTGGCACAGATCGCAGGTTTTCCTCCAGTACCTGCTGTGGGTGAGGCTGTGGAGGGTGGAGGCTCTTTGGTACCGAGGGGGCAGCAGGGGCACTGCGGGGCTCTTCGTCTGGAAACATGGAAGCTCCAGTCCCGAGCCACTCCATCGCAACACTGTTTCTTTAACCACCCAAATCACCGATCGCTGAACTCCGAATCCTGTCCGTATTGAAAATATATTGCGCAAGTCACTCCCCAAAAGGACAATGTGTTAGCTGAGGCGTAATATGATGAAGCAGTGCTCTAAAATACAGCCGAGCCTCTTTTAGCAATGACAACTTCCACCACCACCTCCATGCAGTTCAGACTCGCGTACCACGTGGGCGATAACTTTGATCACGTGACAGATCTGTTTTGGTGTGTTTTTATTTATAGTATTATTAATTCGATTCTTTAATTTTTTTCCGAATACAAACTACTATTGACATGCCATTTCAAAATGAGTTCTCTAAATAATTACATTACACAAAAAGATCTAAATATATGGTAAAAGCGTTTTCCACTGTGCGACTTCATTAGCCAGCTGAAAGTATGTACAAGTAAATTAATCCGAAGACTAAAACCATAACGTACGTACAAATGAAATTACATTTAGCAAGAAGAAATTCTGTGTGCACATTCTGCACAACCCCAAAAAAATATCGATTCCAAACACACGCGAGATCGCGAGAACAAGCCATCAATGTGTCCCCGGCTTGTGAAGTCCGTGTGAAACCTTTACCTGGATTTGTGAGTTCCACAAGCTGTCAAACTGACTGGGTCCATAGACGTATCCCTTCCTGTTTCATATCATAGAAGCAAGTTACACAGTAAGTTTGTTTACCATTTTAAATAAAACACTGATAATATGTAGGCTGTGTAGCTCAAATGGTGAATTTAGTATATCGTTCGCCCTCTG
>NC_137689.1:64374455-64381955 GCF_963989245.1 Nansenia antarctica | reverse complement strand
TTGTTCTGTGTGTTGTGTGTTCCTGTGTTGTATTACTGCACAGTGCCTTGAGCGCCTGTTCTCTGTTCCATTTTGGCTTCCACCTTGCAGATCTGTGTCCCAACGCTGTGTACAAGCGGAGACTGGACTCTCTGCGCTTCCTCATGTATAAGAGGTTTGTGGAGGTAGGCAGAGCTGGAGATGAAACACACACTTGTCTTTACTTCCACTTTTCCTCCTTCTTTCCATTAGGGATGCACCGAAAATTCTGAAATTATTCGGACGAAAATAGCAAAAAAAGCATATTCGGTGTTCGGTCAAATGAGTGACAAGACCGAAAATGTTTACCAAATACAAGACGTTTTTTGATGACGCCATAAAACAGTGCAAGCCACCCACACTGTTCTGTGACAGGCAGTCATCACTCACAAGTATTGAGTGATGACTGCCTACTTCCAAGTCATATAATTACAGCAAACATGTCAGCAGTTTGGCATCTGTTCTCTGAACGACAACGAGAGGCACATTCCGACATTCTGACTTCCGTTTTCGTTTTCGCAACTTCAAAATAAAAGTGTGAGCTGGAAACTGATGGGAATTTCAAACATGTCATTTTGATAATTATCATTTCACATTTTCCATGAATAAGCATACAAGCAAACGTTTTTTAATTTATGCAATGGTACAAAAATTGGCAAAATATATGAAAAACTGCCAGTACGCAGTATTCGGTATAGTGTTTCCTTAATTTTGGTTTCGGCTTTGGCCAAGACCATTTCATTTCGGTGCATCCCTACTTTCCATGGTTGTGCTGTCTCCCCTCTGCTCCTTTCCCTGTCGTTGACATGTCTACCCCCCCTCCCCCCCATCTGTCTTTCAGAGGGGGATGTCAGAGGACAACTGGAACGACCATGTACAGGTAGGTGATGTAGAATCAACCTTGTAGCTTAGTCGCTGATTTAAAAAGGGTGTGTTTGTGTGTATTTTTGGTGTGTGTGTGTGTCCAAGGTGTGATATATGATGTGTGGGTGTAGTCCACAGTGGCAGACTATCCTGAGCTGCAGATCCAGCTGGTGGAGCTGCTGTTGAAGTACCACGGTCTCCAGGCTGCTGCCCAGTGGTCTCTGCACTACGCCGTCCCCAAGGACAGGCTTCCCCTCGGGGTGTGGGACACACAGCAGAGCCTACCGGCTGAACTAAAGTGAGTTCATATGCGTCAGTCCACACACACACACACACACACACACACACACATGCCACACACACATGCCACACATGCCACACACACACATGCCACACACATGCATGCACATGCACGCCGCACACACACACACTCATGTTTGCGTTCTTTCCCAGGAGTGTGTGTGACAGCAGTGCTGGTCTGTCGGAGGCGTGGGACCCTCCCCTGGCCCATCGTGAGAGGTACTACCAGCTGCCAATCACCCGGGAACACGTCCACTTCATCCAGACACAGGAAGCACTGCAGAGCTGCAGAGAGGCCATCATCCAAGTAACAATGACCGTCATCTATACTCTGTCGTGTGTGTGTGTGTGTGTGTGTGTGTGCGTGCGTGCGTGCGTGCGTACGTACTGTTTACACGTCAGCATATAAGAGCGTTGATCATCTACACACACACACACACACACACCTACCTACTTTAGCGTTGTGTTCTTCGGTCCTGGCCTTAGGAATGCCCAGGTTGGAAAGTGCTTGTTCCAGCCCAGTACTAAAACACCTGTAATCATCAAGCCCTGTAACACAAGCCTCTACAGCTTGTGAGTGCCCCTAGGAGACTGCCTTCCTGTATATTTGCTCTACTGTGCTGTGTTTATTTAACGTCTGTTCTCTACTGCTGAATGTTGGATGTTTTTGTTAAAGTTGACTGTCTTGGCCAAGTCTTGGCAAAAGCGCTCCTTGGACCTCAAAGGGACGTCCTGGGAAAAATAAAGTTCAAATGGTCAAATGAACAAACCCTCCTCTCCTCTCCTCCCCTCTCCTCTCCTCTCCTCTCCTCTCCTCTCCTCTCCTCTCCTCTCCACCCCTTCCCTCTCCTCTTCTCCCCTTGCCTCCCCTCCCCTCGCCTCCCCTCCCTTCTCCTCCCCTCCCCTCTCCTCTTCTCCCCTCCCCTCCCCTCCCCTCCCCTCCCCTCGCCTCTCCTCTCCTCTCCTCTCCTCTTCTCCCCTCCCCTCCCCTCCCCTCTCCTCTCCTCCCCTCCAGCCGGGGTGTGTGGTGGGCGTGGACATGGAGTGGAGGGCCAGCTTCGGCACGATGCCGACCCAGCGCGTGGCACTGATCCAGCTGGCCGTGGCGGGGCAGATGTTCCTGCTGGACCTGTGTGCCGACGGGTTCAGCCAACACAGCAGTACCATCCAGTTCATCAGAACTCTCTTCTCTCACCCCCAAGTCCTCAAACTGGGTGAGATGGAACACGGATTCAGTGGGATAGGTTTCATTTTCTTTGGCATCAACCTAAGATGTATGCATGTAGCCTAATACATGGGGACATACATTTAGGAGGGGAGCCACCCCTCCTAAATTTCGTTGTTTGGTACCTGTACTGTAGCAATGACAATAAAGTCCATTCATTCATTCATAATAAGGAGTGTCTGTCTGTATGTCTGTAAAATACTATAACTGTGACTCTGTCTGTAACTGTAACTGTGACTGTGTCTGTATGTCTGCCTGTCTGTAACTGTGACTGTACGCCTGTCTGTCTGTCTATAACTGTGACTCGGTCTGTCTATAACTGGAATGGAATGGACTTTATTTGTCATTGCTACAGTACAGGTACCAAACAACGAAATTTAGGTTCTGTGTCTGTCTGTGACTGTCTTTCTGTCTATAACTGTGACTCTGTCTGTCTGTCTGTCTATCTAGAACTCTGTCTGTCTGTCTGTCTATAACTGTGACTCTGTCTGTCTGTCTGTCTGTCTGTCTATAACTGTGTCTGTTTGTCTATAACTGTGACTGTCTGTTTGTCTGTCCAGGTTATGCGATGCAAGGCGACCTGAAGAGTCTGATGGCGACCATGCCCCAGTTGTCAGAGGAGCTTCTGAAGACAGAAGGGGTGGTGGATCTTCTCAACGTGCACCAACAGGTAACAGATCAGCCCTCCACCCCACCTAGCAGGGCTTAGCATATCTTAGCATATTTTAGCATAGTTTACCATAGTTTAGCATGGCCACAGTGGCAGCCCCAGATTAACAGCAGATAACGGTAAAAAAAAGATTCTGATTGAATAACAACCATTAGTACTATGTTAGAAATATTATTCTATTAATATTAAGAATGACGTCTGTGTTCTGAACTTGTCTTTCGGTCCCCAGATCCAGCGCAGTGGGCTCCAACGCGGCGGGGTCCCACGGGGCGTGCTGGTGGGGGGCGCGGGCCGAACGGAGAAGGGTCTGAGTCTGCTGGTGCAGCAGGTCCTGGGACGCCCCGTGGACAAGATGGAGCAGCTGTCCAACTGGGAGAGGCGGCCCCTCCGGACCAGCCAGCTCCGCTACGCAGGTCTGGGATGATCACTGTGTGTCTGAATGAGACGTGTTGGATCTCCTCTGTGGTGTTAATGTACCTGATGGGAGAGAGAGGGAGAGGGAGAGAGAGAGAGAGGGAGAGGGAGGGAGGGAGAGGAGAGGGAGGGAGACAGAGGGAGGGAGACAGGGAGGGAGACGGAGGGAGACGGAGGGAGGGAGAGGGAGAGGGAGGGAGACAGAGGGAGGGAGACGGAGGGAGACGGAGGGAGAGAAGGAGAGAGGGAGACGGAGCGAGACGGAGGGAGGGAGAGAAGGAGAGAGGGAGAGGGAGGGAGACAGAGGGAAGGAGAGAGGGGGAGAGAGAGAACAAGTCCCATCAAGCTTTGGGTTTCATTTTTCACATTCTTTCACAGTCTATGCATGCATAATGGCATTTGTTTCCATATATCCCTTATTGTCTCTCTCTCTCTCTCTCTCTCTCTCTCTCTCTCTCTCTCTCTCTCTCTCTCCAGCTGCGGATGCGTACTGCCTGCTGGATGTCTACTCTGCCCTCTCCCAGGCCCCAGCCTCCTATGGCCTGCCGGCGGACCTGCGCTCCCTGTCCTCGCCTCAGCCGCAGAAGAGTAAAGAGGAGAAGAAGCAGAAGAAAGAGAGACTGAAGCAGGGCTGGTGCCGAGGGGTCAGCTAGCTTCACTTCCCTGTTCACCACCCACTGTTTTTGATGTTGTTGTTGTTGTTGTTGTTGTTGTTGTTGTTGTTGTGAGGAACAGGGTTACCAAAGCGACTGCTTTTTTATTAAAAATCTCTTCTTTTTTTTGTACGGTCACATCATGAAATCGCACGTTCACACGGCCTGTTCTGACATCGTTATTAATAACGACCTTCCAGACCGGAGGCCAAATGTCAGCTACTCTCTGTATGAAAGGGTTCATGTGGCCCCTGCCAAATGAGTTCTTATAACAAAGACTTCAACTGTGTGTTTCTAGATACATCCGCTATGTTGAACCAAACTGTGAGAGGAACCATGTCCTTTCTACTTGACATTTGTCGCCCAAGTGGTCAGCATTCTAGAAGGGCGCAAGGGCGACTTTATTCACTGAAAATTCATAAACGACGACGCTTCATTTTGTAGCCAATCAGAGTATCTTTGTTAGGGAAATACCGCATAAAACACTTTAGGCATTCTAGGTGGGGAGTGTCCCCGGAATGTCTTGTCGGTTGGTGAGTCATTCCGTCATGATTTGTGACGTCTCTTGTCACTCCCAGGGGCGCCAGGGAGAGACAGGGGGCCCTGCGTCGAGCCGAGGCCCAGAGAAGAGCCCCCGGCCTGGGCAGGGCTGTGAGGGGGTGGGTGACCCCCCCGGCCCTCCTGGCCCCCCCATATCCCCCAGGCAGCTCCGTGTGGTGTGTGACAACATGCTGCAGGGCCTGGGGCGCTACCTGCGCTGCCTGGGGGTCGACGTGCTGATGCTGGAGAACACCGACGACCACAGGGTCGCAGCGCAGGTCAGACGCAAACACACACACACACACACACACACACACACACAGAGCAGGACACATACAGTGAGCAGGACACACACAGAGCAGGACACATACAGTGAGCAGGACACACACACACACACCCACACACACAGAGCAGAACACACACACATGACAGAAAGAGAAGCCTTGAGTGTGTATGGACGTTGATGCTGAGTATGGTCCTCTGTTCCTCAGATGGCTCAAGCAGAGGGACGTGTCATCCTCACCTGTGGCCAGCCTTACCAGACGGTAGGTACTCACTGTAGCTTTGAAATACATATGTGTGTGTGTGAGTGAGAGAGGGGTAAACACCTTAATTTCCCCTGGTGGATCTATCTATCTAAAGTACACTTTGTCTGGAGAGTCTCATGACTGTGTGTGTGTGTGTGTGTGTGTGTGTGTGTGCGTGTGTGTGTGCGTGCGTGTGTGTGTGTGTGTGTGTGTCCAGCTGAAGTCCCAGGTAGGGGAGGGGCGCTGCCTGTCTCTGGACTGCTCTGAGAAGGCCAATCAGCAGGCGCTCCGTGTCATCAAACACTTCAACGTCCAGGCCACCACCGCAGACATCTTCAGCCGCTGCCAGGTCAGATTCACTCCTCTGTGTGCGTGTGTGCGTGCCCAAACAGCAGACTTAAGGGATGCTGGAGAAACTTAAACTTAAACTCTAGTTTGAGCTAAACTAATGACAATCTCTCTGTGGCGTGTGTGCACATGCGTACTGGCTGAGATTACTTCAACACACAAAAAAGTTCTGCGTGTGCAGTGGGCAAAGCTGAATTCGTTTGGTACACACCGCTAACCGAACCGAAGGACCCGTACAGAAAATGTTTGGTACAAATACGTAAACCATTACACCCCTAGAAGATGGGGTAACTCTATTACTTTACTAGAACAAGAGAATAGCAGTGGCCACTGACCAGGGTGTTACTGTGATGTACCTCATTCTGTGTGTGTGTGTGTGTGTGTGTGTGTGTGTGTGTGTGTGTGTCTGTGTCTGTGTGTGTCGGGTGAGTACAACAGTGGCCAGGGTGGTGTTGTGATGTACCACATTTGGTCGTCTGGAGACGTCTTTCCTGTGAATCACCATGTTTGAAGTGTCCTCTGTGGCAGTGACTGGAACAATGGAGTCTTTACTGTATGTGTCGTAAACAAGAGGAACAGGCTGCTGCTGGGAACCAGCACAGACAGACAGACAGACAGAGACAGACAGACAGTCAGACATAGAAGACAGACAGACAGGGGACAGGCAGACATACAGGACAGACATACAGGACAAACAGACAGGGGACAGGCAGACATACAGGACAGACATACAGGACAAACAGACATAGGACAGACAGACAGACATACAGACAGACAGAGGACAGACAGACAGACAGACAAACGGAGGACAATCAGAGAGAGGACAGACAGGCAGCACCACAGCCAGAGAGAGGACAGACAGACAGAGGACAGACAGACAAAGAGAGGACAGACAGACAGATGGAGGACAGTCAGACATACAGACAGACATAGATGACAGACAGACAGACAGACAGACAGACACATTGGACAGTCAGACATACAGATAGACAGACAGAGGATAAACAGACAGACAGACAGAGAGGACAGACAGAAAGAGAGGAGAGAGGACCGACAGACAGACAGATAGGACAGACAGAAGGACAGACAGACAGACCGAGAGGACAGACGGACCAAGAGGAAGAGGAGGGAGACTCAACAGAGAGAGATGGGTGTCATGCAAGAAAGTGTGATGAGGGAGAAAGTCTGAGGGAGAAACAGAGAGGGGGAAGAACAGGGAAGAACAAGAGTTAATGGGGTAGAAAGAAGAAGAACACTGGCTTTCTTTTTTTAACCAGATAGAAGATAGTTACTCTATCATTACTAAATACTGTACACAGATTAATTTGCCTTGTTTACATAGTTGGACCGCCATGTTCTTCCGTTCCTGGAAGAACTCTAGGGGCTGGTCAGAGAGAGTGGTCCGCCAACAGCTCCCGAACCTGGGGGTCCGGGCCTCCTAGGGGGGGTCCCTCCCAAATGTGTCCACTTGGACCACCTGTATCTTCAGGGCGGGTGGTCACTTACTGCCTAAACATGTCCCCCCCCCCTCCACCATTTGTCTGCTCCAGACAGACTGACGGACTACCGGCCTCTCAAATGGCCCTTGCCCTCGGACCACACAGTCTTCTAGGTTGGGATGCCGAACGTGAAACGGCATGGAAGATTGGAAACATACACACACAGCAGGACACACACACACACACACACACAAATACACGCACACACACACACACACACACACACAAATACATACACACAGAGATCAGGACACACACAAATACATACATACACACACACATACACACACACACACAGAGAGAGCAGGACATACACACACAAATACATACACTCAGGGGACACACTCACACACACACACACACACACAAACATGTCCCCCTCCACCATGTGTCTGTCACAGAGACGAGCAGCCTGCCCTCAAATGGGACGCCGAGTGGAACG
>NC_137689.1:64300816-64369255 GCF_963989245.1 Nansenia antarctica | reverse complement strand
CCTCTTTTTCCCTTCCTCCTGTCATGATGCAACCAGTGTTCTCACAGGAACTGACCAGCAGTTTAATTCAGAGGAGGAGGAGGACCATACCGCCAGTACACGTGTGTGTGTTGGTGTGTGTGTGTGTGTGTGTGTGTGTGTGTGTGTGTGTGACAGGCAGGGGTTATGGCAGTACAGTATGTATCACCCAGTCTTGAGAGGAGCAATGCTAGTGCCACCTGAAGGCGTTACTGGCTACCTGTTAGCTACCTGAATTAGCATTAGCATAGCCGTCTACTCCTTCATATACCTATGCTAATGTGAAAGTGTGTGTGTGTGTGTGTGTGTGTCCGTGCGTGTGTGCCGCGTCCATTCTAATGAGAAAGAACAGCAGCGGAGCGCCATGGCCAATGGTGTGTGACATCACCATCGCCACGGTGACGATGATTCCACTTGTTCAAATCAAAGCAGCGGCTCTGTGCCGTGGAGAGATTTACCCAGCGTCCTCTTCTGCCCGGGACACCCGCGTACCTGTCCGTCTGCATAAGCCCCCCCCCCCCCCGATGAATTCCTTTCTCTCTCTCTCTCTCTCTCTCCCGTTTAATTTTCCTCCTTCTGTCTATTTTTGGTGAACTTTGCGGCCGGTTCCCACACTGCGGTTCCCATGGTTATCGGCGCGGAGATAGCGAGGCGAGCGAGGGGGGTGGGGGGGGAGGGGGGGTTGACAGAGAGCGGGAGAGACAGGGTTGCGCTGTGAGATAGCGGACGGGGGGGGAGGAGGAG
The DNA here is from genome assembly GCF_963989245.1 of Nansenia antarctica. Taxonomy (NCBI): domain Eukaryota; kingdom Metazoa; phylum Chordata; class Actinopteri; order Argentiniformes; family Microstomatidae; genus Nansenia; species Nansenia antarctica. Next base: position 64,368,493 of record NC_137689.1, on the reverse strand, counting down.
GAGGTTGGGGTGGGGGGAGGGTGCTCCCATGAATATTATTTAGGGGAGGGGGGGGGGGGTGGTCACTGAGATAGAGGCCTGCTGAGGTGGGTGGAGCGAAGAAGAAGGGGGTGGGGCGGGGGGGGTCTGGTTAGGGGGCGAGGGGGCACTGAAAAAGGGACAGATTCAGTTCCCACACTTATAATTACTGTGTCACAGGAGACTGAAAGGGGACTGCCGCTGGCCCTGGGGAATCTGCTGGGAGGGAGGGGGGGGGAGGGAGGGAGGGAGGGTAGGGGGAGGGAAGAGGGGGAGAGGTTAGTGCGGTCTATGACACAGGAAACTCTACTCTTTCTTTTGGCTTTACCTCATTGCTTTCACACCAGAAGTGACCCCCTCACCCGCAACCCCCCCACCCCCCCAACTCCTTAACCCCCTCATTCCCTCCTTCTTAACCCCATCCCCCCATCCTGCTTTTTTTCCTTGGGCTTTTGTTCACCATCTTGTCCTGCTTCCTTTTAAAAAAACCTTTCTCTCTCTCTCTCTCTCTCTCTCTCTGTCTTTCTCCCTCCCTCCTTTTTTTGTCTTCCGTTGCGTCCACCTCAGGTTGCTGCATCTCTTTTTGACACTGACGCTCGATGTGTCCCTCCTCCCTCTCCTCTCTCTCTTTCTCTCTCCTCACGTTTTCTCCCTTTCTCTCTCTCTTCTCTCTTATCCTGCATCATTACCACTTAACCCTGCCCTCCTGCCCCCTCTTTAATGTCCCTTTATCTCTCCCACCCGCCTGTGAGTGAGTGAGTGTGTGTTCTCTCAGATTAGCCACACACATTATGAACCCTGTGTGTGTGTGTGTGTGTGTGTGTGTGTGTGTGTATGTGTGTATGTGTGTATGTGTGTATGTGTGTATGTGTGTATGTGTGTGTGTGTGTGTGTGTGTGTGTGTGTGTGTGTGGGTGTGTGTGTGGGTGTGTGGGTGTGTGTGTGTGTGTGTGTGAGATAGTGGTCTAGTGGCTGCTGTCATTGGTCAGCCATTCCACACCGATCCATCAAGTATTTTTTTCTTTCCAGTCGTTCCCTGTGAACACAACACTGGCACGATTCCTGTGTGAATCGCATTGTGCATTGTCCAGCATTTACACACACCCACACCCACATACACAGGCAGGCCCTGGCTGGCTGAAATTGTGTCCACCCTGGGACTTTAACATGCCTCAATGCAAATACCCCTCACCTGTCGTTCACCACCCCCCCCCCCCCCCCGCCTCATCCAAGCCCCTGGCGCTCCCCACCTCATCCACGCCCCTGACGCCCCCACCACCTCATCCACGCCCCTGGCGCCCCCACCACCTCAACCACACCCCTGGCGCCCCCACCTCAACCACACCCCTGGCGCCCCCCCCCCACCTCAACCATACCCCTGGCACCCCCCCCCCCCCCCACCTCAACCATACCCCTGGCATCCCCGCCCCCCAACTCATCCACACCCCTGGCATTCCCTCCCCACCTCACACAAGCCCATGGCGCCCACACCACCTCATCCAAGCCCCTGGCGCCCCCCCCCACCTCATCCACACCCCTGACACCCCCCCCCACCTCATCCACACCCCTGACATCCCCCCCCCGCCCCCACCTCATCCACACCCCTGACACCCCCCCCCCGCCCCCACCTCATCCACACCCCTGACATCCCCCCCCCCCGCCCCCACCTCATCCACACCACTGACACCCCCCCCCCACCTCATCCACACCCCTGACATCCCCACCTCATCCACACCCCTGACTTCCCCCCCCCGCCCCCACCTCATCCACACCCCTGACATCCCCCCCCCCGCCCCCACCTCATCCACACCCCTGACATCCCCCCCGCCCCCCACCTCATCCACACCCCTGACATCCGCCCCCCACCTCATCCACACCCCTGACGCTCCCCCCCCTCCCCTCCAGCGTCCTGCCCGTCCCACAGCCTCTTTCTCAGGGAGAGGCTCCTCCGGGGCGCCGACTGTCAATATTTACCGTCGGGGGGTGAATCACGGAGCATTACAATAACATTCCCTAGATGCCTGTGTGTGCTTGCGACAGGAGAGGAGGTGTGAGATACGGAGGAAGAACCTTTCAGACTTGAGTTCTTAATGGTTAGTCACAATCTTCTAGCCTGTAGGCCTGGAGCCTTTTCATTCTCCACATCACATCTCTGTTCGCAGCTTTTCAACCTCTCAATCTTTAAACCAGATGTCACTTTTCACCTCTCCATATACAAATCATAGGTAACCTTTACACCCCTACATATGCTCAGGAATGTGTTATTGCTACAACAGTAGCCAGAAAAAGTCAACACGAGTCTCAAGTCAAATGTTCACTATACATACAGTACCAGTCAAAGGTTTGACTGGTACTTCCCCGTTCAATTGAACGGGAAAGTGTGTCCAAACTTTTGACTGGTACAGTATGTATGTATCAAATGATCAGTATCCAATATATCATATTATTAATTGAAAGTATGAATCAAGCATTGATCAATTATCACAATCTTCCACATTACGCAACACAGCTCTTCTGCTGGCGTTCCCATGACGGGGCCGCCGCCTCCAGGAACAGGAGCCTCTGAGTCAGTCGACAGGATCGGATGGAAGAGCATGGTGTGTGTGTGTGTGTGTGTGTGTGTGTGTGTGTGTGTGTGTCAGTGAGTGAGTGAGCACTGTGTGTGTATGATATGTCTGTCTGTGTGGGAGAGAGAGAGAGCACTGTGTGTGTGTGTGTGTGTGTGTGTGTGTGTGTGTGTGTCAGTGAGTGAGTGAGCACTGTGTGTGTATGATATGTCTGTCTGTGTGTGAGAGAGAGAGAGAGAGCACTGTGTGTGTATGATATGTCTGTGTGTGAGAGAGAGAGAGAGAGAGCACTGTGTGTGCGTGAAAACTGTAGTCCTCTGGAGGTCCTCGGTCTGTACAGCAGAACCAGTTGTATCTCCTGTTGATGCTCCGACCAAACCGCCGAACCAACGGCTTTGTTTACTGCTCCTTCTCCTAGGTTAGCGGTTTTTTTCCCCTTCAAAACTCCTTATCCCAAAGACGCTTTGTCGAAGGAACTTTTCAGCATTTATTTTTTTTCTGAGCTGTTTGGAGTTAGTAAGCCTCATCCCTCTGGTCGATTGAGGAGGAGAGAGAGATGGGGGGGGGGGGGGGGGGGGGGGCAGAATAGAATGAACTCATAGTGCCAGGGGAAGCCGTATTTGGGGACTATCTAGTGCTGAGACTATTATGCCGGTCCATTGGCCGGTATTGGGCAGCATTGAAGAGAGGTCTCGGCACTCTAGGGGAAGGGCAACAATCAATGGGGTCGGTGGAGCCCCCGGCCCGTCCCTGGGCCACTCCACCCCACAAAGCCCCCCGGGACCCCGGGCTAAGCCTGGGACAAAAAGCCTCCTCTCAATCAATTGTGGTGCGCCTTGACAGGCCCTCTTCTGAGCCCCCCAACGTACAGCAACGCTCAGCGCTGCAGAGCCAAGAACCCCCCCCCCCCCCCCTCCGAAAACCCAGGCTCGGCCAAAACCAACAGGCAGCGCAGGCCCAAACCATTCACTGGGTATGTAGCGACTCGCACGTCCAGTACGGTGTGTGTGAGAAAAAACTGGAAAAATGAAAGGGGAAAAGCATGCCGTGCTTTACCTGTGACTGTCTGGTTGGCTGGCTGTGACATTAGTCAGAGCTGTCGAGTCGGGACAGGCCCGGTCCAAGTTCAGGCTCATGGGGCCACAGACCCGCCAATTACCACGCACAGCCACACACATCAAAGCCCTGCAGGTCGCTGTGAGGTGTGGGGGAGTTCAAACCAGGATTTGAGGGCATCGAGCACACAGACTCATTACCCCTATTCAAATCAATTAAGTGACTTAAACACACACGCACACACACACACACGCACACACACACACACACGCACACACGCACACACACACACACACCTCCCTCAACACACACCATTCTGGAAGTGTTTATCCCTAGTAGACTGCTCCAGGCTTCTTCTTTTTTTACGTTAATTAGTTCATAATTTTCTTAGATTGCATAGTTGATGAAATACATTTTATTCAGTCTGTAATTGACCTTTTTATAATTTATTATTAAATTACAATTAGTATTAATTAATTGTTTTTATTATTTATTGACTGTAAATTACGTAACTTTTTAAAAACTAAATAATTGTACTTTTTTTTTTTTTCATCTGTATGGCGTGTCTGGTGGATGTGTGTGGTGTGGTGTCAGTAACATGTCTATGTACATGAGAGAGCTGAGAGGCAGCAGGGCTGAGTAACCCCCCCCTCGGTTCCCACGCTGCACCTCCCACGGATCCTACCTGACGCTGCCGCAGTTTGAATCACATCACTAATGGCCCATTGGCCAGCCGGCCACGACCACGTGACCCAGCGGCCCCTGTGGCCCCGCCCCCCCCTGTGTGCAGTTCAGGATTTTCCCATGGGAGCGGCCAGAAGAGGGACTGAGCCTGTGTGTGCGTCAGGGGAAAAGTCTCCCCCCGAGCCCCCACCCCCTCCCTCCCTCCCCCCCTCTTCACTACCGCCCCCCTCTCTCTTTCTCTCCTTTTTTTTCCGCCACCTCCTCTCCTTTGAAACACAGTATCACACTAGGATAGCCTTTGTTGTCACGACAAGGAAAATTCCCTTTGGCTTTGCACCCGAAGGAGTGTGAGACACCAGGATGTGTTTTGGAACGAGTAGAGATGTGTAACAAGTGTATCTCACGCCCACCCAAGAGTTCTGTTGTCTGATGTTTGAATCTCTCCTGTGCCCTGTGTGTTTATTATCTAAGCATAATTTATAGTGCTTTTTTCTAATTGCATGTTCAGTCATTTCAAAGCCAGTCTCTTTTGACGCCTCCCGTCCCTTTTTCTACCCGCCCGACAGAGGGATCTAGTGGAATGTCTAATTCCTCTGCCATTGTTGGAGGACATGCATACACAGGAAAATGGGTAACAACATGTCAAATCACATGGTACATACTCAAACAGTAAGGTATCCTTTATTTAGCCGGAAGCGCAGTTTTTCTCATGCCTCGACAGGGCTTTTTGTGTGTGTGTGAGTGCGTGTGTGTTGGTTGGCAGCTGTGTGTGTGTGTGTGTGTGTGTGTGTGTGTGTGTGTGTGTGTGTGTGTGTGTGTGTGTGTGTGCGTGTGCGTGTGCGTGCGCGTGTTGGTGTGTCGGTGTCGGTGGGCCACTGTGTGTGTGTGTCTGTCTGTGTAACACATGTGGATGAGGAGAAGAGTGTGTGTGTGTGAGTACGTGGATTGGCCCAGAGAGTTACAAGAGCAAGTTTTGACTTGCTCAACCATGGGAAACTTTGAGCTGAGTAAATAGTCACTGTGTTTTCCTGGCTGCAGCCACTGGGATGTGTGTGTGTGTGTGTGAAGAGAGAGAGAGAGACACACATAGAGAGAGAAATCAGCCACGGTAGAATAGAGAGGGCGTGAGAGATGTCTCCCTTCACCTCACCAGGGGTTAGTTTTAGCACCTGTGTCTCTCACACTTCCCACACACCCCCCCCCCCCCCCAAGCACGGACTCCTCACACACACTTCTGAGTCACAGGAAGGGATCCGTTCCTTCGGGGAAACTATCACAACCCTATAGGGTATGGGTTTGTCTGAGGCTAGCCAAAATGTGTTACGGTACAACAGTGTTAGCCAGCCTAAATCTGTCGACAGAGGAGAGAACTGGTGCCCGGTTGATTTATGGTCCCCTCCTTAAGTGGCCGGTCGTTTGCAGGGGTGGAGTTCAGGTGTATTGACGAGGCTTTTAGCACTGACATGCTGTCAGGGGGGGCCCACAGACGAGGAGACACTAATGTCCCCACACCCACAGAGCACAGGAGCGCCGTGGAAGTGTGAACGCTACCGAGGCGCGAACGCTCTCTCCAGGAGAGGAGCCGTGGAGTGTGTGTGTGTGTGTGTGTGTGTGTGTGTGTGTGTGTGGGTGTGGGTGTGTGGGTGGGTGGGTGGGTGTGTGTGTGCGTGTGGAAGGGAAAGGGAAGGTGTCTGTTTCTGGTGGACTCTTGTGTGGGTGGATGCTGTGGAAATGCGTGATGGGCTTCACATCATCACGTGAAATGCCTTTTCTTGGTTGGTCTCTGCTGTCCACATATCCCGTGTGAACACTACAGATACTACACGATACTACTAGATAGAACTATACTGACTGGATAGTAACTGACCTGTGCTGAGGGAACGTTTTGTATTCTTCTGCTTGCCAGGTGTGTAACAGTGACCAGTATATGAAGCTGTCAAGAGAAGTTATGGCTCGTCTACTGAAGGAGAGAGGTCTGTTCCTTTCCCATTGAACTCACTAATAACTGCCAAATAATTCCAGAACACTCACCGCATAGACCTAGCAATAGTCCTTTGATTGACTACAACACAAAGCATCCCCCCATTTGTATTAACATGTTCAAACATGGAACAATTAAGAACATTTTGTCTGTGATATTTGATTCACATATTTTGGGATTCTCTAGGTTTTCTGCCGGAGCAGGCTCAGGAACAGGAACAAGAGGAGGAAACCTGGGACGATCCTTTGACCCCCGCGACCCCCAGCCAAAGCCCCGGGACCCTCAGGTACATCCCTCAGTGTCGCTGGGCCCCGGTGTCAGACCTGGACCCCGACACCCTCACCTTCCCTGGGGGGGCCACCCTGCAGCTCCACACGGTCCCCCCCGGCCTGCTACCCAGAATCCCCGTCTTCTTTATATGCACCGGCTGTGGCAAAGTCTTCTGGGAAGGGTCCCACTTTGGCCGGGTCATCTCCCAGTTTCAGGAAGTGCTGCATATAGCTGAGGATGACATCACACCAGGCCTACCCAATCCAGAGAGGCGGCTGAATTTATAACACTACTGATTGGTTACCAAGACTACACACTGGTTCTGCTGCTTTTTCCCCAGTCTCTTTTATGTTGGATCTTTTTTTAAAGTTTGTCTGATTCAAATCCAGATGTTCAGAAAGTCCAGATGTTCTATACTGGAATTTACTTCACCTTTGAAGCTAGGCCTTTTGTTTTTACTGGTTTCTGTGTAGGAAGATGTGTGTTCCAATTTTATTTTAACATTTCCATTTACCATTACGTGGGGGGTGGGGTCCTTGTTTTTTACATTCTGTGGCCTTCATCCGTTATATGTTATTCATTTATCTTGTATTTTACTGTTGGGATCAAACAAAATAAGTTGTTTTTATAAAAGGGCCATCACCACCTGATGATGGAATTCCATATTAAACTCACTTATACATTATGTTGTATCATTTGTTTAGTTTAATTATTTGATTATCACCTGTTCATTTCGACAGGAGGCGTTCATCAATTATTCAATTAATTACAACAAGGTTTGTCAACTCCAGCCCTGGGGGAACAACACATTTGCACATTTTTCTTTTGTGCCAGCACTAACTCAGCTGATTGAATTCCTGGGATCAGAGACACTGATCTAGACTCCTGGTCAGTCAGCTCTGAGAGGCCCTCAAACTTAGAGCCTTTCTACAAGGTTTCACCTGCTCCCTTCAGGCAAGGTCACCATGAAACCTAAACCTAAACCCAAACCCTGGCCCCCTTCTGTCCTTAAGGATCCCTGCTCAATAAAAACTCAACCCAAACCCTGGCTCCCTACTCTGCTAAAGGATCCCTGCTCAACAAAGGTGCTTGCCGCTTTCTCCCACTGAAAGCCACGGGCTACTGGATCCGTGATGAACACAGGCTAACCGCTTATACAACCAAATGTCAACATAACATCTTAACGTAACACGGGCTACTGTTCCTTCCCTAGAATAATGTTACAGTTCATAATAGTGTTGATTGCCTGTGTGTAAATATGAGCCTCTCCGTGAACTGTACCTGAGCCATAGTCGGAGCTACCTGTGTTACAACTTAATGTTAGGCTCTTAAGACTTTGGTAAATGCCAAAGTCCATACGAGCCTCTCCCCTCCGGGTGCTAACGGGTTGGACTCCATTTGCACCGCAGAGCGAAGGGTTAATAATACACTTGTTAGCGGTACTGTGTGGCCACTAGTTTATTCGTTACATGTTTACCAAAGAGAGTTACAATGTCGAGATGTCCTTTTTTGTAGCAGCTGCCTGCTGGCGTGCCCGAAAAATGTGATCCATCTGGCTGTGGGGCTCGGTGGAATCTAGGTCATTGCAGTTTAAAGCTTCTAGATAGTTGTGTTTTTATTTTTTTTATTTTTATCAGTTTATAATCGAAAACAGAAGTGGGGTATTTTGATTCCGCGCACCATTTGTGCGTTCCATTTCTGAGTTGGCATAAAAGTCTCTATAATTTAACTCCCATGTTTTAATGTTGGCATGTTGCAAAGTACCCCGCTTGTATGTTGGTATTTAAGTACAGACGTTACCATATTTTATATTTAGTGTAGTGGAGCTGTCCTGGAACGAGCTACCTGCCCTGGCTGTCCGACTGCACAGCCCTGCTCGGTGCTCTGAGTTTCTGCTGCTCTCTGTTATTTGATCCTCTCTCTTTCTTTGCTGGGAAGAAAAGCTCGCCTCTTTCCCACGCTCCTTGGCCACGTGGTGCTGTAATGAATTGGATTTTGAAGGCCCCTCCCCTCTATTGAAACGTCACCGTCGCTCCGCAGATTCCCCAGGCCGTGAGCGAATTTGCGGAACCTAGGATGGTAGGGGAAGGCAGGGCAATACCGCTACCTGATTGGTTGGCGAAGCACTCGTGAAGAGCCCCCTCAGTGGTCTCGCCAGCCAATGAGGGGGCTCTTCACGAGTGCTTCGCCAACCAATCAGGTAGCGGTATTGCCCTACCTTCCCCTACCATCCTAGGGTCCGCAAATTCGCAGGCCGTGAGTCAGGGGGCTCCTCCCGTCCGTCCGTCCGTCCGTCTCTTCTGTCTGGCCCCGGCGCCAAAACCCGACAACGACAGGCTGGCTGGAGGTTTTACACATATCACATCACACTTCGGTCTTCAGTCGCGGAAGAAAATGTCTTGTTTATCAACAGAACAAATGCATTGGCCAACAGTTGGACTTGGTTGTTTCTGTCTCCAACCACATCATAAGATGTCTATAGTCTCTAGATGTTTCCAAATTGTTTTGACAGAAGTACCACCACCACCTCTTCAAAGCCCGATTGTCCTCCAAATGTGAAAGATTACCACTGACACCGACAATCATTACTAGATTAGTTAACCAAAGGTTACCACTGCGCCTTTACGCCTTTACGCAGGAGTGCGCACATGGTTTTGATGGGTTAATGCTGATAAACTGGCCACGGGGTGTGATGCCAAATTGTCCGTTACATCAGTAACACTATTGACTGCAGATAACATCCGTTTATTTAATCAATTATGGTGAACAATCAATACTGCTCCTGACAAAATAGTTGTTTCTGGATTACCTTTCGGTTCCGTGTTCCGTCGAAGAAAAACATCATCTTACATTGCATTGCCTAAATTGTTTACACATGGCTGTGTCCTATGAATTAGCCCAGAAAATCGTGTTTTCTCATTTCCCCTTGGAAAAGCAGACTTCCTGACTTCCTCCTAAACACTGCAAGTAACAGGAGGAGAGCAAACGCCACAGTTTGGGAGATAACGGGCCGATAGAGAGAGCTCAGCTCCTGTGGTCTCTGTACAAATGTTTTCCAACTGGCCAGACACTTGGTGTTCTGATTAACGGACAGATGTTCCGGTCTCCTGGCACTTTTGGAGACGCTGCACTTCTAATGCATAATATTTGTTTCATGTTATCTTAGGCGAAAGTTTGTGCCACGATATTAGATATTGTAGCTGCAAAAAAGGCTACACCATAGACACTGCAAACATCTGGTCCACAAAAGTGTACTAGGTCAAGGTTAAACATAATAATGTGCTTGCGTTTGATATCCATATCTCATAGGCTATTTGTTTGCACCACATTGAGTGTCGTGTGTCCGTGTATATATATCGAAGTCTAGAGCCCATTTAATGCTGTACCTGTGAACACGTGTGCATATGCAACATAATGTTGTTGAATCAGAAACGTCTGTTGCGCTCCGGTTGTACGTGCTGCTGTATAGCCTTCATCAAATCGTGAGCTTAGAATGATAAGGTTCTATCTCCGTTTAGGGTAGTTCAGAGATATTGAGCGTCAATGTTTTGACATTCCATTATGTTTGGTGAGATGGAACCTTTGTATTTTATGAATTACTAACTCAAAAATGTCAACATTTTTAAAATAACATCACACAGACATTAATAAACACCTAATGGATCAGATTATGTAAAAAAACTAAATTTTGACAAAAATGGAGATAGAACCTTATAATTCTAACGTCACGAAATGAATTCAATGCTTTGTGTATGTTCACACGTATAGCAGCGTTATCCATCAGACAGGCCGAACATTTGAACTGACTGAAAGCGTTTTACAAAACAAAGTTGGAACATTTGAACATCAACATAGAAATATTAGGCTATATTAACAGTTTATAGCCTGTTATTAATATGAACTGTTTGCATGTGTATGTGTGTTTACCTCGGGGTGAGGCCTATATAGCCAAAGTGTAAGGGTTCTATTAGTAGCGGGCGCCTCTGCCTGCGACATATGGTAGGCTACTGTACGTCTGTCAAATGTACAGTTGAGTGTGGGAAACCGATGACATTCTGTAAGTGCTAAACCATGAAAGCCGGGCGGTTAGAGAATCGCAGGTCGGTCTGTAGATGTTCAGACTTGCGAGGCTACCAAACGGAGCAAACGGTCCTCTGTGCCGTGTGTGACTGTGTGTGGTTGGTGAGAAAGGAGCGCAGCCGTCCGGTTCTCACGGTGCAGCGTCTCACGGCAGCGTCACCTCCTCTCAATGGTAAAAGGAAGTGGCGCAGGCTTTGTTATTTGAAGTTCCATTGCTTGTCACTTAAAACAACTGGAATATCCGCAGTTGATATTCAAACAACTCACAACAACCAGAGGGATGTCGTGACGTTAGAATTATAAGGTTCTATCTCCATTTTTGGTCAAAATTGAGTTTTTTACATAATCCGATCCATTAGGTGTTTATTAATGCCTGTGTGGTGTTATTTTTAAAATGTTGACATTTTTGAGTTAGTAATTCATAAAATACAAACATTCCATCTCACAGAACATAATGGAATGTAAAAACGTTGACGCTCAATATCTCTGAACTGCCCTAAACGGAGATAGAACCTTATCATTCTAAGCTCACCATGTGTTTGTTATATGATGTCTATAGCATGTCTACTATAACCTTAACTGTACTGTTATCCATCTCTTGTATAGCCTACCTCTACCTACCGTACTGTATTTATCACTTATTATCACTATCATGTTTTGCACTATATCACTATTTGCACTTCTGGTTAGATGCTAAACTACAGTTCGTTGTCTGGTACTTGTGCTCTGCAATGACAATAAAGTTGATCTAATGTAATTTAAAAATTAATCTACTCTATCAGATTTAAGTTCCAGTTGGGTTGAGGTTTTTAGCAGTCAATTTACTATTTTTTCCCCGTGTCGTATTATACAGTACTCTACAGTAAACCCGGTCATGGAATAATACGAATCCAACATAACACTGTAGGCCTATTTGTATTGATAAGGCGACACACAATTTGTTGTCTTGTGTAATTCATTCATCCAGTGTAAATGTGATCACTGAAGGAATGTCTTTATTGTAGATTAGGTGATCACGTTAGGGAAGTCTTTCATTACAAGTGTAGGCCTACACACATATACAGTATATACAGTATATATATTTATTCAAATTGTTGACAGTTATAGGTTACAGATACTATATTCTGCATCATGACTTCCCTAGCATTGCCGTGTTTCGGAGGAAGCCTCGTTTTAACACAGAGTAGCAAACCACACCTCTCCTTCACTAGTTTGCCATTTCTAACACCTTTTTGAGCCCCGAATTATCATGACTTGAAAGAGGGCGATGAATGGGTCCTTCACCGTAGCCTATCACTCTGATTTTGACGTTTTCATTTATCTGCTGGGAGCGCTATTCCTCCGTCGAAAACGACTTGAGATTCGAATGGCAGGAATAGGAACCATAATAATTGAGCATTGATGTCAAATATCCAATTCATTCATCCCCTCAGATCCGTTACCCAACGACATGTTGCTTTATCTGCGTTTTTTTGGCGGTGTTGTTTATGACTGCTGTCACACCGTTTCCCCTCGTGAAAGTCATGTCTCTGTCGTGGATTCAGGAAAGAAGAAACTTTTTATTGATGCCACTTGTTTTATTTCTGCACGACATTTGGCTCCAGAAGACCACGCCTTCCTCTGCGGTTCCACGGTGGTGACCCCTCCCCCAACAGCCCGTGTAGCCTATCACCGTCCCCGGTGTCCGCCCATTCAGCCTATCACCGTCCCCGGTGTCCGCCCCTTCCACCGGAGTGTCTTCTGTGGAGCAGCTTTGTTATGCAAATAAAGGACGCGTAAAATCTCCTCCTCGCGCGCACCGTGGAGCAGAGACTCACGAGGACCGCACGAAGGACACGCAACACGGGGCACGCGGGGAATTTCATAGCTTGTCGCCACAACCCGTCCAATTGTCACAGGCAAGTACCAAAGTTTCATCAATATTACCGACTGCTTTCTTTGTTCCAATTGTATCTTCCACAGCGTGCGTAAAAGTATGCGTAAAAGTAGCCTGTGCGTAAACTTCTTTTGATGTAGACCGTAGGAATGTATGTATGCCCTTGCAACTAGTTGAGATTTAGTGAACTAACGTGGGTCCGTACCTGTTTCTCACAGTCGCACTGGCCAGACGAACTGCGGCGGCTCCAGGAACGTGCAGGCAAGACGTACACATACCAAGAAGAGCCTGCCAAGACCCACCGGCTTATTCACCGCGTTTGGAGATTTCTAGATTTCGTTTCTATACTTCCAAAATCCAGACAGAAGAAAAGTTGGAGCTGTCGTTCTCCATCTCTGCCATACAGCCTACCTGGTGCTGCTGCAACCACGGACCACAGCGGAGACTACACCTTGCGACACTTGGATCTCTTAAAAACTCTCCTTTTAGGGATTTTGGATTTCTCAACTATTGACAACATTTTGCACACCGAGTGTGTTATTTTTGTCTCTGTCCTTTTTGGGATATATATGTATATATATATATAGTGGTCATATTTCTATAGTATACCATTTTTGTGCCTTAACTGGTAGTTATCCCGTTGCTGGACATATTACCAGACCAGAGACTCATATAAGGTGATTATCACACAGAGAGAGTCAGGATCTATTCCCCAGCCCAGTTGAAACCATGAGCCAAGCGGATGTATCGACTTGCTCGGCCCCTCAGAGGGTATTCCAGGAGGCGGTGAAGCAAGGCAACACAAAGGAACTCCACTCGTTGCTTCAGAACATGACCAACTGCGAATTCAATGTCAACTCCTTCGGGCCCGAGGGACAAACGGCTCTGCACCAGTCCGTTATCGACGGGAACCTCGAACTTGTGAAACTGTTGGTGAAATTCGGAGCCGATATTCGACTGGCGAACAGGGAAGGGTGGAGTGCCTTACACATCGCCGCTTTCGGAGGACACCAAGACATAGTTTTATACCTCATCACTAAGGCCAAGTACTCCTCTGGCGCACGGTGATCCGAGCTGCTGCCAGGTAAACACGGGAAAGCCGGGCTCTTGTAAACGTTGCGTTTCGATTGACATAAGTTGTGCCAAATTAAAACCAGTCACTTCCCTTTCATCAAACCAAAACGGGGGTCTTTCTGACTCGTGAGTGAAACACCACATGGTTCTTGTATCTGCTTCCTTCAGCATGAGTCTTGAAAAAAAACACAAAAAAACGCCATTTTGGTGGGTTGGTACTAAAGCTTTTTTCTTGAATGTGTATAATAGATTGGGACGTATCAAAAAATAAGCCGGTGTTATAACTCCCGAGGACAGACCCAGGCCTAGTTTTACGCGGCGGCAGCCCATCTCCTTGCCGCGGTTCAACTGAAACGCTTCTTTATTTGGCTTCGTGTGAAGGTGTTCACCCTGCAGCTATCGCTGTTCACTCGTATGACCCTTTTAAATTATTTTTCATAAAAGATGGCACTTGGTGCTGTGGCTGCATGCTGGAATATCTGAAAGGGAAGACGTGAACACGGGAATGAAGGCCATCCTCTATTTGGCTTTTTCTTTTTTTAAATTAATGATTTGATCTTTTCAAAGAGCGGCATTACGATATCCAATTCGCTTTTCAAGATGTGTAATCAATGTAACAACAATTGACTTAATGTTGTTAAGTACTGTACACAATAGCTTTACTTTGTTCCTTTATAAAAGTAGCTAAATGCGCTCTGCCTCCACCGAGCAGGCTGCTGGCGTCAACGTTCAGGCCAGTGCGACCAATGGTTCATGTGTTACTAAACCGCTGCTTTCGCTTTGTATCAAAACGTCAGGAAAGTCGCATTTGGAATTCACTTTATAATCTCCTTTCAGTATTTTATTAACACCCTGGTCATCACTGTGAATACAGGCTGGGTTTTATTTATGAAGGTACATTGAGAAGATGCATTTTGAATATGTTGTGGTTCTTTTTTTTTAATCAAATCTATAAGTTTAAGAATATTTAGGGTGACTTAAGCTGCTTCGGACTCGTAGTGTGAACTGTCCCGTGTGGAGATCCCGTGTGACAAAAGCCTAAATTTGTCTCCAGCCTACTAGAAAGTCTTTTTGTCCCTATGAACTCTGTTTGGTTGTCTTTGCCAACTACCTCGACTGTAAAGTATTCAAAATCATTGGACTTTCTCACACAGGAGACACTCCTCGACACAGCAGGAGAGATTCTAACATTTCCCCGACCCTGTCTGTAGGCAAGACAATAAAACCTGGACATTCAAGTGACATAAACTCGTATTTTGGCAGTAGGCCAATTCATGCCTTCATTTTTTCCCCAATCCAAATGATGTGGAGGCCAAACGACGGCAAGGCAATGCATGCCCATTTTTTTTCGTCTTCACCCGGGACAATTTATTTCCCACACTACAACCAAACTGACTAAATCTGATAAGCAAAGCGTTTTTGCCTTTCTATAAGGTATGGTTGACACATGGCAAATGTTGTTCTTTTCATCAGCCGAACGCATATATGGTCGTTCTGCTTGAAGTTTCTATTTAGTCACAAAAAATGGAATTTATTGCATGACTTATAAATGCAGGGAGTTTTATTGCACAAAATGCGGAGCCTTTTACGCCCCCGAGTGCCTGGTCGGGTAACTGCAGGAGCTGAGGCTTACGAATAGTTACTACTGAGCGGGACTATAAACATATTATTACTGTTTTATTATGATGATTAACATCACATGACTAGTGCAGGATATCGACAGAAATTGGTTTTAAAAACTGCCTGCTGCATTTTCAAAGTCATGGCACCCTAATGTTTGTTTCAATGCTGCTTGTTACTTTTATTTTGTTGATCTTTTTTTTTTACTCAATGGCCAACAGTGAGTGACAGATAAGTCTGATAGCATCACAGTCAGTCATTAAATGAGAACCCCAGTGTGTGTGCAGGTATGTGTGTGTGTGTGTGTGTTGCGTTTGTGTGTGTGTGTGTGTGTGTGTGTGTGTTGCATTTGTGCTTGCGTGTGAATGTATTGTGTGTGTGTGTGTGTGTGTGTGTTGCATGCATGTGCTGTCCTGTCCTACCTGTGTGTCCCTGTGTGAACCGTGCTCCTCAGTGGCGTTGTGTTGCTGGGTGTTGGTTAAGTCAGAGACACCAGGGGTTGAGGTCTGTCCATGCACCTGGAAATACAAACACGAGCGATATAAAGAACATCAAGGAATAGATTGGTATTAGCAACAAAACAATATGCATCGCTTGTCTTAAACTTGATCTTTTTTTGATTTTTTTTAAGTATTGCACTGATGATGACTGTTGTTGATTAGTTGGCTTTGTGTCAACATTTTAATTTTTTTCTGAATAGAAAAAAAGGAACACAACAAAATACTATTGTATAAAAAAAAAAAAAGCTCCAGGTTATAATGTCTTTTGTGTGTTTACTTTGTGAAACAGTGTGTTTTCGCAAAGATGTTTGTATCTCTGTGATCGGGTGTATGTATATATATATATATATATATATGAATATATATAAACGCTGGTAATATCTCGGAGCACTTTCTTTTCTGAAGTGCGGTCCTCCTGTTGTTATGAAAGGGGAATAATACATTTGATGGTAAGATCATTGTTACAAAAGAATTGCACGGTGTATGGTTGTTCTGCTCAACAGTGTCATAACATTTATGACCCAAGAGCGGACGACTGGATTGGTGTAAATGAATGAGAGAAGTGCTGACTTTTTTTGGGACCAAGCTCTGTTTTTGTTTTGCTTCTTTTTTTAGCAAGCAAAAATGTGTTGAGTTTCATAAATGAGTGATGCGGATGTTCCATCGTGTTGATTTTGGGTTTTTTCTTTTATTTGTTTTGTTTGTATTTTTTTTTTTCATGTTTGTAACACTGTGATCATGTGTGGTGAGGAAATGAGTGCTGTAATATTTTTGTACGTTTGTGTACAAGCCAGTAAAGACATCATTAAACTCTATGTTGTGTCTATGCATATGTTTCTTCCCCCTCTCCTCTCGCCCAGGCCTGTTCTCCTCCCCCTTATTTCCCATAGAAAAGGATGGTGAGGGGGCTCAGACCCCCTCTCTCCCCCAGGCCCGGCCCAGCCCGGATCCCCATTCTCTCCCTTTGTCATTCATTTGGCCTCGTCCTTTCACAGGCTGGATAAAAGAGAGCAGAGCACTGTGGGTAGTTGTGCTTTAAAGAAGGTTCCCTCCCTAGTGTGTGTGCAGGTATTATGTTACCCATCTCTGTGTGTTGGCCAGGTCCTGCAATACCATCCATCTTCAACTCCCACCCCCCCTTCCCTCCCCCTTACTTCCATGCCCATACCTTGGAATTGCATTGCAGGCGTCCTCATCGTAGACCAATCAGTTTCCAGTCCTTCTAAAGGTGATAAATATGGGGACTGAACATACAATTGAAGGCAACACATGCTGCTATTCTCATAAGATTAGATCAGAGGCCGACCACACCGTCTGTCCTCCATTTCTGCTCTCAGAAGAACACATGCACGTTAGTAAAATGTGTGGTTTGGTGAAGTGGTTCATTGCGTTTGATATGTATCACCAAATGCCAAATCTTAGTACATCGTTTTGGAGAGGTATAAAGTTTGCATCTCTTATTGTAGACTAATATAGATCATATCCTACATATGCACCCGTTCCACACAGGTGTGATGCAGTTGTGTGTTACCTGTAGTTCATACTGTATGTTTGGAATGAGAGTATAAGAAAGGAGGGCTGCCGTAGAGGTCTGGCTGTTAATCCACCACTGGTGTTTGATACCATGGCCGCTTGTCCTTCCATACCTCCTCCCTCCCTCTCCCTTCCCCTCTCTCTGTCTCTCTTGCTCGCTAGTTCTCTTTCCCTCTCTCCCCCTCTCTCTTTCTCTCTTACTTCCCCCCCCCTCTCTCTCTCTCCCTTCTTCTCTCTCTCTCTCTCTCCCTTCCCCTCTGTGTCTGTCTCTCTCTCTCGCTCGCTCGCTCTCTCACTTCTGCAGGATGTTTTTGTTCAGTTAGATTTCCATTGTCCGGCGGCTGAGTTGGCCAGTCTCCCAGGCCTTCAACAGAGAGGCCCCCTAATAGATTCTTCATGTGCCTGCCACACATCAGAGCAGGAATTTGGAAATGATTTTAGCAGAGTCCCCCTAACGAAAAGAGGGAGAGAGAGAGTGAGAGAGGACAGCTGAGTCTTGAGTTAGGGAGAGAGGAGGATTGTGTATGTGTGTGTGTGTGTGTGTGTGTGTGTGAAAGAGAGAGAGAAAGTGTGGGTGTGGGTGTGGGTGTGTGTGCGTGTGAATGAGAGAGAGAGAGAAAGTATGTGTTGAGTGAAAGTAGCAAAGCGTGAAACTGCACACACTCATCCCTATCTGCAAAGAGATCTGGCGTCGGTGTTTCATTTGCTGTGTGCATGCCGTTGTGTTTGGTTTTGAAGTGGGTGGTACATCGCCTTACCTCAGTAGAGAGGCTACAGATCAGACAACAACAAGTGGTTCACACACAACCCTAGTGTCTGTTCGGCCCTGATCGTTCACAGGTAAACCTAGGCATGGATATCTCTCCTGCTCCTGGGTTATCTGACCTATCTACATTGTATCTGTCTGTCTGTATGTCTATTTATCTATAGCTACCCATCTGTCTGTTTGTCTATCTGTCTATCTACCTGTCTGTCTGTCTATCTATCTGTCTATATATATTTATCTATAGCTATCCATCTGTCTATCTGTCTATCTACCTGTCTATATATATATATATATATATATATTTACAGTATATTGTTCTCAGAGAAACCCATGTTAGTGTTATGGAGCCTAATGGTGCTGAACCATAATGAATGAGCTGAGCCATGTCCCGTCCCTGAAGACCCGGTTCCTTCCAGACACAGCAGATTTCAGAGTCTAGATGGCGTGTGGAATGCTGACGTATGTTACTTAGTCTGTCTCTATACAAAACACAACACCCTTTTATTCCCACATAAGTGAGGTGGGTGGAATTCTTGGCAATAAAATACATCTTCTCACATTTTCTATCTACACAAACTAAGGAACATTGTATATGTCAGTGTTCCCTCTCCAAAACACACAGTAGACATGACACATTGGGGCGGCTGTGGCTTAGGAGGTAAAGCCGGCGTCCAATGATCGCAAGATCGGCAGCTCAGTGGTTCGAACCCCGGCTGGCCATGCGTCAAGGTGTCCTTGTGCAATGCACTGAACCCCTAATTGCTCCAGGGTCGCCTTCTATACCCCTTGCCTAGAGCATAAAATACCAAATTCCAACAATTGACTGACAAGTTGATTGCATGGCAATAAAACGATTATTATTGTTATTATTATTATACATACTGGCTCATGTATGTTGGGGCGTCCCAAACCTCTGGACCTGAGGAGGGCTCTGGGCCCTGAAGAGAGTGTGCATCCTAGAGGATGTCCAATCACATCCATGATAATACGTTTACCACCACAATGACAGCCTATGCTAATAGGTCTGCCATAAAAGACAAATGTAGGCATCGTAAAGGCCTTTTTATGGTGTCAGTGACCCAGAGTATTTCAGTAATGGTCTCCAACCTAGCCTACAACCCCCCACCCCCAGAGAGGACTGGCCTAACCTCCTAGCCTATCCTCTTAGCCTACCCTCCTAACCTATCCTCCTAGCCTACCAATCTAACCTTCCAACCTAACCTAACCAACCCTACTAGCCTACCAACCTAACCTACTATCCTCCTAGCCTACCCTCCTAGCCTACCCTCTTAGCCTAGTAGCCTATCCTCCTAACCTAGCATCCTGGAGAGGACTGGCCATCCTAATCTCAACTCAAACCTATGAACTGATTCCGTGCTGAGGGTGAATAAAGTCACCCAAGTGGTGAACATTCTAGAGTGTCACGGGAGACTTTATTCACCAAAAATGCATAAATAATTAAGCTTTATTTTGTAGTATTGTTGCTAGGTAAATGCCATATAAAACACTTGGCACTTTAGGTGGTGAGTGTTCTGGAATTCTTTCGGAAAGTGTTTTTGTCCTGTGCATAGGAATTATGTACCATATTGTTTTTTGGGGGACCGAAGGTCAATGGATGCTGAATGGGAATGGCTCAGGGTGACGGGTCTGGCGTTGTTGACCGGCAATACTGATGATGCTCAGCTGCCTAATCCTCATGGATCCATTGCTGGCTTGACCAGCTTGTTTTTCAAAACTCACTGACCTCACACTCCCCCACCCCCCCACCCCCTCCCCGAAGACAACAAAAACATGTCTGTCGCTAAAACACTCTACCCTATAAGTCTGCCCGTGAGTAAGAAAGCAAGAAAAGGCAAGAGAGAGGAGAGAGAGAGAGAGAGAGAGAGAGAGAGAGAGAGAGAGAGAGAGACAGGTGGCCAGGCCGGTCTTTCCTTGCCCTCCGCTCCTTTTTGAACTTTTCTTTCATTCTTTCACTCCATTCTGTGCTTTTCCATAGCGAAGTGACAAGCCGCCCCATTCACTCTCTCATTCTTCCCTCCCCTCCTCTTTTGTCTGGGCCGCTCAGTCCTGCTTCAGCTCTATTCAGGAGCCAGACGGCTCGCCATTGACTGGAGCCCCTGCAACCCCCCCGCGACCCCCCCCCCCCCCGAAAAAACCTGGCCTGTCCCCACCCTGCACCCTGCAGCTGCTATGCTAATGGGCTGAGGGGATGGGCGAGGGGATGGAGGGATTGGGAGAGTGGGAGGAGGGAGAGAGGGGAGGGAGGGGAGGAGAGAGAGAGCTGCAGCAGAGGGAGAGAGAGAACAGAGGGGTGACCCCACTCCTCCATCTCTATAACATGCTGGAGGCTTGGAGCAGCAGACCTGTTACACAAAGGGACTGCCCCTCCCTCCTTTCCCTCCCCAGCCCCCCCTCTCCCCCTGCCTCCCCACACCCCCCCTCGCCTCATGTACCTCCCCCTGCCTCTCCCCCGGCCTCTCCCCCTGTCCTCCCCTTTCTCATTCAAATCCATTTTATACCCCAGTGTTAAAGGGGAGCGCTGTCACAGCAGTGTGTAAAGTAACCTTACTCCTGCCCTCCAGGCTAACACCCTCCATACAGAGCAGGCTGTGTGTGTGTGTGTGTGTGTGTGTGTGTGTGTGTGTGTGCGTGTGTGTGTGTGTGTGTGTGTGAGTGTGAGTGTGTGTGTGTGTGTGCGTGTGCGTGTGCATGCATGCGTGCATGAGTGTGTGTTTATGCGTGTGTGTATGTGTTTGCGCGTGCGTGTGCGTGTGTGTGTGTGTGTGTGTGTGTGTGTGTGTGTGTGTGTGTGTGTGTGTGCGTGCGTGCGTGCATGCTTGTGTAAGACCATTCCTGTGTGTGTGTGTGTGTGTGTGTGTGTGTGTGAATGTGTGTGTGAGAGAGAGAGAGAGACCATTCCTTTGCTCAATGCAAGATGGAGACCCATACCTCTACAGTGCTTGGCAGTAGCACCTGTCTCTAGCTCTGGTTTCACCTTCCTCCTTCAACTGAAACACACCACCCTCTTCCTCAACCACTCATTCCTCTCACTTCATTACATTCATTCATTAGTTTTCATCTTGAAAGAGTGAGGGAAGTCTGAATAACAATGAACAACATTTGTCTGAACCAGTTAAAAGCCAGGACAAGCTAGTTGTGGAATGCTAGTCTGGGAATGTTGGTGGATACGATTTGAGGATACAAGTGTTTGTGATAAAAATGTGTGAGTGCTTGTGTGTGTGTGTGTATGTTTGAGTGTGTGAGTATGTGTGTGTGTGTGAGTATGTGTGTGTGTGTGCGTGTGTGTGTGTGTGTGTGTGTGTGTTGCACACATCCTTGCAGCAAGCAGCTGGGCTGGTCCATGCCTCCTCTCCTCTCCTCTCCTCTCCTCCTCTCCTCTGTTCTTTACCCCTCTGCCCCTCAGCGGTGTGACCTGGTGGCCCGCGGGGCGGGGTAGGCCCATGTGACATCTGCCTGTTTGCACAGAGAGGGTGAGGAGGGACAGCCCATATGGACCCCCCCGACCCCCCCCCCCCGCCTCAGCGACCCTCTGCCCCCCCCCGCCCCGTCACATCGCTGCACTCTCCTGCTGCCTGCGTCTTTTGTCCCTTAGGTCTTTGTGTGTGCGTCTCTCTCTCTCTGTGTGTGTGTGTGTGTCTCTCTCTCCCCTGCCGCTGTTTGGCTCATTCCTCCACAGGGCCGCCTTTCGGGTAGCGGTGGGGGAAGGGGCAGTGTGTGTGTGTGTGTGTGTGTGTGAGTGTGTGTGCGTGTGTGTGTGCAGGAGAGTGGAGCAGAGCGTCTGGTCTGGGGGGGGGGACGAGGACGCATCCATGCAACAGGCTGCAGGGCTGTGACATCAGACACCCCCCCTCCCAGCCTCCTCCCCTGAGTGCCTGTGAAGAGGATACTGCAGCAGGATGGAGGGTAGGGTCAACCCCCACCCTCCCTCCTCCCTCCTCCCTCCTCCCTCCATTCCTCCACCCCCCCTCTCGCTACACATGTTCGGACGTCTGTGAGGTTCAGTGTCTCCTGACCCGGCCCAGCTGGACTCCAGAGAGCCTCTGGAGGAGCAGGGTTGTGTGCAGTCTGGACAGCCTCGGAGCCCTGAGCCCTAGTTCTGCTGGCTGGGCTGAGGAGGGGGGGGCTGGAGGAGGGGGGGGTTAGGGGGGTGGGGGAGTTCGGTGTTTTTGGGGGGTTTAGCACCCAGGTAGTATGACAGGATACCCGAACGTCTGGCAACTCTGAACTGGATGCAGGAACCTTTCTGTTTGAGGGGTTTTTAATGCTGTAAAAAAAGATAGAACTTGGAAAACATCGTTGGAAATGTGTCTTTGACTTCACAGAGGCACACTAGCATAGCTTGTCATAAAAAACCAACAACTTTAACTTCAAATGTAAAACAGCTTAAGACGCAAGGTAACAATGGATATTCTCAAAATCTAGATGTGTTGGATGATACAGCTCACTGGTGATTACTATGCATCAATAACAGTGTGAAACAGGACAATGGTTGTGTGTACTTACTGCACAATGAACAGCCCCAACACAACAGATAGCAGAAGCATCGTCTCGATGTAGGTTAACGAACTTGGTAGATTTTAAATGGCCGAACACCAGGCCTGAATAATGTTGGTCATGATACTATGGTAAACACTGGGACATTAAACCAAATCAAACGGGGATGTTGTAGTGCTCATTTTACTGGAGCGTAGATTGCATCTACAAACATACTTGTTATACAGTATATATAGTTTTTTCTCATAGTGCTTGTGGTTCTTTGTGTGTATGTGTGTGTGTGTGTGTGTTTGTGTGTGTGTTTGTGTGTGTGTGTGTGTGTGTGTGTGTGAGAGAGAGAGTGAGTGTGTGTGAGTTTGCGTGTGGCTATGTCTTCACGTCTTTATGTTAGTGTGTGTGTGTGTGTGTGTGTGTGTGTGTGTGTGTGTGTGTGTGTTGGAGAGTAATTATGGAGAATAAAGACCTAGTTGTACAGAGTGAAACTCAGGGTTTGAAGTGAGAGGAGAGATGCTTTTCTGTTTGGCTGGGCACACTGAATGGATCTATTCAGCAGGCCCCCTCACCGCAAGCTCCCATTCTGCCCATTGTCCTCTCCCCTGGCCCCCCTCTCGGCGACACTGCTGGGACCCAGGGTGAGGCCGTGGAATGGGGGGGGGGAGGCCTGAAGGAAAAGAGAGGGGGGACTCCGGCTGAATGAGAGGAGTGGGGGAGGTGTGGAGGAGAAGAATGAGTAGCCGAGAGAGGATCGGGGGGTATGGGGGTGGGGGGGGATTGTAGGGGGGTGAGAAGCAAGAGAACCCCCCTCACACACACGCATGCAACACGCACGCAGCACCTACGTATGCACGCACACACAGACACACACACACACACACACACACACACACACACACGTTGCCTTAATGATTCCATCTATGGATGGTTAGGTAAACCTTCCCTCGAACATGAATGTGATCATATCAAGACTTATTCCCCATTTTCTCATCATGTCAGTTTTATGTGCAGACTCCTTTTGTGTGCAATTTTTACACATTATAAAAGTCACTAAATTAAAAGTTTTACAGAAACTGCTGAAAGCAATTAAAGTATTCTGCAATTTCTACTTGACTGTCCAAAACAACAGCTCTACAGTTTGAACTCTAAAACCCCAAACACTGACAATGTTGTTGTAATGCACAATGTCCATGAGGTTCACTGGTAGATGGAAGAGCAGTAACTTTTGCAGATGCAGACATGGGTAGCTGTTTTCTCTCCTTCAGATGCCAAGACATAATTATTCCAGTTAATACTTCCACAATGTTATATATCATTGAAAATAGAAAATAGACCCCATTCACTTCCATTATAAATGTTCCACTGGAAAATGTGGAAGAGCAAATTCATAAATAACCGGAGTAACGACTTCAAAAAGTGTTTTGCCGCATGGACTGGAGTGAAGATGCGTGCTCGATCACAAAATAAAAAGGATTTTGGAGTGACCTATCCTTTTAAGTCAGATGACCACAACAATACCACCAGTATATCAACTCCACATGATAGAAAAAACAAACACAATGACCAGTAGGGACTCAATCACCAGCTACAGCCAATGATTCGCCCTTGATTCGTATTCACGCCACGGGGACATCTTTGACCACATCTGAGGGAGATGGCCTACTGCTGTGTCTGGTATTGTGTGTGTGTGTGTGTGTGTGTGTGTGTGTGTGTGTGTGTGTGTGTGTCTGCGTTCACGACCACAAGTGTCACAGCGGTCAGGTTACGACGGAGACCGGGACTTCACTGGTTTAGGGATATGCGGTCAGTCGGTCAGGGGTCATTCCGACACAGCTAGGTTCCGCTTGTGGTCGGGGGGCTCCAGTTGCGGTCCCTGGCAGTCACCGCTCTGGGGAGGTAAACATGCAAAGCTCAGCACCTTTTCTCGTACGTGAGAAGCATACAGACTTGTCCCAGCCACAAAGGGATAACAGCAGGCGTATTCATCAAGGTTTTGTTTAGGGGGTAAATGCACCATATAGTATGTCACCAGTCACCAGTGTATGGTTGAATTCTTAGAATGTTTATATTTTAATCATGAAAAAGCATGAGAGACTACCAACCAACCAAAGTGAAATCAGCCATTATCATTTGTGACAGGGTCTGGTGAAAAAGTCCTCAAGTAGAGCAAGGTGATTTTTAGGTCATATTTCGAGATTATGAAAGTAAGCTTTCAAATGACATAGTGTCATACATTGAAATCTGAAAATAGTTGAAGACGATGTGCTTATTTGATTGTTGGTACACCTTAAACCAAAATACCGGAGAAACTCGCTCTGAATCACACACTCAAAACAGCTGCATGTATTTAGTGATCCTAAAACTGTTATATTGAGTGGGCTCTTCAACACTTTCGTAATGTGAAAAAAACCTTTTTGGTCATTTGTGCGACTTGAGAATTGTTCACCAGACCGTGTCACATTTGTCTGAACCTATATAGTTAGCACATGATAATACATGATGCAGACAAACAAGAATGATAGAATATCTAATTGTCGCAGGCAGAGAGAGTCAGAGAGGAGAGAGCCTTGTTATGCTGTACATCAGGCTCTAGAAATGACACGTTAGTCATGTGATCAGGTTTGAACTTGAAGTAGAGGGTTGGATGGAGGAAAAGGAAGAGAGGGTTGGGTTGAAATGGAGGAGGAGAAGGAGGAGGAGAGGGTTGGGTTGAAATGGAGGAGGAGGAGGAGGAGGAGGAGGAGAGGGTTGGGTTGAAATGGAGGAGGAGGAGGAGGAGGAGAGGGTTGGATGGGCTGGGGGGTCAAGGGACCGCCGGTGACAACAACAATAGACTCTGCTAGCAGCAGCAGCTGAGCAAAACCTCTGACGAGAGAATTGTCCCTTTTTGTGGTCCAGCATAATGACGTCTCCAGGCCCTCTCTCCCTCCTTCCCTCCCTCCTTCCCTCCCTCCTTCCCTCTCTTCACATAGCAGCTTTGTCTCTCGCCTCATGTGTCTTCCTCCGTCCTGCTGACTGTCACCCCTGCCCTCCTCCTCCTCCATCCCCTCACCCCCCCTCCTCCTCCATCCCCTCCTCCTCCTCCATCCCCTCACCCCCCCTCCTCCTCCTCCATCCCCTCATCCCCTCCTCCTCCTCCTCCTCCATCCCCTCATCCCCTCCACCTCCATCCCCTCATCCCCTCCTCCTCCAGTCTTTCTTCCTGAGGAACACATGCTCACACACACTCCCCGTGGTCACTCCACAGAGTGGGCCTGTATGTGTGTGTGTGTGTGTGTGTTCCTATTTGTGTGTGTGTGTGTGTGTGTGTGTGTGTGTGAGTGCCTCTGAGGAGAAGGGCTTCCTTGTCCTGTGTGGGCAGGCATGCTGCAGAGATATCCCAGTCCTTTGATCCAGTCTAGTGGTCTGGATCTGTTTGTGTTAGCGGCTGCTATGACCTTTCCTCTCCTCTCCTCTCTCCTTTCTCCATTCTTCTCCCCTCCACTCCCCTCTCTCCATTCCTCTCCTCTCTCCTCTCTTCCCTCTTCTCTCTCCTCTTTCCTCTCTCCTCTCCTACAGATATTTACCCACTGTTTCACTGTTGTTTGGTTCCCAGACAACAGAGCCCCTCCAAACCCAAACCACCCCTGCTGGACTCTGCTTCACACAGAACAGACCGACCGACTGACCCACACACACACACACACACACACACACATACACACACACACACACACACACACACACACACACATACACACACACACACACACGCACACACACACACACACACACACACACACACTCACACACACACACACACACACACACACACACACACACACACACACACACTCACACACACACACACACACACACACACACACACACACACACACACACACACACCACAACTCTTTATCAGGCCTGTGTGTGAAAACACCCACAGTGTGATAAGAGTTCACTTCTCTGCCAGAAACGTCCAATTTCATGTGTTTTCTCTTTCCTGGGTCTGACTCTCACTCTCACCAGAGCTGTTAAAAAAAAACACCCTGAGACAATTTCCATGGGAACTAGTTCTTCTGTAAATACTGTGGTGTGATGGCTGTGGTTGTCATGTCTGTGCCACTGTGAGTCTCTACCCTGTCTCACAGGTGATACAAGAGATAAAAGGTACATAAAGAGATACAAGATCCTTTCATTGCCACACAAACGAGGGTGGTGGAGTTTGTCAACATGGTGGCGAACTCTACATTAACCACCAACATATACAGCAACGACACAAAGCAGACGTTCCAACATTGTTCTGGTGCCGCTCGGCCGATTTCAAATGTTGATTGAGGACCTCTCTGATGAGGGATGAGGTACTATTGTGGCTTTATTCATTTCTGTATTTTACTATGTTGTATTTTGTCATGTGTTGTTTTGTAATTGCAGATAGATATTGTGGGCAGGGTGCACCTGCAGAAGAGGCCGTGGTCTCAGGCCTGTGTTTCCATCTGTATAAATAAAGGTTAAAAGTAGTAATAATAATAATAATAAAAATACATACATGGGTGCGTGTTCTATTGTACAGAGGGGTACTTCTGTTCTGCATCACCAGCAGTTTGTCCTTTGTCTCTACGCTCTCACGGTGTCACAGAGGCTCATGTTAGCATGGTGCTGCTAGCATGCTAACGTCATACTTCTATTCACATACAAGGGGGCTACTGTTCTGGACACGTCTGTGTGTCCTTTCATTCTGGGTTGAAAAAGGCACTTCTGTAACGGCAGGTCTGGTGTGTGTTTGCTCAGCATGTATGTCTAGGTTGTGTGCTCACTTTGAGTGTATCTCAGCATATTTGGTCAGTCTGTGTGTGTGTGTGTGTGTGTGAGTGAGTGTGAGAGAGAGAGTGTGTGTGTGGTGAGTGATGAGCATGTCTGTGTGAAAGTATCATTGTCTGTAGGAATGAATGTGTATTTTTCTCTCTCTGTGCCCGACACTCTCTTGACCATGTGTGTACGTGCTAGCAGCTAGTATTTGTGAAAGCGTCTGTGAAAAAAAAATAAAAAACTCAGCCAGTGTGTTTATTTGGCACCTCTCTCTGACCAGGTGATGTGTGTGTTTGTGTGTGTGTGTATGTGTGTGTGTGTGTATGTGTGTGTGTATGTGTGTGTGTATGGAAGGTCACTGAAAGCTGTCAGTTCCCTTTTCCTCTCCGGATATTCCCAGCATTCTACGGCCAGCGCGGCGAGCAGCCGGGAACTCTGGGAACGGAGAGCAGGAAGCACAGCTCCTTGGTGGGGCCAAGCTGAGCTGCTCTGAGGTAAATGGAGGCTGGAGGCTGGAGGCTGGAGGATGTAGGCTGGACGATGGAAGGGAGCAGAGGGCCTCCCACTGTTCCTGGAGCACCAGCGCCCTCTGGTGGTTAGTAATGGTCCTACACACACACACACACACACACACACACAATAGCACTCGCACATACATGCACACACACACACATACATGCACACACACGCACACGAACACACACACATACACACACACGCATAGGCACTACACACACAGTAGCATGCACACATACAGTACATGCACACACTCTCAAAGGCAATGCATGCACAGAACGCACACATACATGCACACACAGACACAGAAAGTCCTCTGCTGATTCTGATTCTGATTCCTTATCGTCCCTCAACTCTCAGCTCTCCACTGCTTGACTGGACCTCGGTCAGGGAACAACACTGGGAGCTCCACAAAACAGACACGGGGTAGTGGGGGTCTAGTGGTGGTCTAGTGGTGGTCTAGTGGTGGTCTAGTGGTCTAGTGGTGGTCTAGTGGATAGTGAGTTGGACTTGTGATCGGAAGGTTGTGAGTTCAAATCCCGCCTGAAGCCACACCACTACTAGTGTGCCCTTGGGTAAGGCACTTAGCCCTCAGTTACTCCAGGGGGAATGTCCCTGTAATTCGTAATTGTAAGTCGCTTTGGATAAAAGCGTCTGCTAAATGGCAAAATTAAAATTAATTAATAGACACCATCAACTCATCAGAAGAATGTCCATAGAAAGCTCACATTGTAAATATGAAACATATGAAACAAGAAATAGCTCTGTGACTGCCGATGGCAATTGTTCATATTGAAGGTTTTGCTTACGGTGACTGTGATGTATAGTTGACAAATAAGCTTATTGTAAGTTGCTTTGGTTAAAAGCGTCTGCTAAATGACTTCAGTGTAAATGTACAGAAGAAATGATCATTCCAAGCAGTTGGAGCAGATGGATCAGTTTTCTTTATTTATGTATTCTGTTCTGTGATGATCTGGTACCCATAGCCATGCCGTGACCGATCTGTGCTGTGTTAAACATGATAGGACCTCTCTCTCTCATCTCCCTCAGTCTACTTTGAGGAATTCCCCGTCTCCTGAAACACAAATGAACATTCAAATCGGCATGGATCTACAGAATCTGAGATACACATCCCCATCAAAGTATGAAATGAGTGACAGAAAAAAAACCTCTCTCACCCTCCTTCATCCCACAGAACTCCTCACACTCCCCCTTGGTGTAGAACTTGTTGCTGTTGCCCTGGCAGTAGCCCTCCTTGTAGGCCAGGCACGTCCCAGTCTTGGGGTCGAAGGCCCACACTTGCGGCTGGCCCGCGCAGGGGCTGGCATCCATGGGCAGGCGGCACGCAGCTACACACACACACACACACACACACACACACACACACACACAAACACAAAATGTCAGACAGCCTCAACCAACCACTTGACCCTCTGACCTCCTGAGATCGGAAGATCTGTCCCCCCCCCCCCCACCTGGAAAAAAGAGTGAGTTGGTACGTGCTAAATCAATATTGTAATGATGATGTATGAAAAATATATTCCAGTTATAGTTCTGGTTCCTGCTCCAGTTCCTGTTCCGGCCACTTACCCTCAGTGCGGCAGCTCTGTAGACACGCCCTCTCGTCGACAAAGTTGTTGTGGTTGCCTAGGCAACCGCCGTAGGTGAACAGCTGGCACTTCATGTTGGTGGAGTTGTAGAAGTAGCGTTGGAGAGTCCCGAAACATGGACCCACATCTGGAGCGGACTTGCACCCCACTGAGACACACACACACACACACACACACACACAAACACACAAACACACACACATACACACACACACACACACACATACACACACACACATACACACACACACACACACGCATCAGACATGTCACGGTCAGCTAGTGAGGTCACGCAGAATCCAGCCACAGAGATCACATACATCTCACATCCTTACATTCTCATATTTCATCTGAACATCTATGATCTTCTCTCTCACCTGTACTGTCGAAGAAGGGCTCTGAACCAGATGATTCCTCTTCCTGGAGGCTGGGAAGTACAACATTCCTCCTAACTCTCTGTGGACAGACAGACAGGTTAGTGGTGAGACAGACAGACAGACAGACAGCACAGACAAACAGACAGCTCAGACAGACAGTTTGTACCTGAACCCCTGGCTCTGCCACTGTCTCCTCTGGGACACATTCTCCTGTGGAGAGAGACAGAAGCAGGGGTGAGAGAGGCAACAGAGGTCCAAGTCATTGGGTCCCTCATCAGCCTCAGTGTGTGTGTGTGTGTGTGTGTGTGTGTGTGTGTGTGTATGCATAAGTGTGTGTGTGTGTGTGTGTGTGTATACATGTGCAGGGCCGGCTAATTTTCTCTTGATCCTGACAAACTCCTCAGTCCCTGCCAATGACAAATATACCCAGCAATTGATACAGCTACCACTATTCTTCACACGAGAGATGGTGCAGAAACTGGGAGCTTCAAAGATTTTGTTTGGGCCACTTGGTTATAGACCAATTTTGTAGAGTGACTGAGATGATGTTGTCCCATCGACTGTGCTTTTTCCTCTCCACTATTCAACTTTGTACATTTTTGTGTCCCCAGGCCTCAGGGTCACATTCCTGAGCAGTTTTGTTCCTCTCCATTTGCTCAATTTATAATGACAACCTGATCATTGAATCCTATGCAAATCAGAGACCCTATAAAAACAAAGACATTGATTCAAAAATTACATTAACTATTATCATTTTATTAAGATGGACTCAATGGACCATCCAACATCAGTCCTCCCCAAAAAAAAAAAAAAGTAAAAAAAGAAAAGAAGTGTGGCCCCCTCTAGTGGTTGTGGCCATAAGCGACCGCTTAGTCCGTTTATGTACATGGGTGGGTGGGTGTATGTGTGTTTGTGTGCGCACGTTTTTACCCATACCTTTGTTCTGTTTGATGATCACCGTGTCGTCCGCCATGCCCTGGTCCTTCACCAACCTCCTGAAGTCGTCGATCAGAGTGTCTCGCAGCTCCATGGTGCGACCTGTAGGGGGCGGCATTTCAACACGGTGACTCCCCCCACGGTGCACTGCACAGTACACACTACACACATCACCAAGGCGACAAGGTGACACTCACTGTACAGCTTGACGGAGACGCTCTTCTCCCCGTCCTGTTTCTGCTTGTTCATCACCACAATGGCATACTCGTCGTAGTTGGTGTGAACCACGTAGGCGTCGGCATCAGACCCCCATCCTGCGTGGAGGAGAGAGCACAGACGCCCACACACTGTCAACAAAACAGCTCACCCGTGGTGAGGGGACCAACAGGAAGTGATGTCGCGAGACAGGAGACTCACTGGCGTTGTGGTAGGAGAACCTCCCAGGCGTGTCGGTCAGGAGGTACTCCCCTTCAATCACCTTACATGTCCCGTGCCTGCAGTTACACACACACAAACACACACACACACATGCGTACACACACACACACACACACACACACATACACGCGCGCACACACACACGCACACATGCATACATACACATACACACACACACGCACACATGCATACATACACATACACACACACACACACACACACACGCACTCACATGTTTTGATTAACTCACCAAATGCCAAAGAATTCCTGATCACCCACCACCTGAGCCAAGTGTGGTGTTTACCTAGCAACGATACATTGATTGGCTACAAAATGAAGCATCATCATTGATGCATTTTTGGTGAATAAAGTCACCCTCTGCACTCAAGAATGTTGCCCATTTTAGGCGACTTTATTCACCCTCGGCACTGAAAGGGTTAACTGTGGTGAACCCAGTGGCATTGAGTGGTATTAAAAGGCATTCTGTGTGTGTGTGTGTGTGTGTGTGTGTGTGTGTGTGTGTTTGTGGTTGTGTGTGTGTGTGTGTGTGGTTGTGTACCTAAGCATGGTGCGTTTCATGCTGACTTTGCTTTCAGTGCTGCTGGCCAGCAACTCCAGGACTCCAATGGCAGAGTCTGCCTTGTGTCTCTGCACCCAGGGACAGGTGGACGCTAAGGCGATGTCATGCCACTTCCCCATGAACTGAGAGAGAGAGGGGGGGGAGGGAGAGGGGAGAGAGGGAGGGAGGGAGAGGGACAGGGAGAGGGAGAGGAGAGAGAGAGGAGAGAGATATACAGGGAGAGGAAGACAGAGAGGGAGAGGGAGACCTTTTTTATCCACTGTCCTTCAGAAAGCCTATGTGAACACTATACTGTGAATTGTGAGTATTTACAGATATACAAATTCACCATACAAGCCAATCAATATTTACTGATTTGAACTCCTTCATTGCATTGACCACTTGTTTTACTCTTATTTTCCCTCAAGTGGGAGAGAAAGAGAGAGACAGACAGATAGATAGAGAGAGAGATAGAGACAGAGAGAGAGAGACAAAGAGAGAGACAGAGAGATGCAAAGAGGACGAGTAGGGAGTGTGTTTCTTACCCTGGTCAGGTCAAAGTTCTCCTGCGTGGGGAAGAGTGGTTCGGGGTCCACGGGGAGCCCGTGGAGGAGCCCCAGCGAGGCTAGGAGGAGCGTGGTGGAGAGGACAACCTGCATCTTCTGTGTCTGTCTCTGTCTGACTGAGTCTGTCTGACTGAGTTCCCCCGCCGCCTCCCCCCCTCCATCCCTCCACCGGACAGGGCCATCGACCCGGAGAGCATGACTGCCCCCCCTGCCCCCTCCCCCCCCACCCACCTACCACCCCCTCACACACCACGCAAGCAACAAAAAAACGACTGAGCAAAGTTCTCCTTATCTCTCAATGTGTCCCTTTCTCTCTGACCACACATTGGAAACTTAGAGAAATGTAGAGAAAACCATAATACATAATTCCATTCTAGCGTATGAAGCTGCTAGTTATGATGACTGTGATGCCATCATACACACACACACAACACCCACACAAACAATCTCAACCCACATCGACACACACACACACACACACACACACACACTCTCTCTCTCTCTCTCTCTCTCTCTCTCTCTATAGATTTCTCTGTGTTGACCTCTTGTTCAGTGGACCATGTGAACTGCAGCAGTGTGTGTGTCCTCAGGATCCTCTATGTTCAGTGGTGATCATGATGATGTGTCTGGGTAACACACTCTGAACAGACTGGAGAAACCTCTGGCAGTTGATGCATGTCATCACACACACACACACACACACACACAATGCACAGACACACACACACACAGACACACACACACACACACACACACTCACTCACACAATGCACAGACACACACACACAGACACAGAATGCACAGACACACACACTCAGACACACGCACACATGCAGACCACAAACCAGGTTGGACCAGAGGTGAGGGAACAGTAGTGTTTATTGAACCAGAGCAGAGTTACACAACCATGTCCCAAACAGGACATCAGAAAACAAGAGCCTCTAAAGTGCATCTAAGCGCCATCTACTGCACACTGGTTAACCTGTTGTGTCCATGGCTATGTGAGCTTGTATGGTAAAGTGTGTCTATGTGCTGTTGTCTTGTACAGTAAAGTGTGTCTGAGTGTTGTGCAGTGGTGCACAGGAACGTGTGTCGTCATGCTGTGCTCCAATTGGACAGGGGGCGTCTTAGAGCAGCGGTCTGCTGCAGCAAAGCAAGTTCAGATAAGGAATTCAGGTATCTGGAGGAAAACAAAACATCATTATTTTGTTCAATGAACTCTAATGCTGAGGATGAATAAAGTCGGCCAAATGGTCAACATTCTAGAATGCCACGGGTGACTTTATTCACCAAAAATGTATAAATGATGATGCTTCATTTTGTAGCCAATCAAAGTATTGTTGCTAGGTAAATACCACATAAAACAATTTAGGCACCCTAGGCGGCGAGTGTTCCTGAATTCTTTGGCAGTTAGTGGCAGTTAAATCTTGATATAGTTTTTGGAGGGTTGTATTGTCAACACAGACTGTCACACAGGCTTACCTTTCGTCCAGAGGCTGGAGGGCAGTTGTCAGCTGTTAATAAAGAGTAGAGCAGAGTTCACACACAGCCACTTTATCTACTACATCACTATCAGAGGCTTCTCTTGCTTCTCACCCCCCTACAATGACCCCCCCCCCCCCCCTCCGAGCCTCCATACCCCCCGATCCTCTCTCGGCTACTCATTCTTCTCCTCCACACCTCCCCCACTCCTCTCATGTGTGTGTGTGTGTGTGTGTGTGTGTTACGTGTTTTATGTGTGCTGTGTGTGTTACGTGTTTTATGTGTGCTGTGTGTGTGTGCATGCACATGCATGTCCACCAAAACTCACCAACAGCTGGTGGGGTCAAAATGGACTCCCTAGGAAATCCACGAGACATGGCGAAGTCTTTGAACTTCTGAATCACCTCCGGCTTCACTCTGAGAGATCGACCTGTAAGCGACCAGCAACGTTAAAGAGAGGCTTCTACATTTTTGCCGCTAATTCTTTACTTTCTTTCTGAATGCTGTGGTTTGTGTTGACTGGTATGGCTCATGGTATGATGTCAATAGGTTTCTTATTAGAGCACACTTCGTCACTTCAAAGCCAACACACCGTGGGATTGGGGAGGTGTGTCCATCTCTGTACAATCAGCTCATTTCTAACAATATTTCTGTCTCTTATTCTATTACTTTTTAGGGGAGGCATCTCAACCATCCCTACTGACATCTCTTAACCTCCCCTGTAAAATTAGTTTTTTTCTCATCATTTTGTCTTTCGTTTGTTATTGTGTGTGTGCAAATCCTAAAATAATCAAATCAAATCAAACAATAATAATAAGGAGCAGCTTCCCCGGGGCCAGCCTCACCGTAGAGGGCCACCTGTGTGAACTCCCTGTCCATCTTCTTGTGCTTCAGGAACACCGCGAACTCAGTGTAGTTGGTCTCCACCACAGTGATGTCCTTTGTTCTGCTATGGCCTAAAAACAGCAAAATGGCGTCCAATAAAAAACAACAACAACAACAACAACTACATGACTCTCTCTTTCTCTCTGTCTCTTCTCTTTTTTTATGTTATTTTGTTTTTCAGATTTTATCCCTTTTTCACCCAATTTGGTATCCAATTGAACCCAACCTAGCATCCAATTATCCCCTGCCTATTGCGTAGGATCCGCCGCACGACCCCGTGGCCGGCAGCCCCAGAGGAGATCGCCAGGCAGACTAGCTGACTGGCTCCTCGAGCCCAGCACCGTTATTCCGGCACCCCGGGGGCGCTGTTGCGCGACGGATCCTTGTCCGGAAATAGTCCTATACCGCCCTCTGGAGCGGCCGCTCAATATGCCGCTCCCTGTGTGCCTCGGCCATATCCGGGTCTGGCAAGACCGGGATTCGATCCCAGTCCCCGGTGGGCAGCTTGCACTAGTGGCTAGTGCTTAGACCGCTACGCCACCGCGGGGCACCTGTCTCTTCTCTTTATCCACTGTGGACATTTCCTAAGGGTATGATATAAAGATGATCAAAACAGTTATAATAAACTGTGTCACAGTGGAGATCGATGAGTGCTGGGTGTGGTGGACTCACGGGTGCTGAAGTAGGTGAACTGCCCAGGGATGGCAGTCTTTTCGTAGCTGAAGAGCTTACTGCTGCAGCCAGATGGCCTGCACACCAGAGGAACAACCAAGGTACTCTCAATTACTGCTTTAATGCCTTTATGCCAGGGTTAGTGTGGCCCTATGATACAATCTGAATCATAATGCAGTCCACTGCAGTGTGTGTGTGTGTGTGTGTGTGTGTGTGTGTGTGTGTGTGTGAGTGAGTGAGTTACACAGTCTTGGGTGTGTGGATTATGACATGTGATAGTGTGATTTGACAGGTAAGCACAAGTCCAGGGAATGTGTGAGATATGTACTGTGCTCTCTGTCTCTGTCTCTCTCTCTCTCACACACACACACACCCACACACACACACCCCACCCACCTCAGACTCCACATTGTGAGGTTGACGTTGCCGTTGCTCGGTGTGACGATGCCCATGGAGACCCTCAGCTTGTCTCTGTAGGGGACGAACGCTGGAGAGTCGTAGGCCAGACCTAGACGGTACCACCGCCCTGCGAACTGAACACACACCCCTGCAGTCAGACCTGAACACAGCCACACACACCCCTGCAGTCAGACCTGAACACAGCCACACACACCCCCGCAGTCAGACCTGAACACAGCCACACACACCCCGGCAGTCAGACCTGAACACAGCCACACACACCCCGGCAGTCAGACCTGAACACAGCCACACACACCCCCACAGTCAGACCTGAACACAGCCACACACACCCCCGCAATCAGACCTGAACACAGCCACACTCACCCCCGCAATCAGACCTGAACACAGCCACACACACCCCCGCAGTCAGACCTGAACACAGCCACACACACCCCCGCAGTCAGACCTGAACACAGCCACACACACCCCCGCAATCAGACCTGAACACAGCCACACACACCCTCGCAGTCAGACCTGAACACAGCCACACACACCCCCACAGTCAGACCGGAACACAGCCACACACACCCCCGTAGTCAGACCTGAAAACACACTCACACACACACCCCCACAGTCAGACCTGAACACAGCCACACACACCCCCACAGTCAGACCTGAACACAGCCACACACACCCCCGCAATCAGACCTGAACACAGCCACACACCCCCCCGCAATCAGACCTGAACACAGCCACACACACCCCCGTAGTCAGACCTGAACACAGCCACACACACCCCCGTAGTCAGACCTGAACACAGCCACACACACCCCCGCAGTCAGACCTGAACACAGCCACACACACCCCCGTAGTCAGACCTGAACACAGCCACACACACCCCCGCAATCAGACCTGAACACAGCCACACACACCCCCGTAGTCAGACCTGAACACAGCCACACACACCCCCGTAGTCAGACCTGAACACAGCCACACACACCCCCGCAGTCAGACCTGAACACAGCCACACACACCCCCGTAGTCAGACTTGAACACAGCCACACACACCCCCACAGTCAGACCTGAACACAGCCACACACACCCCCGCAGTCAGACCTGAACACAGCCACACACACCCCCGCAATCAGACCTGAACACAGCCACACACACCCCCGTAGTCAGACCTGAAAACACACTCACACACTCACACCCCCACAGTCAGACCTGAACACAGCCACACACACCCCCACAGTCAGACCTGAACACAGCCACACACACCCCCGCAATCAGACCTGAACACAGCCACACACACCCCCGCAATCAGACCTGAACACAGCCACACACACCCCCGTAGTCAGACCTGAACACAGCCACACACACCCCCGCAGTCAGACTTCCTGTATGTTGTTACACTAATCCTTTCAATGGCAGAACATACTGTCGAAATCCAGCATATGCCCTGATCACAGAGATCCAAATAAACGCTCACCCCCGACACATCAACAGCCATGTGAATCACTCAGAATAAAATGGAAAAATAAAAAGGGTTTGAATCTGTGAAATGATGATGAAATCAAAGGGATTGTGCAGCTCTGTGTATGTCGTGTTGAGACATTGGATAGGGCATTGCGGTCGAACTTGACTTTGAGTGTGTCACCCTGCTTTTTTGGGGGGTTCAACGTTACTCATCAATTAAATGAACTGAATGTGCTACAAACCACCCACATACTTATTGAGATGGACGACAGAAAAGCTCTCCCTGACGAGGCCGCTCACATTTCTGTCTCTGGATGCTCTTCGTTCCAGAGCGTTGCTCCATTCCGTCTGTCCTTGTTTGACCCCCTTTTCACAGATCTGACATGACCGGGCTGAAGCTAAAGCTCCATCTAAACACATGGCTTACACCTAGCGACTCCCTATCAGATCTGTAGATCTGGAGCATAGAGGAGAGGGAACAACTTCCTGGAATTGAAACTGCAGCCTCATCCTATCAGTGTTTGCAACCCTGCCGTCCTCTTGACCCTTGACCTCTGGCTTTGTTTACCTTGGAGGTGAGCCACTGTCCTAGCACTACCCGAACACAGCGTTCCCCCTAAGGGGGACGAACCATAAAGCAGCCAATCAGGAAGAAGGGACAGTAGAACTGTCTGTTTACGTTACATAAGGGACCCACCATGTTCACAAAGTAGCTTTTGTAGTCCCACTAGAGGTGAAACAAAAATGGCTGACGAGCCTAGCCTGACCATTGGTTATCATAACTGGATGTGTTATCGATATTGTCCTATGTGGGGCCCATGATCTGCCCTGTTGCACCCTGGGAAGAAATAAGCTGCGGTATCGCTCACCCTCTGCAAGTTGAAGTCTTTCTGGGGCTGGATGTCTCCGTGGATACCTGTCAAACACACCATCGCTGTGGCAAACGTCACCAAGGCAATCTTCATGGTTGCTAAGAGAGAGAGAGGGGGCAAAAGAGTAGTGTAGTGTACAGTAGCGTAGCGTAGCCTGTCCTGGGACTAAACAGATCTGTCAGAGGGGATATTTGTTGAGAGTCGCGATGCCAAGTCTCTCAGGCCCGCCCATCATACGGCCCAGCCAATCGATGTCTGAGAAGTAGAGGACAGTTGTCCACTATGACAGGTAGAGTAGAAATGATAGACGCTTCAGTCTCTGAATCATCACTGGGAATTCTTGGAAAGGCATGTGTGTGTGTGTGGGTGTGAGAGAGAGAGAGAGAGAGAGAGAGTGAGAGAGAGAGACAGTGTGTGAGAAAGAACGATGGAGTGTGTGTGTGTGTGTGTGTGTGTGTGTGTGTGTGTGTGTGTGTGTGTTGCACTCAGTGGCTGCTGGTGCCGTTCAAGTTTAGGGAGGACTTCATTTATTTATTTTAGGAGCATGGCCTTATTTCTATTACGGCATATTGAATGACCGTCCGTCATTCATATTCCATTCACCCAGCTCAATGTAACATTGATAGCTTTAGGCTATTTACATTACATACCCACCCCAGGCAAGATGACATCATGAGGTTGCTACAATCTAGCCTATAATGCAGGTGCACAGGAGGAGAGGATTACATTGGAGTAATCAATTGATTGATTGATTGAAAACTTTATTAGAAGATTTGCAGAAGTAGGTACATGAAAGTACATATTACATACAAGGTCATCTAAAAGGATAAAAACCCAAGAAAGCCACTGGCTTATTTCAATTGGGGTCCTTGATTTTCAATTCATCGTTACATGTAAGATAGACAGGAAAAAAAAAACTAGTACTATCTACAAGATAATACAGACAAATAACTATTACTATCTACAAGATAAAAAATACATCCATCATGGGAAGAACAATACTAGATATACAATACAACAAAACATCAGGTATGTACAGCGGGTAGGACAGGTGGGGACATACACCACAGGTGGGGGCGGGGGACAAAACACAAAGTATGTACAGTGGGTAGTTCGGGTCTTTTAATCTGATTTTTGATTTTTGATTTAGAGGGTCCAGTTACGGATTGCAGCCTCCTGTAAATGTTTTTTGAGAGTGGTTTTGAAGGTGGGCAGTGTTTTGCACTCCTTTAAGATTATAGGAAGGGCGTTCCACATTTTTACTGCATAGTTTGCAAACGAGTTTAACCCCTTGTTTGTGGTGCAACCCGGTTGAACGTGGTTCGTGGAGCTTCCTCTGGTGTTGTATGTGTGGACGTTGTTCACTTTTTGGAAGTATGTTGACAGGTACTTGGGTGTCTTTGTGGTGTAGCGTATCTTGAAGACCAGGCCCAGTGCAAGCTGCTGCACTCTGTCAACTACTCGTAGCCAATCAAGGCTCAAAAAATGAGCAGCGGTTAGATGTGTCCTCAAGGGCTACGTTCACACTGCAGGTCTTGATGCTCAATTCCGATTTTTTTACACAGATCCGATTTTTTTGTTTGGCAGTTCACATTACTTTTAAAATGTGACCTATATTTGACCTAGGCCTACATTGACTCCCGTGTGAACATTCCACGGCCGTGAACAGACGCGCATGTGCAGAAGGACAGCGCACTGTTTACAATAATAATATTAATAATAAAAAAGAAGTCGGATTTTAAAAAGTCAGAGTATAAACATGCGCGAATTCCCGAAATTCCCTTCTCTCGATGCTGATCTTGACAGGAGTGTCGTATCGACTCCATTCAAAGTGTATTATATCGGATTTGGGTCACATTTCACTGCAGTGTGAACGTAGCCTACACATCCCACCTGGGCGAAAGCCATCGGTTTAGTACCTGTAGATGTGTCACCGTAACACGGGATGAACGCATTGCTTGGAACGCACTTTTAGCCACACCCCATAGCTCCGACCCCGTTTTATAATGATGGTTAAGAAACCAGAACTAACGCGTGTAAGCTAGAATCGCAGTCCCATGTTTACAGTCCCCCCAATAAGCAGTTTAGCAGTTACACGGCGGGTATGGTGGCAATACATGAATAAAGCCGAAAGCTTACCTTTTATTCGGAGGAGTTGACGCCTAGTTGGGTAGTCTAGCCAGCTATCCCACATGATCCATCTGTTGTTGAGCAGGCTATAGTGCAGGCATTTTATGAGAAAAGGGGGGATAGCTCAGACAAATTGCAACAGAAAATCTTTCAACTGTTTATTGCTCATAAATGTCTCCTATATGACATATAAAAAGTCTTAAGAAATCCAAGTGGTGGAAAGTATATTGTTTTACCATAACCTGGTAACACGTTTTTGCTTCCAAAAATGACATTATAAAGCTTTTAAAATGTTGAAACTTTATTCGAATCACTAAATTAATATACTTTTATACAAGGCAACATAAATTGGCAGTAATCAACATTAATATAGGCATTGATTAACAACAATTGAAAACAATAATAATAATAATAATAATAATAATAATATTAAAATATCACTTTTATGTTACTTTCAAAATATTTGTGACTGGTAGATTTGCACTAATCAACATGTTGGCACTATTAAGTGAGTAAACATGTTAACTTTTAAGTAAAACTTTATCAGTAGGTGTCTGGTTCATCTTCACCATCTTCATCTTCATCACATGCATCCTGAGATGAGTTTGCACAATCCTTTGCAGTTGCTACATGCAACAGAGCGCTCAATGCCATGCTTCTTGCATGTGCACCTCAGGCTGCTGCAGTCTGTCTTGCAGGTGCATCTGATGAACCGGAGGAGTTCCTGTGGAGCTGGTGGTAAGTCAGTTTGGACAGGGACAAGCCTCATCACTCTCTTTCCATCCCCATTCTTGTGGCAGGAGTTCATTTGAGGTTCCCTTCCACTGCTGCACCTGGTAGGACACACGAAGACTGTGGTACTTCGCTGCTGCTGACGTAGGTGGCAGACTCTGCGGCTGTACGTGAGAAGTGCTAATAGCTACCTTCTCACAAAAGCGATAGTGTCGTAGAGAGTCGAGTCCCTCCCCAGGTTTCCCATTGTCCAGGCACAGCAAAGTATTCTTTGTTATTGTGCAAAGATTAGTTATTGTGCATTCTGCTGTGGTAGCTGACTGTGTGTCAAACACTTTAGCTTGCTCACAGAAGTCATCACTGGTTGTGAATTTCTTGAGGGGAGCTCCTTTCCCAATGCCATAAATGCGGGAGGTAGTGTCACACCCAGCTATTGCATGGATGAAGAGGATATGAGGGCAAACACTGGGACCCAGCTGCTGCTTGGCGGCCTTGATGTTCCAGACACGTGGCTTCTTCATGCTCTTCTTCGCCTCAGGTTTGAAGAAGAGGTCATGTGACTTGAGGTTGGTTTGGTATATGAGGAGGACGAGCAGATCTGTATCATCACCAATGAGCACAGTGTTTGTTACTGTGGCAGACTGCACTGCTTTTTGCACAATGAGGAGATCAGCATCACCTGGAGCAGGGTACGTCTGACAGTTCTTCTGTAGGTGACCACTGAGCATGTTGATGAACTGCTGCTTGTTTGTGTTATTTGAAAGGAACAGGTCTTTATTTATCGTAATAGGCATGTCTTCATCCATGGTTACGGCTGCTCCAGTCCTCCCACTTGCTCGCCTGCGGTGTGTCATGTCTTTTGTGGATGTGCCCTGATAACCGTCAAACACAACAACTGCCTCTCCATACTTCCTTGTGACATACTCGCTGTACAGCTTGCAGATGTCCTTGTATGTGGATCCACGTGTCCATGGGATGCGCTGAACCAATACTCCACCATCCAGCACATACTGGACTTTTATTCAGAAATGTAATTTTTCAGACTTTTATTCAGAAATTTTATTTTTCAGACTTTTATTCTGAAGCATGGTACGTCTGACAGTTCTTCTGTAGGTGACCACTGAGCATGTTGATGAACTGCTGCTTGTTTGTGTTGTTTGAAAGGAACAGGTCTTTATTCATCGTAATAGGCATGTCTTCATCCATGGTTACGGCTGCTCCAGTCCTCCCACTTGCTCGCCTGCGGTGTGTCATGTCTTTTGTGGATGTGTCTGTGTTTCCCGGAAGGTCAGGTGTGAGGAGCTCCCAAATGGCATCTGCTAGCACTGGCTTCTGTGGCTGTCGAAGCAGCAGGGAGGTGTCAAACAGCGCTGGAGGATAACTACACAGCTACCTGAACACTGGTGCCAGGTCTCATACCTGAACACTGGTGCCAGGTCTCATACCTGAACAATGGTGCCAGGTCTCATACCTGAACACTGATGCCAGGTCTTGTGAAGCTTTAGCAGCAATTATGAGTCGCTGGAAAAGTAGTTGAGGATCCACCTGCACTGCTTCACCATCAATCTTGACTGAGGACTTCATACTCATGGTGATTGCCTGCTCCTTCTTCTTGAATGTGTACTCAGCAGTAGTCTGTCCCTCCATGCTGGCCAAGATGGTGTTTCCGATGGTCTTTGCCTTTTCAACATTCACAGAAGGGTGCGCATGGACCCCAGTTGAGACACTGCGCAAGCTTGGATCGGAGCAGAAGGGGTTTCTCTCTTGGAGATAGTTCAGAACTGTCAGTGTATCCTTCATGTCACATGCTTGTCTTGCATCTGTCATGTCCTTGTTCTGCTCCCCAGTGTTGTGGTTCACCCCTGTCAGCTCTTGCATGGCATTGTTGACTTCAGCACAAGCTGGCATGGAGAGCAGCCATGCCAAACGTTGCTGCTCTGTCATCCCTCGCCCTCTTGTGAGGCCACCACAGGTTTTCATACTTCTCATCAGATAACGAGATCTACAGACAGGCCAGCCCATAAGCAATCACTTCATCTGACCACATGGAATCCCTCTCCAAATCTCTGGTAGACATCTGGATGTTCCAACTGGACCCGCCTCCGCCATCAGACCTCTGCAGCTCATCCAGAACGCTGCTGCCCGGCTGGTGTTCAACCTCCCCAAATTCTCTCATGTCACCCCTCTCCTTCGCACCCTGCACTGGCTCCCGATAGCAGCTCGCATCAGATTCAAGACCCTGGTGCTTGCATACCAGGCAGCTAAAGGGATAGCCCCTGCCTACCTGAAGGAAATGGTCACCCCCCAAACTCCAGCCCGTTCACTCCGCTCCTCCACCTCGGCTGGCCGACTGGCCCCACCACCTCTACACCAACACGGCAGTCATGCTGCCCGATCACGTCTCTTCACAACACTGGCTCCCTGCTGGTGGAATGAGCTTCCCACGGCTGTCAGAACTGCAGAGTCACTACCCATCTTCCGTCGTAGACTGAAGACCCATCTCTTCAGGTTACACCTTAACTGCTCCTCCTGAGTCATCTACTGCACCCCAGCACTGCGTCTCCTGAAGACACCCGCT
This sequence comes from Nansenia antarctica, assembly GCF_963989245.1. Lineage (NCBI taxonomy): Eukaryota > Metazoa > Chordata > Actinopteri > Argentiniformes > Microstomatidae > Nansenia > Nansenia antarctica. Next base: position 64,324,940 of record NC_137689.1, on the reverse strand, counting down.
TTTCCCCTCTACTGTGTCCCCTAAAAACGTCTATTGACCCCCTTGTACTGTTTCTCTGTTTCTCCAGTGTCTATATATAAAACAATAACCCTAACCCTAACCCTAACCCTAAAAATAAAAAAAAACCTAGGTTTAGAACAAGGTTTTTCCTACTATCAATGGCCCCGGGCCTGAGCTGGATTATTCTTCCTGCTACGACTGGTGGATTGATGATTCACTTGCTTAGTCAAATGTATTGATTGTAAGTCGCTTTGGAATAAGGTGTCTGCTAAATGCCAAACATTTAAAAAAACAAAAAACAACTAAAATGTAAATGGAGCTTGCACATCCACTGCACAAAGATCCGAGCCGATTTCGTGTAGCCAGATGCTGCCATGAAAGGAAGCATTTCTGATATTGCCTCAAGGTGCAGTGCCCAATTGCCAGTACGTTCAGCTCTCAGAAACTTGCGAAGTATGTCCACCATATCCATGTACTGCAACCAGAGGGCAGCTGTCCTGCTACAGGATTTTAAGTATTCACTTTTGCTTTTGAGTTGTTCCTTTATTCTGAGTATCACATCAGCATTGCAAGCCTTCTCTGCAGACACTGATTCCTCCATCAACTGTGCATAGAGGACAGCAACTTCATCCAGATCAGATGCATGCAGGTATCTTTGACCCTCTTATGGAAACTTGGGCTAATATATTGCAAGAAAACGAACCCACTGGTTCATCTTGACCCACTTACCTGTATGCATCTATGGGTTAAGAATTTCCTTTTACACACATATAGTACTGCATCCAACTCCATGTCCCATGTAAAACAGTTTCTGGGTGATTGTGGACAGTATTGAACACTTTGTGTGGACATCAGACAAGAAGACATGCATAAAAACATTATTTAACATGGGCGTCAATGGGAAATCGTGGCATCACCAGTTTCAGTATTTTTCAATACTTTCCACCACTTGGATTTCTTAAGACTTTTGATATGTTATGAAGGACATATCCATGAGACTAGGACAGTTGAAAGAGATTCTGTTGCAATTTGTCTGAGGTCATATTGTATAATGCCTGTACTACTAGTCTACTTTCCTCTGTTGTTATTATTTTTTTAAAGTTATTTTTTAGTGGGGTAGTCCCACTCATATTTTTTTTTCCATTTTTATTTGACAGATACAGTGAAGATTTAGACCGGAAGGATGGGTGAGAGAGAGAGGAGGGATGACATGCAGGATGTGTCCCCGGCTGGAATCGAACCAGGGACCCTGCGGTTACATGGTCAGCGCTTAACCCGCTACGCCACCTAAGCGCCCGTTGTTGAGTATTCTAAATTAGCTGCAGATGAGTAAGTGGAAGGTAAACTAAGAAGAAAGAAAAACTATTGAAACATGTCATCTCTCTCTTTATGCTCCTTCTCCTTATTTTCTGAAGATGAAGATTAATTTCTTCAAAACTGTTCCACTTTGATCTTTCTCTTTCAGTCAACTACTCACCACACTGTGCACTACCAGTGCTAGATGTCTAATGGCGCTTTTCCACTACAGGGCCAACCCGGGTCGACCCTGGTCAGCCCTGTTCTTTGGCGCTTTTCCATTGACCGGCCCGGGTCGCCACGGCACGGTAAAATAGTTCTTGTTCGGGATGGGTAGTGAAAGGTACCTTTTTGCCAGGCTGCGTGTGACGTGTGACGCTGCACACCGTTGATTGGTCAATGGAAATCGTCATCCCATGTTCATAGATTTCTTCGCTAACCGCCATCTTTAAATACCACAACAGATTTCGCTCTCGGAAAATGTCACTTACTGTTTCTGTAATAACTTATTAATAAAGAATAGAAAAATTATGATAACCATCGTATTATCTTAGTTTAATGTAATTTCAATGCATCATAGAACTTTTATTTACAACAAGCATAACAAAAAAAATCGCTATTATGGCGATGTCCTGTGCCTATGCTGTTCCTCAGTCCAGCGGCAGTCAAATGCCGGTAGATTCGCGTCTTGCTCCCTTTAACACATGTCGGCGTTTCCCTGGTTGCGAGATCTAAACTATTAGAACTGAAAGCGGCAGGTAACAGGCACGTAACATCCATATGCTGTATATATAAATAAATATATTTGACTACCAGAAGATGAGCGGATGACTGGATGTGAGCATGTATTTGACTAATGCCGATAGATTCGCGTCTTGCTCCGAAACCGGAGCTGTCAGTGCAGACAGGATTTTACAGCGTTCCTTCAAACTATCGTAATTCATGAACTATATGCCCAATGCCCCAATCTAAAAAATTCAAACAGTTTCTGAAAGCAGAGAAGTTGCACTTTTTGAACAGTTGAACTTTTTTAGGCTTAGTACGGTAGTTCACCAACAAAAAAAAGCACAGTGCTCAACATGTCAGGAGAAATAAAAATAGAATCGTGTCGCATTTCATGTCGGCATTTCCCTGGTTGCGAGATCTAAACTAGTCTATTAGAACTGAAAGCGGCAAGTAACAGGCACTTAACGTTACATGTTGTAAGGCTGATCTGTGCACGATAGTGCTGCATTTTGACATAATTCTTCCACCCGCATTTTGACATCGCATTTCCACCCGCTGATCTGTATAGCGGGGGGGAATCTTATGACACGTAACTCCTCCTACAGTCCCAGGTCGTTCCTGTATAGTGGAAAACGTCTCGTACCCAGAACTGTTCAAAAGCGTGCCGAGGCGAGCCGTGCCGTGCCGACCCGGGCCGGTCAATGGGAAAGCGCCATAAGTGAAGTCTTTGATCCTTTGACTGGATGGGGAAAATGTTCATATTGCTCTGATAGGTTGGATGACATCCTCTGGAAGTTGTCATAATGAATGTGTAAGTCTATGGAAGGGTTTGAGAACCCTGAGCCTCCCAGGTTTTGTGTTGAAGTCAATATAGCAGAGGTGGAAGGAAAATAGCTGTCCTCCGGCTACAGCATTGTGCTACTCTAGAGGGTGCTGTTTAGACTACTCAAGACCTTCATTGCAAAACAGTGTGTTTTAATCAGGTATTTGGTCACATAATATGGATTTTTGGAGTATATTTAGAAGTCATTTTATCTAAGATTTTGTTTAAGAAGGATAACTTTTTAAATGTTTCAAAATGTTTTATTTTTCTGAAATGACTGAGTAGGACGGTCCTCCCCTTCTTCCTCAGAGGAGCCTCCACTGTTACACTGTACGAGACGACCGTAACTGTTGTTCTATGAGAAGAAAGGGAGATCTACAACACATTCAACTACACTTTTGTTTGATCATTACATTAATCATGTCATCACTTTCCTTCCTGAACAAACAATAATCCTTAATGACAGCTTACAGCAAACAGTTTAATGATATGGAGGGGGGGGGGGGCGTTGTCAAAAGAAAGACTGCTACCAAAGACAACAATTTAAATACTTTATTTATTAATATTGATTCGACATTGCCATTGTTTTTTTCTTTTTCTTCAAGAGCATGATTTACAGCTAAAGTCCTTTGGACAAGAGGACATCAGTGTGACACAGCACACCTCACACACCTCCCCTAAACATTCTGTACATGCTAAAGGCTGTTCCATTATAGCAACCTGTAGAGGAACACACACTTTCCCTTCTCTTCCATTGCTTGAAGTTGTTCCTGAGTACCACAACAGAAAAATAAAGACAAATAAAAAGTGCATTACGTAACCATGTTGGTGAGAAGGGGTGTGGGGGGGGGGATAGAGATGATTCCCAGTCTGGTGAGATAAAGAGTGACGACTCAACACCAATTATCCAACAAGAAGGAGAAGAGAGATGTTTTTTGTTTTTTTTCTCCCCACACACAAAGCGTTACACTCCCTGATTGGTTAGGATGCCTCTTGATAAATAAAGTTCTAGCCTTCATTAAAAACACTGACGAAGAAACACCTAACATACTCAACGACCAGGAAGCCATGTCACTTCTCCTAGAAAACTGGTCTTGTGATTGGCTCAAACATACCATATAACTGATATGAACCAATCGTAACAAAGCATGGTATCATTTTCAAAACAACTGACCATTATTCCTTGGTCATGTAAGATTTCACAAACAGGACAGTGAAAAACATTCCGTTATCACAAGGTCAACCAAGGTCCATCAATCTGTTTTATTCATTCCTCAAGTACTATAGAGCAATGCATTGATATTTCAACATCATCTTTTATAAATAAATCAGACATTCTTTGATACAATAGGGGGCATCATGTTGTCTCCTATGAAATGAGGGTTCAGTGGCAGCCATTTTGATTTGCTCGGGAATACGGCTTCTCTTGGTTTAAAGACATGGCCAGCACCCTGTCCCTATTGCTGCCTGCTCCCATTGGTTTGTGGGGTAGACAGACAGACACACACAGACAACATTAGGTCTCTATTTAGTATGACATTACAGGGGAGTATTCGCTAAAGGCTTATTTTGATAAGTATCTCAAGATTTATCAAAAATAAGCGGGGATTTCTCTTTAGCGACATTGATGGAATACCCCCCAGGAGTGAGTTAGCAGCAGTAGAGGTGTGTACCTATGTGCCAGGCCACATGGCTTTAATAATAGCTGCAAAAAATAAATAGCTGCATGCATTTATCAGTGAGAAAGATTGTTTATGTCAAGTTTGATGTAAACAAGTGGCCATTTTCTTTTTAAACCATACATTATTAATTAACAAGAGACATGTTGAGTGGAATTGAGCAATGGTGGAATGTAAGAAATACACTTAATCAAGTTATAGTCATCGAAATAGTAAAGTCATATTCTGAATATGACAGATTCTTGTCTGTGTTTGTGTGTGTGTGTGTGTCTGACAATGCCAATGCAGGCATCTGAACATTGAGGGCCTCAGCACAGCCACACTGTTAGGCTAGTCTAGGGCGCCCTCTAGTGTGCTGACGCAGTCATAGGTCTGGGTGCTGGCAACATCTGATTGGCCTTCATGTACCCCCTCCCCCCTTTATTCCTGACACAAAGCATTGATTTCACACACAGAAAAAAAACTTAAAACAATCAAACGCATAGCCAGTTAAACAGTCAACGCACAATCAAATAATGAATAACCAATACTTAAAAAAAAAAAAAAAAGTCTAAATGGACACATAATGTGGAGCATACAGGGAGACACAGCGGCCATGTTTGAATACTTCCAAAAAGTATCCTTCCTCCCTTGCTTAGAGTAATCACTGATCTTATAATACTGGATAGGTGACAAAGTGTAGTGACTGTACCGTTCCCTTCGACTGTACCGTGCCCCCCAGTCATGTGACACCCTGTTGACCAACCACACCTCCCCCCAGGATGAAAAGCATCAAAGCAGCATTCTCATGTAGCCCCCCCCCCCGCCCCACGATTACTCTTTCTTTACAACATTATTGATCACTCTTTCTTTTTTTTCTTTCTTTCCCAAACATTGTGATGAAATGATCATCACTCATAAATACAGTGATACTGCTGCGCTAGGGCGCTGTGATGTCACCGCCACCTCGTCATCAGGAGAGACTAGGGACAGCACAGCCCCTGAACCTCATAAGTTCCCCCCCACAGTCCACCTCACACAGACAAGGATATTTAGCTGCTGAAACCGGCTCATGATGAGTTTGTTTGTGTTAGTTTTGGGGAACAGCAGTCATTGTTGGTGGATGGTAGGAGCGAGGGCTGGGTGCTAGGTGATGTCATGTCACGTGTGATATAAGGAGCAAGCAGAGGTGCCTGGGAAGGGGTGGGACTGTTTGGGAGGGAGGGAGGGAGAGCGAGAGAGAGAGAGAGAGAGAGAGAGAGTGGCGTGTTGAGTGAAAGGGGCAGGAGTGGGGGACACAACCGGTAGACCAGCCATGGGGAGGGGACAGGTACATAGTGTATACCCAGGGAGGAGAGAGGACACAGGAGAAGGGAGAGAGGAACCAAGGGACTAGGGGAGAGATGTGGGAGAGTAGGGTGGGATATTACAGGGACTAGCAGGACTAGCGGGTAAGGGTGGGATGGGACAGGGACTAGGGGGTAAGGGTGGGATGGGACAGGGACCAGGTGGACTAGAGAGTAGGGTGGTATGTTACAGGGGAGAGTAGAGTGGGATGTAATTGGGCCTGTGAATAGGAGTGTTACACTCACAGTAAGCCACGTGCTCTGCTTGTGTTGATCATTCATGCCGCTGAGATGAAAACGAGAAAGACAATAAAAATGTTGATGAGGAGCATCTTTCCCTTTTCTTTTTTTCCCTCGCATTCCTTTTCTCCTCTCCTTCTTCCCCCTAACCGAGCGAAGACAGTCTTTGGATCATTGGGCTTGCCGTACACATCAGTGCCAGAGAGTTTGCTTAATCTGTAGCACCAGAATATTGCACTCATCACATTGAGCCAGTCCTCACAAAACAGGAGATTTGGTGCTTTTCAGTTCTGTTCTCTTCATCCAACCAAAACGTAGCCTCAAACGGAAGGCAACCTTTTGGACCAAACCTGCACAATGCCACCAGAAAATCCACACATGTATACATATATGTATGTATATATATATATATATTTATATATATATCTACCCCAGGCTTCAAACTGTGGTTAAACTTCTTTGTGTTCCAGCGGCTGATAGGATGTAGATGTCATAGTTGAAAGGCTGAGAGCGCCCCCTAGTGTAGTGGGGGGGGGGTGGGAGAAAGCCAAGCACATATCGTGGCAGCATAATAACATGATGTATTGGAATCGCAGCACAGGAAACTTGATGTTAAACATACAATCATCCTTATATGTAAATACTATTCTACAAATTAAATATATTTGGTGTAAATGCAGACATATATTCAATAGAAAGCTCTTTATCAGCTCATCTTATGGCTGAGTATTGCACTGCTGACGGTGGATCCCTATTGCACAAAAATCCTTTTTCGTTTTTCGATCAATCGTGTGTGACTCCCCCGATCGTTGACATGCAGCTCCCGGGCTTGATGTGTGTTAGTTAGACATGGATGAGGGGGGTTAGACGCCACACCGTTGAAGCCTATGGGTGGATTATTGTGTGTCAGAAGCCGCTGGTCAGTGTGCAGGTTTGGGCCGAGGGAGAGCCCTGATATGAGGTGATAAATAGACAGATAGGAGTGTAGTTCTTTCACAGAGTCCTTCGTTGTGCCATGTACATACTGCTTGTCTATGTTCCTCTATGTCCTTTAAATGGATGTTTTTGCATTCTGGAGGATGCCACGCCCCTCTCAGCTGTGTCCAGCGCCGCTGGTTCAGGTCCAGGTCCAGGTCTGGCTCCAGGGTTGGGTTGGGGTTGGGGTTTGGGGGTTGGAATGGGGTGGGGGGGGGGGCGCAGGGGGAGTTGGAGTGTGTTCCAAGGGTGGGATGGGATGGGTGTCAGATCGGTGTGTGACCCGGATGAGATCCAGCAGAACCTCTCTGTGGTCGCTGAGGTAACGAGGAGTGTGGGCTTAGAAGGTGGAGGGGGGGGGGATAGTCTTTATGGGGGGGGGGGGGGGGGGGGGGGGGGGAGGAGTGGCGTAGGGTGCAGGGTCTGTGTGTGTGTGTGTGTTTGGGCTTGGGGGTGGGGCGGGCGGGGTCGGGGGTGATCTCACAGTTTCTGCCTTCCTGAGACAATAGCCTGGTGGAGCTCCTGGTCCAGCTCAGCGTAGCGCCCCCTGCTGGAGTCCAGGAAGTAGAGTTTGTCTGACACCACTGTGGGGTCGAAGCCCTCCCGCCGCATCTCTGTCTTCTGGAACTTGTATGTGCCTGTGAGAGAAGCGAGGGAGAGAGAGGTGGATGAGAGAGGGGTGTAGGAGAGAGGAGAGAGAGAGAGAGAGAGAGAGAGAGCTCCCAGACTCGTCCTGGAACAGGGACGAACAGGGCTGTAGAAATGGAACACCCTCAAACCCGGTCTCACCTGTCTTGTTCACTTCGACCAGGAGGCGTAAGAAGACGGGGCGGGCGTAGGGAGGCAGGGTCTTCTCCAGATCCTTGATAAACTTCTCCAGGTCTGTGGAGTACTCGGGGTCAGCGATGGCAGCCATGCCGGCCTTCCCCTCCGCTCCTGAGGCAGAGGACACATGGATGGAAGGATGAGAGAGAGAGAGAGAGAGAGAGAGAGAGAGAGAGGTGTATGAGAGAGGAGAGAGAGGGTTGTATATGAGAGAGAGAGAGAGAGAGAGAGAGAGGGGTGTATGAGAGAGGAGAGAGAGGGGTGTATATGAGAGACAGAGAGAGAGAGAGAGAGAGAGAGAGAGAGAGAGAGAGAGAGAGAGAGAGAGGGTTGTATATGAGAGAGAGAGAGAGAGAGAAAGGTGGAAACACGGTTGAGGGATGATGTAATGGACCAAACATTCTAAAATAGTTATGTTGCTTAGCACAAACCACCAACCAGCCAGCCAACCGACCAAGCAGGTAGGCGCCATTCATTCAAGCAGACATTACTGGCATTATTGAAGAAAGAATCCTGCTCCAAACACATCATCACACACCATTGGTATTCATAGTATTTCCTCTAGTGCATTACTCTCATCCCATAACTCACTAACCCACAAGGAATACCAGAACACTCAACCCCCAGAGTGCCAAGTGTTTTATGTGGTATTTACCTAGCAACAATACTTTGATTGGCTACAAAATGAAGCATCATAATTTATGCATTTTTGGTGAACGAAGTCACCCGTGGCACTTTATTCACCTTCGGCACTAAATGAGTTCAACCAGACCCTGTCAGGTGAATGCTGCTGCAACCATAGCTGCTTTACCTAGTTCGCCTACCTCCACATGGGGCAAGTCTCCCACACAGAAGACCCAAGCATCTACCATGAGGCCAAAACAACATCCTCAAGATCTGAGGGCGACAATGCGACACATGAGACGTCTAAGACAGGGCTACCTGATTCACCTCCACTACACATCCATCATGTCCAGAGCTGCTTTATCTGGAACCTCAGCGTTCTCCAAACAATGGACTCACTGGCGCCACTATGTACATTTTTTAAGGCAAATTAAAAACGATATATTAAGTCATGATAGATGAACTATCTATGATCACCAAATACGAAAGCGGTAGGATGTTCTTCAGTGAATTCAGCGTTTTAGCTGTATTTTTTGCCGCATTTTGACATGAATAAACGCGAGTTGGGTTTCGATAATGCGATCCAGCGGCATGCTGTTCAAAAATCCTAGGGAGACAACCACCATCCCCACAGCTGCTTCACCTGCTTTTAAAACTAGATTTTATTCTTTAACTATTTGTATTGTTGTTTTTACTGACTGTGCTTTTGTTTTACTTTTTACCATCTATTCTTGTTCTCTCTATGGAATGTATTGTCTTTGAGTACTGAGAAAAGTGCTATACAAAATAAATGCATTATTATTATTATTATTCAGTCCCTCCAGAAAAACTTGACTTTTTTTCCTTGATTATGCAGGCAAAAAACCTTGATTATGCAATGGAATATTTGGTGATTTTATGCAATGAAAATGTGGGAATTTGCGAATATTGTGAAAATCTGCAAAAAACATGAAAAGTTGCAACACTCTAGGCTAATACCTAGGAAAGGTCATTTCTAATGACTTCCTATGATAGAAATGACTGATGCATACTACATCACAAAAAGTGCTGTGAATGTTTTAGTTGTTATCCTTTTTATTTTTATGGTTCATAAAACATTCTTGAGTCACAAAAGTGTCAAACATAAGATGAGTGCTTCCTGTTTCTTAAGTGAGGTAGCTATGCAAAACAAGACATCTGTTAAAATAAGTGGTTACAATGCAAAACTTGTGCATTCTCTTACCATTGAATGGTTCGACTTACACAATACTGTGGCATGTTTAGCGCTGGAAAAATGGGTCAGCAACACCGTCGATTTCCACATGTGTTCAAAAGCACAGTTGCATGGGGTGCAAAACTGTTTACCGCCATGTTCATGGAGAACATCTGGGTACTCATTTGCACGATCTTTTACAGAGATGTTGCTTGGTATGAGAGGGATTTGCCTTCTTCATTTTACATGTCACGCTGTTCTGTTTTGGTGTCGCATATGCTAGCCATTTCTTGCATTATGTGACCTTGTATAATCATGTGCCATTTAGCTGATTATGCATTGAATTATGCGATCGCAGAATCACATTTTTCCAATTATTATTATTATTATTATCAATGTCTATAATTGCTTTACCTGGAACCTCCACTCCGTACACCACCACATCCTTCATGTCTAGCAGCCGGCTCAGGGTCCCCTCCACCTCCGTGGTCGACACGTTCTCTCCCTTCCAGCGGAACGTGTCCCCTGTGCGGTCCTTGAAGTACATGTACCCAAACTGATCCATGGTGAGGACGTCGCCTAGAGTATCCGAAAGTGGAAGCATTTTGTTTTCTGTTAGCAATGCCAGTCTATTTTTTTTTTTCTCTGATTGGTTTCACGGTTTAGAAATTACAACCCTTTTTATATAAATGTGTATTTATTTTAAAAAAAAATATTCTATTGGCACAAGGGTTGGGCAATAATTCCTTTTATATTCCACCAATTCAGAAAGTGTTTTGAAACACCAATTTGATTCCAATGTTTTTTGTCTTCTTTTTTTCATAGATAAAGAACCCACATAGTTGAATATACTGTTTTACTCAGATACTCTAATTCTTTTGCAACTGTGAGACAGAGAGAGGGGAGGTGGGGTGACCAGGAGTCTCTCACCTGAGAGATAGGCCGTGTCGCCCCTCTTGAAGACACTGCTGGCGATCTTTTTACTGGTGGCCGACTCGTTCACGTAGCCGTCAAATCTCCTCAGCGGGTCGGTTTGGATGATCCTGCCCACTAACTGACCAGACTCACCTGGTGGGAGGAGAGAGGGGGGGGAGAGATGGCAGGAGTCAGGTGATTCTGACACCAGTATGTACAACTGCATCTAAATACATTCACATTGTGTCATTCACAAACAAAAGCCATGTTTTTTTGCCTGTGTGGACCTTGGACCTTGACATGGTTCTTTGTGACACAAAATATTGTATTTATCAACAACAACAAAAAATGAGTACAGTGTGCAGATCATACTACAATACGACTTCAGGTGACTTCAAACATGGATCTCCTCAAGCAGTGTGAAGCTGATCTCTACAGGGTTTACTGACCAGGTTTGCAGGGGATGCAGACTCCGTCGGGCCCTCTGATGAGCTCCATGGTCTCCTCATCTACCTTCACCAGGCGGATGGGGTAGACGTAGGGTAGGATCTGGCTGTTGAAGCCACATGCACCAGTCTGCCAACAGCAACGCACAGCAATGTCAACTCAACTAACTAGTCAACCAACCAGTCAACCAACAAGTCACCCAACCAGTCACTCAACCAATCAGTCAACCAACCAGTCAACCAACCAGCCATTCAACCAATCAGTCAACCAACCAACCAGTCAACCAACCACTCAACAAGCAAACACTGAGCTGGGTTCACTTCAGAGCAAACGCGACAGCAGGGCAACCATTTTGTCAGTCTTGACTATGACGATGAAGACATAGACAAGACGTAGTCTAAAAGTCATAAAAAGTGACAAGGCCATCACATACAACAGTATCATTTTGATTCTTGATGATAAAACACTATAAATCCTTCAAATGGCAATAAACACACACACACACACACACCACACACACACACACACACCACCCTGCTGTCTGTCTGTGGCGCTCGGACTGTCTCTATAAAGGTCTGATACCTACATCCAGTTAAAGGTAAATAAAGCGAGTGTGGGAGTATTTATTTGATAAATATAAACTCTCTCTTCTGGCCTCACCATGTTGTCGAAGTTGCCCAGGCTGCAGTTACACTCTGTGGCTCCGTAGAACTCTGCGATCTGCGGCACGTTGAAGCGTGTGGTGAACTCCTCCCAGATGGACTGGCGAAGGCCGTTCCCCAGTGCCATTCGGACCCGGTGCTGCCGCTCCACATCTTTCACTGGTTGGTTCAGAAGGTACCGGCAGATCTCGCCAATGTACTGGATGATCTGTGACAGGAGACCGGAGTGAGGTAGTTGCTTTTACTATAACAGCAAGAGGAGGCTGGTGGAGGTAGAAAATCGGAGGGCGGGCTCGTTCATGTAATTCATGTTGTAAGTGAACGCATGTGGTTTGATACCATTCCTCATTCCATGCATTAGAATGAGCCTGTACTTCGATTTCTACCTCCGCCGTGTAATACTGTTACATCACTCTGCTGTCAGGTTACCATCCCAACGTAGATCTAATGTTGATCTAACGTTGCCTAACGTCTGTAGAAAAAAACTAAACAGACTGCTTTGGAACAGCGATCTCGAACACTACACTCTATCTCACCCTTGAAATGACTTTCTAGAAACACCATATCACATTTGCATTTCTTTGGCACAATACCCGTAACTCAACCCTCCAAAACCGGCGCCAGATATCTCTGTTTGATTCTGTGTCTGGGAGATATCGACCTGCTTCCGAATCAAAATACAGTACATCCTGGAGATAACCTTTATTTGGTTTCGGATGCCTGTTCCTATGCTCCGGGCGGGGTGAATCAGTGTACCGTGCAGTTGTATTTGGCACAATCGTCCCAGAAGCGCGAGGCGGAGAACTTCTTCTTGATGACCACCGTCATGCCGTGGATCAGGCACTGGCCCACTCCGACGATGTTACCTGAATACACACACACACACACACACACACACACACACACACACACACACAGTAGTGCTTTAAAGCTAACAGCAGCATGGATACACGGACACACACACACTCTCACTCACGCTCACACTCAAATCAGCTTTAATCAAATATTACCCTTATGTAAACATGGATATAACGCATACACACACAAAGTAGGACATTTTCCAGTAATCTAAATCTAATCTAAATCTTATCTAAACATAGACACACACACACACACACACACACACACACACACACACACACACACGTTGCACACAATACAGTATCTGAATAGCTCAGTACGTTGGGCAAGGTTACCTGCAGAGTGGTAGAGAGGAAGGCAATCATACAACACGTCATCAGACGTCATCCGGAAACCGTAGTATACCAATGCTGCCATACGGTAGTACCTGTTGTAGAAACACCAGGAGAGAGATGGAGAGAAGGAGAGACAGAGAACAGACATTAGAAGAGAAGGAAGGAGAGGGAAAGGGAGTGATAAGAAGAGAGACAGCACACCCGCCCTCCTATCAACAGACACCGGTCTTTGAAGAGTTAGCTGTTGAGGGACCTACCTGCTGTGAACCACGATGGCGGCCTTGGGCATCCCTGTGGTGCCTGACGTGTAGATGTAGAACAGACGATCTAAGAGGAAGAGGGGGGGGGGAGGGGACACCAGACGTCAATAACACACACAGGACAAATGCCAAACAACACCACCCACCCTCATTCCCAGTGTAGCGCACTCCTTTTGCCCCAAAGCCAGGTTAGGGTCACAGAAGTAGCGCACAAGCTAGAGTTTCACTTGAGACTTCATTCAGTCATTGAATCAGACATCATCTAGCTCCCTGATAGGCTGGTCGATGGGTGATTGACAGCGCCCGGCTGACCTGTGAAGGAGAGATCGGGCTGGCTGGGCAGGTGGGTGGGGGCGGCGTCCAGAAGAGGTTCTAGGCACTCGGTTCCTGCTGGAACACGCTTGGAATCCCATTCCCCGGAAGAAAACATCTGAACCGTCTTCCCCATAGAGGTGTGTACCTCACACATAGCTGGGAGATAAACAAAGAGAGAGAGAGAGGGAGAGAGGGAGGGAGGGAGCGAGCGAGGGAGAGAGAGAGAGAGTAAAAAAAAAAGGAAAGAGAGAGTAAATAACAAACGAGGACAGGAATAGACAGAACGAATGAAAGAGTGACTAAACCGAATGCAGATTTCCCCAAGAAACAGAACACAAACTAATAGAAAAGCCCCCTGCTCTCGCCCGGTCGAAAATATGCTGACTGGATTTGGCATGTCTGGATGCCGGGGATGCAGGGTTTCCAATTACTTAAAGAAATAAACCAGCAGATAAATATAGAGTCAATACAACGTCTGAAACCCGACCTGCCAATATACTTGTGTATTCCAAATGTTCAAGTGTAAAGGCCAATGCACACGGCCCCGATTTTGTTGCACCGCCGAATTCGATTCCATTGTTTTGAATGAGACAATGCACACGGTGTGCGATGCGATTTTTTCCGATTCTCCATTCACACCAATTGAAATAATTCAAAGAATTGAGAATCGAATGTTGTCGTGCGACAAAATCGCACGCCGTGTGCATTGGCCGTAAGACTCCACCATACAGTTCAATGTTGGAACTCAACATTTACTGGACATCCAGGGAACATTTCATGCATAAAATGTCCTTAAACAATGATTTCTTGCCCCTCCCTAGACATCTCCAGCTCTACCTCCATCTCCATCCATCCATCCACCTCCACCCATACCTCCATCCAACCTCCACCCATCCCCCTCCAGCTCAAGCCCCCTCCACCCACCCCCCTCCATATACTCCTATGCCTCCGTCCACCTACACCCATCCCTCCATCCCCTTCCATCCATCCCTTCCATCCATCCACCTTCCTCCACCCGCCCCCCGCCCCCCCCCAGGCCTCACCGTCTGTTAGCTCGCTGCCGAACACCACGGCCTTGGCGTTGGAGATGGTGACGCAGTGCACCAGGGCCTCCAAGCGCAGGTTGAAGTTAATGAGGGCAGCCTGGATCCCGACCTTGGCCATGCCCAGCCAGAGGCCCACGTACTCGGAGCGGTTCTCCATGAAGAGGGCCACCACGTCCCCCTCCTTGAGGCCACGCTGCAGCAGCAGGTTGGCCACGCGGTTCGAGTACTCGTCCAGCTGACGGAAGCTCCATCGCTCGCCCGTCCCCTCGAAGATCAGTGCCGTCTTGTCGCCGTGGCGACGCACTGTCTCGGCGAAGATTTTGGGGATGGTGTTCCTCTCTCCCAGGTGCCTCCTGACGTTCAGCTTCACCTTCAATAGGACGCCCGCCGCACTGCAGGGGCCAATGAGAACACAGCTGAGGTATCGGCCAATGACAATGAAGCGCCACAGAGAACACAGTTCATCTGAATGTTGAGACATCGTGGACAGGTGACACTAGGTGTGGTTGACTTGTTGATTGGTGCTGACTGTTGTTGTTGTTGTTG
Organism: Nansenia antarctica; assembly: GCF_963989245.1. Lineage (NCBI taxonomy): Eukaryota > Metazoa > Chordata > Actinopteri > Argentiniformes > Microstomatidae > Nansenia > Nansenia antarctica. Next base: position 64,309,848 of record NC_137689.1, on the reverse strand, counting down.
AGCGAGGAGCTAGATCCCAAAGGATTTCACTATGTCAATTATGGCTGTTTGATTTTGATTTGATTTGATTTGAATACATTTAAACCCACATACAGAAAGAGGAGCCTTTACATTGGTGTAACAGGGAACTGGGCAGCGGCCAAATCTTGCAACACAGAGAGCATTGTTCCTACAGCACAACGTCTGAATCTCTCACAGCCATGAATGTCAGTTTACTATCAACTTCTCCTGCAAAGCCTGATGACGACATCAAGCTCACTTCTGCAGGGCAAGTCACACAGACTCGCTGCTTGGGGGCAAGAAGGATGCCTCCTCCTCACTCTCTCTACTTCCTATTGCATCACTGATGGGGCCCCAAATATAAGTCTTAACTTCTTGACGGTTGCCATGGTGAAGCCAACAGTAAACACTAGCCGGGAGCTCTCGGCAGAAGCACAAAGACGTTGTCATCTGTCCCTCACCTTGGTCTCTGCTCCAAGACACATTCCTCCTACCTGACGCCTCTGTCTGGAATACTCACAAGCAGCATATTCCTGTAATACAAGATTCAGTGTGGGACCTCCCCACTCCCTCACACTGGAGCTTGTATTACAGGAATATGCTGCTTGTCTTGTTGGATCGAATAGCACTCCTTAACACTCCTTAATACCATTGTTTCAAGCTGCAGATCCTAAAAACCTACGGATTATAAACGTACTGTATTTAATCGAGGTTCGCAAATCGAATTGCAAACTCTTTAGCTAACATACAGGCATATATATATATATATATACTGTATGTACATACACATGCTCACGGGCACATGCGTGCGTACACACACACACACACACACACACACACACACACACACACACACACAGTTCCCAACTACTTACTGTAAATCTCTCCCTATGGTCTTGGCAAAGATGTGGATGAACTTCCAGCCCCCGGAGCCCAGATAGAAGATGAGGAGGGAGGGCAGCACCTGGAGCCATGGCAGGCCCACCACCAGCCGGAGCACAAAGAGCAGCACGGTGCAGAGGCCCATGCGCAACATCCTGAACCAGAGAAACGCACAATGTCAAACTATCACATCCAATTCAAGAGCATCCCTCTTCACCCTGAAACAAAAAATTGTTTAACTTATCAAACGTAAGTAGTTTGACTAACATTTTGCTGGTTAGTCTATCTAGACAGGGAGGGCAGGGCAACACACAACCTTTGACCTTGTGTTTGAGTCTGTCCTGATAAAGCTTGGTGGTGGGAGTGGTGCTGATGTCAGCACATGCATTATAGCTCTATGGCTCCTCAGTACAGTAGACAGAGACCTCGAACTCTCTCTGTTCCAAAGACCAACTGTACTTCTAGCCACTGTATTTCACAACACAATTACATGTCTTTATATCCTACCTACATATTCTCAATTAACCATTACTGCTGTGTCTGTTTTAACATTCAGTTTGGCCATCTTCTTAAAAAGTAGGTCCCCCATGTACAGGTAACTATAGCAGGCCATGACTTTATTAACAACTGGAAAAATACTCGTAGTTAATGTTTTAAGATGTCATGTATAATGTATTCAATTCGTCATGGCCCAGTAACGTTATATTAGTATGTAAGCCACAGAAATGTTTTGTACATGTTGATGCAGTCTGAGGATCCAGTGGCATTTAGAACAGTAATTAACCAATTCCAAACTGGGTAGTTAGTTTATCGGCAACGAAACCGACTAAAAGCATCACACAACCACCGATACATTTTGTTTACATGGGCTGGGGTGGTTACCTGATATGGCAAGAGTCTTTATTTATACATTGGTAGGGCATATACGATACCAAGGCTGGCGTTAGTAACTATTCATCGCCTACGAGTCTACGACGCAAGAAAATACGATTATTTTTCTATTAAAAATAACGATCGCGTCAAATGTGCTCGTCAAGACAACTCTGCGGCGCGACAGATATCGCCACGCTTTAACCGACATCATGGCTGTAAAAAAAAAAATAGCCTGTAGGCTTGGGCCCTTTGGAGTGAACGAAGATCACTTGCCTTTCTAAAACATTTCATATTTAGCCTGGCTTGTCACCACATTGCAAAAACGCTGACCGCTGGAAAAAAGCGATGATCTACCAGTGAATAGGAGGTGACATCCCCTGGTATTGTCTAACGCGCGTCGCAGCAGCAGCAGTACTGCGGTAGTGCAGGGGGCTGGCAGACTAATGGGAAATAGAAAAAGGCTCAACCCACCGGCCATGCCATGTGTAGCCTACGCGACTAAATAGTATGAACCAAACAGTATATTTGCAAAAGCCCCCCTACATCCGATAGAGTCCCCCGGGTAGAGATGATCAACTCCAGCATCATCAGCAGGCTGGATGCGTTAGTGCGCATCGCCACACTCGGACGGTCTGGCTCTCTGACATGTCTCTATGCCACTGTCACTGGAGCTACTGGTCACTGATAACGGCATAATCGCCCATCTGGCTACATCAATGAATAGCCTAATGTACATAATTCAAACGTTGTTCATTCAAACCATACATGGGCAAGGTTGCTAAAGGACGGTGGGGGAAGCCGGGGTCTCTCCCGACCACACTGCTAAATAATAGTGGTCCATCCGGAAACGGACCATGCAGGGAAATAGACTTCAGATGACAAGTGTCATGAGCGGGTGTTTGACATACCTTGTTTCACGTCCCCACAATCGCAAATATGTAGTAATATGCCAGACGTGGAACCCGTTGTATTCTATTCCACCTTGATCGGCTTAGCAAAGCCTTCCAGTGCTCTGGCGTTCACTTGCGTTGACACACACATAGGCATACACACACACATACATACAGGGTCTCCGATAACAGATCACTGCCCTTCCTCCGGCGGGATTATATCAATATCCTTGTTTCGACTTTGCCCCCATTTAAATCATTCGTTCATTTTGATCTATGAAATCCTTTTTTTTCTGCTTCATTGTAGCCATGAGCTCGCTCGCCACAGTATTTCAAATGACCTTATAATTTTCTTAGTTGGGCCCGCCCCCTCGGTATGTGTAAGCAATGAGTGACAGGTAACTACGCCAATTACATTGTCTGTAGTCCTCAATTGCATCCGACAGAGGCGGAGCTTACGGTAAAGAAACGGTGCTGTCAGGGAACTGCGGCCCTGCCTCCGGTCGGCAGTTTCCACCCGGTAGTGACTAGGCCCCGCTGCGGGCCGGACAGAAGCCTCTACAACCCGTTGGGTGGGGGATCTGCGTACAGTCATACCACCAACACCCGAGGAAACGTTGCTGAACATCCTGACTGAGCGTAAGCTGCGCATACCGCAGATCTGAGCCAAAACCCCATCCATCCCCCTCCACCAGAGAGGCGGCGCAGCAACGGCGCAGTTCAGATGCGCGGATACGTCCCGACAAGAGGTCCACTGGAGTTCAAAAAGGGACATTCTTGTTTTCACATCATCGCCTCTTTTGAAACCACACATCTTTGCCAAACAACGGGACACCCGTATGTCTCAGTGAGCTCAGAATATGAAGTTCCCCCATTTCAGCAGAATGATGACGGGACAATATATAAAACGAATAATTTACGTATTATTAATATAAGACCTGCAAAACTGCTAACCATTTATATCAAGAAAATAACCATGCAAGAACCCTATATGGCTATAAATCATTTATCTTGATAGATGGATGGGAAGGATATATCTCTAACTATCTATGCTTCTTTATTATATTTTATATTTTTATTATATTTTACTGCTCTCTCTCTAGAGGTAATATAGCAGTAGGCTAATAATAAAGAAGTATGAAGTTGTCCAACGGTCTGGGGAAGATAGCGAAGACTATAATCTTTGACCTGTGGCATACACAACCTTTATGTGCAGTTGTCATTGGATCAACTGGGTGGTGAGGCTACACTTCTGACAAGCACTATCAGCCCAAGACAAAACAGTCTTGTTATCAGTGCTTTACACAGGACACACCTCACTAAGTCAGTGGCCTAATCCTTCTCCTCTCTCAGGAGAAAACTGTGATACAAGTTGTATCACTATAACTCCTGTAAAAACAAAGGTGAATGCAGTGTAGGGGCCACAGAGAAACTTGCCGTTGATACAGGAAGCCATCGTCAAGGAAGTGGAGGTTTTGTCCCTTCATATGCACCACAACACACCATGAATAGACAAAAAGGCTCAAACAATCGATTATTTGAATGTAATGCACATTTGACACTGCAGTAACAATATTTGTTATTTTATTGTAAACTTTAAACCTTCATTTGGAAATAAGGCAGTTTTTTGTAGTAAGTAGGCTGGTACAGTGTACAGCAGGTGTATGTGTGAGCAGTGCCCATACAAGGTTGGGGGGGGGTGGGTGCATACCTACTAGAAAGCAATAAAACATCATCATGTCATTTAGATGAGAGAGACGGATACAATGCTTCTATTAAACGAGTGCAATGCTGGAGGGCAAGTTGGCCTACATTCAGCTTTCCAGCTCAGATTCCAGAGTTCTGTAAACACCTCTTCCAGGACCTGACAGTTGGACACAAGGCAGTGCTGTCGCCACATTCACACTTGCATGAAGACACTCTTATTCACATACCACTTTCTTTAGCTCAACACTCAGACATCGATCTTAAATGCACACATATTATTATTTTACACATAAACATGAATAATACAGTAAATATAATATAATAATACAATACAATGGCAAGCTACCATGCAGGGCGCCAGCCTGCTCATTGGGAACAATTTGGGGTTCAGTGTCTTGCCCAAGGACACCTCGACACGTGGCCAGCCAGAGTTCTAACTGCCGACCTTGCGATCATCAGACCTCCTGAGCCACAACCGCCCTCTAAGTGACCTTTGGCCATGAAGCGTCAGCCCTCTGGCATAAGAGAACAACTTTTGATATATGTGTCTGGCTACCAGCCTCACACCCTCATGTTGTGCACTAAGTAGGCCGTGTGTCACCCCATCTTCATTCTTCTTCTCCTCCTCCTCCTCCTCCTCCTCCTGAGGGGGCAGAGTGTAGGCAGTCCGCCCACTCGGCCTCAGTCATCCAGCTCCAGGCCAAAGTGGCTGTACAAGTCCCGTGTGGTGGCGCACTGCAGGGCAGCTGCAACATACACAGAGGCACAGTTGTCTTGACGGGGTCAACGGCCGCTCGCCCCTCTGACCCGCACCGTACGACTGCCACAGCCCTGGTCTCCCTCAGCCCCCACTGCCAGGCCAGCCCAGCCAGCTCAGACAATGTGAAAGACTCTCATTGTGAAGAGGGAGATGGATACCCTGCACCCACCGCAGGATGCTAACAGCAGCACGATCCTACTCTCTCTCTCTCTCTCTCTAAGCTACGTCACGGAGTGGTAGCTCGCTAGCAGTGAGCGAGAGAGAGAGAGAAGTCGTTTGGCACGGCTCTGGGACCAACGCGCCCAGCTGGGCTGGGGTTATGACTCCCTCCCTCAGTGAACTTCAACACCATTCCCCAGTGTCAGTGTGTATAAACAGCCATGCATTGGTACACTGATATTAAGCAAGTTCCCCTCCCTGAATGACTCAATGACTGAAGAAACTAGGAATGCCCCAGGGATATTAAATATCAGGGAGCAGAATTCAGAGTTGACATTAGGCCACATCATTTACATGCACTATGGGAATTTGTTTAAACAAACGTTACTCTGCATTCACTGAAAATGGTTAGTAGTATATCTAAATCCTACTGGCATAAACTGTAAAACTACATAGAATGTGGCCGTAGCAGAGTGAGTGAGTGTGTGTGTGTGTGTGTGTGTGTGTGTGTGGTGACCTTACCCAGTCTGCCTAGTAATATCTGTCCGATGTCTTTGATGTCATTGTACTCATGCAATAGGTCAATATGCTTCTCCAGCTCGTGAACTCCGATCCCACTGAAATACAAACCGTAACAAATACTTATAGTGATACTATGCTGCGCACACGCACGCACACATACACAGCTAAGAAGATAATTAATCACAGTAATCTCTGGACACAAACACAAACACCCAACCACCCATTACATATTCACACACTCTCTCTCTAACAGTGCGATCTCTGAATCCAGTTCTGCCCGTTTCTTCCTCAGTTCTTCTATCTCCTCCTCAGGGTTCGCATGGCGGGATCTGGGGGTCTGGACCTGGAAAAAGCAGTCAGTGTGTGTTCGGTGTGTGTTATAGAGAAGGGTTTTAAAAGGGGGGGACATGAGGATGAGTGGTTGTAAAACAATTTAAATTGTTTTAATGGTCCTACGAAAAAATAGACTTACAGGCGATTTGAAGCTGGAGTTAACCTTGTTGTATCCTGAGCATGGGGTCCTGAAGAAAAAAGAGAAAGAAAGCAAAGAGTAAGAAAAGTGGAACATTGAAAAACATTATCTGAATCACTGAACCTATCAATGTTACATCGTCATCTTGATCTGACACATTAACAGTCGGGTGAAATGTTATCATATCATAAATGTGTGATAAAGTAATAAACCCCGATGCTGAATGGTCAAATGCGACATTGGCACACAAATTGTGCCACAAGCTAAGTGACTGAGTGTACAATCTAGGTCTAGGATCTAAGGATCTAGGAATCTAATCTACAGTATAGTGTTCAGGGTCATTTTTTTTATACGGTGCCATTTGGACTTCATAACTTGTGAAAAATAACTTGTTGATTTATCTATATTTTAATGTTCTATTATATAAATGACATATCTAGCTTGCTGAAAAACATAGTGGTCGAGCTCAGGCACCTAAATTGTATTTTATTTAGAATACCCTCTGTAGTTGAATAGGGCGAGTGTCTCCAGAACAGAGTGAACACATAACAGGGTGGAGACTAACAGGGTGGACATGTTGAGTTAAAGTTAGCCTTTAGCCTGCCTGTGTTAGCATAATGCCTAGAATGACCATGAATACTTGATGAGGAATCTAATTTGCACTAAATACTTTTTTATTTTTTATTATTCAATTTGATTGATCTCCTCAATATTTAGGCATAACAGGGTGGACACGTTATGGTCAACCACATTAAACTCACTGGATAAAAGAGGTAGAAAATCACACAGCTTACAACATTTGAAATCCCCTCCACTGATGTGATGTCACCTCATGAGAGTGATGTGATTGAGAAATATGGTTTTCTTTTAAAAGGGACATTAACACAGCATAACAGGATGGACAGTGATCGCAGGGACAAGCATACAACCTTAATTTTTTGTACAAAATATTTTTGGGGGGATAAAAACTATATTTGATTTCAATAGATATTGATCAGGAAAATGAAATAATAATAACATATTTGGAAATGTATATGTTTTTAATAGTTATTTTTTGGATTGAAGTTGAATGAACAACACTGGGGACATCCCAAATCCCATGCAAAATCCCATTTACATCTTTAACCAAAGCTTTTAAAATGTAGAAAACAACAACTTAGAAGCCCATATCATTGTATTCATAATAAATAACAATTGACTATACATGAAAAACCTAATGGAATTAGTATTTGTCCAAATTTAGACAAAATACAACATGATTTGTACTGGGGACGGAAAAGGCACCGTATAAAAAAAAGACCCTTCAGTGCAGTGCGGTAATGAAACCACACGTTTCATCGCCACCTAGCGACAGTGATTAAGTAGCACACTCTGTAAGCCAACTTCTTGCTAACTACCAGTATGCATGAAAGACGACGCTTGTAATGATTGATGAAGCAAGTACATATAATACGCAGAATACGCAGAATAACAATGTTTTCCATGTCAGTAATACACAAGAAAAACACTGTTGTGGCAAATAACACGTCGCTGACGTTACCTTTTATGAGCCTCTTTAGCTGTAGACAAATTCTTCCCCTTCGGTGTTGTTGACATCATTACCACATCCGGGCCATTGCCACAGACTTCAGTACGCCGTTCTGTATCCATATTAAACACTATTTTACAGAAGAGCTGTGTCCTTATCACAGAGACTGGTCATTACCTCTATGTTAATGACAGCTAAATGAGGAGAACAGTTTCTGTAAGGTGCTTCGTTTTGGTGGTAGCGAGACTTATTTTCGCCTAGTTTCCCGCGCTTGGACAAAGTCAGAGCACACGCACTGCATTTTCATTGGTCGTAAGCATGAGAAGGCGGGACTTAGTCATGGTGTTGATATTGTTTGGCCGCGAGGTGGCGGTATGAACCAATTAATTATTTCACTAGGAGCCTGAGCTTTGAAGAAGACTGTTCTTTAGTTTAACTAAAGTTCAGTTTAGCTAAAACCCAGAGGCTGTCAAACAGCTATTTCCCCCAAGCAATCAGGCTCATGGAGAAATACACTGGAAGAATACAAAAGACTGCCACCCTCCAACCAACACACTACAAAAATGAACATATTACAGTATTATAACTACTGCACACTACTGGATTACTTGTATACCATTTGAATAATTTACTACTGTATTGTATTGTATTATATTGCATTTCATATCATTGTACTCTGCACAGCATTTTCACACTATTGAAGCCACTGTAAAATCAATCACTTTATTACTTTATCAATGTAGGGCTACTTTCTTACTTATTTATGTTACTGATTGTGTTATTATTATTATTTTATTTTTTATCGTATTATGCTGCAATGTCAATGTTGAGGAATCAAAGCCAAATAATTTTACTCTTGTGTACTTGTACAGTAAGATGTAATAAAAGCGATTCTGATTCTGAAACTATTTGTGTTGTTATATTCATGATTAAAGGCCTATCATGTTTTTGTATGGAAAAGAGAGAAGGTATTTCTCCTTTGTACCCGTGTTAATAGTGTTGAACAAACGCATTGTCTAAAAAGTTAACCCTCTCCTCTATACACACCAACCGGCAGATTGATGACATCATAGTGAGGAGACGGTTCTCCTGTATCCGTCTCAGCACCTGGAGTGGAAAGAGCTGTCTCCAGCGCCCATGCTTCACTGGGCAGATATCAAAGGAGGAAGGAGGAGATTCTGTTTTATCTTTATTTTTTTTGTCAAAAAAGAGATTAAAAAAGGGTCCATTCTGTGAGGC
>NC_137689.1:64293316-64295816 GCF_963989245.1 Nansenia antarctica | reverse complement strand
GGAAGTCAGTTATTTGGGATGAGGTGGACTACCCCTCAGAGGTGAACGACTGCACACCGAGGTCACAGGGTGGTTTCATCCAATCGCACATGACTCCGCTGTGGAAACGCTGTGATGTTTCGGGCCCGACATCTTACCATAGACCCAGCAGAACGTGGAGAAGACAAAACTATTAAACAAACAGGTAGATTCTGTTGGACATTTCTGGTCTATTCATCAGTTAATGTGTGCGTAGTGGGAGTGTCTGTCTGAGAGCAGTCTTACTGTCCGCCCTGTGTGTGTACCAGGCATTGGGTGGGTGCCCTGAGCCCTCCATGGCCCCGGGGGGCGCTAGACATCCGTGCTGATGCTGCAGCTGCGCGTTAGCATGTCCCTCATGGTGACCGAGCGGGTGAGGTTGAGCTTGTGGTAGGGCAGGTCGAGGGGCAGGCCTATGGGCAGGTCCAGGTCGTGCTGCTGGACGCTGCGGTAGCTGATTCGCTCGCCGCCGTTCCGGAGCCCCGCCTCTGGCTGCTGCAGGTAGAAGGGCAGCTCGTAGTGCGTGCAGGACGGGCAGAAGGTCTCAGAGCGTGTCAGCTTGCGTGCCGGCGGCGGCGTGAAGAGGGCGGGGCCGTTGGGCATAGAGGCGGCGGCCGACGCCGCCACGATGTTGTGGTTGGAGTGCACAGGCGGGAGGCGGGACGTCACCGCGAAGTCGGGCTCCTCCTCCTCCGACTCCGACTCCTCCTTCTTACAGCAATAATACTGTCAGAGACAGAGACGGGGAGAAGACATCCATAATCAGTACATCACTAAGAATACGCCCTATGATATCCATAGTCTATCCACTCAATCAATATCTGTCTGATCAAGGGGAAGACTTCTGTTGCCGTGCTCTTTTCAGTCGGATAGCCAACACCAACGCTAATCACAGAGCTCGAAGAAAGAATTGGCAGTCGATGCACCGCTGAGGGCTCTAAACATCGTTAATCAGACATGTTTGACCACATTAGTCAGGGAATGAACAGATTAGCGACTTGGCAGCGTGTTATATGTTTATATAGAGTTTAACCTTCAAAAACCTACCGGGGAGGCACACTTTGAAGCTCGGTGGGTAATTAGAGTGGATGACATTGAGTGGGATTCTGGCAGAGTGCTGACCAGCGATCAGAGAGAGATGGAGAGATTTGAGAGAACGACGGAGGAATTCGTACTATTATGTGACACTGAAAAAAGGAGCCAGGTCTCTTTTAGCTGAATAAAATCGGAGTGGATGGTTGGTTAATTAAATGTCCCATCGTTGTGACCTAGTTGAAGGCTCTCTCTACACATACCCAGTTCTACATTCTGACGGTTTGATGATGACAAACTGTCAGATATTTCATATCCAAAGAATATCACTGGACCATAACATCCAGAGATTTCTGTAACGTTCTGTACCGAGAAACACACGAGCTGGGAAAGAGAATTTCTAAGAGGGATGAGGATGAGGGATCAGATACGTGGTATCTGTGGTCGATGTTGGCTTGTGATGTTGTGAAAAAGATAAGTACTCAAGATAAGAGACAGTGGGTCAGTTGCTAAGTGTGACATCATCATTAATGGCCAGTCTCCTTAGTGAACAGAGGTGAGGAAGGGCCGGTAACCCTTTACTTGATTTTTACCTGCGATTAAGCGGGTACTTACTGAAATGTATTGGGACAAAATGTTATTTCCTGATAACAGATTCACTGACTCAAGCATCACGATGAGTCATTTAGTATCGGGTTCGGGTATGTTACCAATGGTTCTGCTTGTATTGAGGTAAATACCAGGAAGAATCCCTTGTTACCACAGAGTTACCAACAGTTAATACCAGGTGAAACAGAGCTGTGGAATAAAGACTTAGTGGAGGGTAGAAAGGCTTACCTGCAGTCTACAGTAACACAGGACTGCGATGATGCACAGTAAGATAACTGTAGCTAAAATTCCGCCTGTGATGACCACTGTCCCGGCTGTCATTCGAATGCCTCTCCATCAACACCCTGCGTCGAGAGAGAGGGAAAGAATGAGAGAGAGAGGGAGAGGGAGAGAGTGAGAGAGAGAGGGAGAGAGAGGGGGTGGAGAAATAAAGAGAAAGAGATAGAGAGAGAGAGAGAGAGAGAGAGAGGGTGGATGGAAAAAGAAAGAGGGAGAGAAAAGATAGATAGATAGATAGATAGATGGAGAAAAAGACAGAATCTATCAGTGGATTATCTTCATTAAGTGGATTACCATCGTGTCATCCATGCGGAGGTTCATTGAATTATCTTTGCTAGACTAGACGCGTTATAAAATCAGTGTGAATACATCGTTTAGACTCATCTCAGCTTGAAACCTTGATAAATATGGAGAGAATTTACCGTGGAGAGGAGGAGGAGAGAGGGAGAGAGAGAGAGAGAGCGAGAGAGAGAGAGAGAGAAAGAGAGATGGAGTGGAAGATGAACTGGGGAGATGGAGGGCGAAGAGGTAAATGGAGAGAGAGAGAGTACGGCAATTGCGT
>NC_137689.1:64285816-64288316 GCF_963989245.1 Nansenia antarctica | reverse complement strand
ACAGTCCACAGTGGTCCACAGTGGAGAAAGAACAGCAAGAGATTGCTCTTTCGAGTGTAGTCAGCTTTGCAAACAGGAACTGTTCGACTCTTCCTCTATGAACTGACACTCCCAACAAACTTCTGAATGGATTTTCTACTAAAAGCCTGTTGTGAACTCTCCTCCCTTCCCGCTTGGTGCCATCTCCCTGTCTCCTGCAGAAGGGCTGCATCTCTCTGCTCTGACAGGCTCCAATTAAGATATCAGCAGGAGTCAGACATGCCTGCCGGCTTTGAACCGAAGACTGAGGTGACAGTGAGGGCTGATGCTCTCCTGAACAATAGTTTACCACATATTCTTGACCCCCTCTACCAATGTTCTCTTTCTTTCTCTCTCTCTCTTTCTCTTCAATTCAATTCAATGTATTTATTTACAATGATTGTAAATAAAAAAGTAACAATAAGTAGTTTCTCTCTTTCTACAAGCCAAATGTTTTTTTATCTCTCTCTCTCTCTCTCTCTCTCTGTCTCATTGCTGACAGATGTGGGGTACCCACGGCAACCGACAGATACATTATGTGAGACAGTTGACAACCTTTAATAATTTTTTTAATGTTTCTGAGTGGGGTAGTCCCACTCATATTTTTCTTTTTATTGATAGAGACAGTAGATATTTGACAGGAAGGATGGGTGAGAGAGAGAAGGAATGACATGCAGGATATGTCCGCTGCCGGAATTGAACCAAGAACCTTGCGGTTACATGGTCGACACTTAACCCGCTACACCACCTAAGCGCCCCCAGGCGGTTGACAAGCTTATTTGAGCATAGGAGAACAGAGTGTGAGGGGGAGGAAGAGGAGGAGGAGGAGGAGGAAGGGGGGGAGTGATAGACAGCAATATCAAATTGTTCAAGACTGCCACATTTAGCCTCAGCGATGTCGCTAGCTAGAGGATGTTGTTCTGCTTCCAACAACTGTACCACCATGGGCCTCATCAGCTGGTCTGCTCCGTAATGACACGCCATGTCCCTTTCTCCTCTGTTTCCACAGTCCAACCATCCAACCGTGATAACAGCCAGCAGCCTGGCACAGCATCTCATAGCCCTGTTCACAGAGCCTCTCTCTGTAGGCAGTGTTGTGACAAGGATCCAAGCCTTTTTTCCCAGGTCGTCATCATCATCATCATCAACAACAACTACAACAACAAGGGACCTGCTAGGCTCGCATCCATCTCAGCATAAAGACACGGGAGAGTTCATGACCCTGCTTTGACTTTGACCGTTTTATAAGAGCATATACACTTATGGCTAGCTAATGAAAGCTGTGATGTTTATTGTGTGTGTGTGTGTGTGTGTGTGTGTGTGTGTGCTGTGCGCGTGTGTACGGAGGTTGTCTCTGCTCAGCAGGCCTGCCTGGTCTCAAGTCTGCTATGCCACTGACAATCAACAGCAGATGTAGCCCTTCAGGGGGTTCAGACTGGAGCACTGGCAGCATTAGTCAGCACAAGTAATTATTGTTTCTCACAGTCTGGGTTGTGTCAGATTGGATAGCGTGTGTGTGTGTGTGTGTGTGTGTGTGTGTGTGTGTATGTCAAGTGTCTCAACTTCTAAGGAGAAAGAGTAACAGGCACGAACACACACATAGTACACTGCTGCCTAGTGTTCAAACCAAGGTAGGTAACTCATATCTTCTCACAAGGCTCATGTGAATTAAGTGTGTTTGTGTGTGTGTGTGTGTGTGTGTGTGTGTGTGTGTGTGTGTGTGTGTGTGTGTGTTTGTGTTCCTCCCTCTCTTTATTAGCGAGAGAGAGAGAGAGAGATAAAGAAAGAAAGAAGAAAATAATATTCAGGCTCTGTGACTGGACAAACAAGACACTTGGAGAGAGAGAGAGAGGGAGGGTGACGAATGAGTGAGAGGAAGAGGGAGGGAGGGAGGGAGGGAGGGAGGAGGGGACACCATAAGGGCCAGAAAATCATCACGGTTGACAGTAACACTGTGACACATCGGAACTACGCCTGTGACACAGTCACCACACTGACCAGTACACCCATTTACAACATCATCAAGCTCCACATTTTACATGTAGCGGTTCCCGGAATCATTCCCGTTCATCTCAACAGTCCTCATACCTCAAGACCTTTCCAGTACATGACCTTTAGTTTTCTCAATCCGTTTTCTCAATCCAATCCATTTCATTTTGTGAAAAGCTGTGGACGACTTAATGAACTGTAAGCTGTAACAGTGCCAGTGGACCTGTCAATGGCGAACATGGTAGATGTTGGTCCCAAAGTGCTTTATATTCACCCATTCACACACACATTCACACACACATTCACACACACATTCACACACACATTCACACACACATTCACACACACATTCACACACACATTCACACACACATTCACACACCGATGGCGGCAAGCTACCATGCCTGCTCAGTGGGAGCAATTTAGGGTTCAGTGTCTTGCCCAAGGACACCTCGACATGTGGCCTAACGCAGAAGAACCACCGACATTGCGA
>NC_137689.1:64275816-64280816 GCF_963989245.1 Nansenia antarctica | reverse complement strand
ACACAGAATGTGGAAGGGGCTACACACTATCTCCGACCTCAAAGAGAGCCCAGAGCGATACATCCATCACCTCTGACTCTCTACCAAATGAGCTGAACAGCTTCTATGCCCGCTTTGAACAGAACCACACTAACCCCCTAAAGAGAACTCACAACACATATGGCACAAAAGAGGCACCGATCATCACAGAGGATGACGTGCGATAGGTTTTCAAGGGCATAAATATACGCAAAGCAGCTGGACCGGACGGAATCCCAGGCCGGGTGCTTAAAGTGTGCGCAGAACAGTTGGCTGGTGCCTATACCACCATATTCAACCTCTCCCTCTCCACGGGCATAGTGCCCTCCTGCTTCAAGTCCTCTGTCATCATCCCAGTACCGAAAAAGGGTAAGGTGACATGCCTAAATGTAAATGACTGGCACCCTGTTGCCCTCACCTCCATTGTGTGCAAATCCTTTGAGAAGATTATCAAGAGCCTGATCTGCAGGGCGCTGCCACCCTTCCTAGACCCTCACCGATTTGCCTACCGAGGAAACAGATCGACAGATGACGCCATTACGGCACTACACACAGCCCTCACCCACCTTGATAAGAGAAACTCTTATGTGAGGATGCTGTTTGCAGCTCAGCATTCAACAACATAGTCCCCTTCAGACTCTACAGCAAGCTCAGGGACCTAGGCATCAACCCCAGCCTATGCAACAGGATCCTGGACTTCCTGTTGGACCGAAAACAAGTGGTGAAAACAGTGAAACTGTGAAAACAAGACCTCTGCCCCTCTGACCATCAGCACAGAAGCCCCCCAAGGCTGTGTACTAAGCCCCCTCCTCTACTCCTTGTACTGCATAAATAATATGTATTATGACTACCTGCACACTACCTGATTACTTGAACACTACTTCTATTTGAACTTCCTGTACTGCTCCATATCTGTACTATATTGGATAATATTATCCAATATTGTATTGTATTGTATGATATTGCATTTTATCTCATTGTAACCTGCACAGCATTTTGCGCCACTGTTCTATTGCAGTACGACTGGTCCCGCTGTAGTACAACTACCATCACTTTATCACTTTATTACCATATTCTACTTTTTTTAATTAATTACCTTACTTTATTATTATTGTTGATTTTGTATTATCCTGCTATTGCTGCTATTGCTGACTGTTGATTTTGTTGATTTTGTATTCTGCTTTATTCTATTATTGTTGATTTTGTATTCTGCTGCAATGCCGAATGTCGTAGAGCTCTTTGAGCTAAGCTACGATGCTGTAAGTAAGAGGTCTTTGAGATAGGCTAAGCTAAGATGCTGTAAGAGGTCTTTGAGATAGGCTAAGCTAAGATGCTGTAGGAGCTCTTTGAGCTAAGCTAAGATGCTGTAGGAGCTCTTTGAGCAGGTAGGACAGAGCTCTGGGCAGTGTTTTCCTCGGCCTCCTCCTCTCTTTCTCCTCTTCCTCCCCCTCCCCCTCGCCACCCTTTGGAGTGGAATGGGCTTGCATTCATTGCAATCACTCATTGGGATGAGGACGGCTGACCATTAGAGTGTGTGTGCGTATGTATGTGTGTGTGTGTGTGTGTGTGTGTGTGTGTGTGTGTGTGTGTAGCTATGGGGAGCTGCTGAGGGGGGAGGGGAGGAGAACAGGAACTAGGAGGAGGAGGGGAGGGAGAGAGAGGAACTGTTTAACATTATCATTGAGCATATGCCCTTCCCCCTACCCTGTCCAATCAGTAAGAGACCGCAGGAAGGCAGGAAGAGAACAGACAGTCACTCATTGCTGAGCTCCCAGGGGGCTGAGGGTGTTGGAGGGGTCATTGAGAGCCCACCCCCCCTGCCTCACCCCTGACCTGGCACTGGTATGGAACCCCCCGCCCCCCCCCCCCCGGCCCCCAGCAGGCAGCCCTAGTCCTACAACCTGTCAAAGGAAAAACAGCAATATAGTCTAGATGTACACTGTGACCGCCCATGGGGAGCAGCAGGGACAGAGACAGGCAGGGGGCTGGGGGGGGCTAGGGCAGATGGGCTAGGGGCTAGGGGACACAGACTAGGGCAAACGGGCTAGGGCAGACAAGCTAGGGCAGACAGGGCTAGGGCAGACAGGGCTAGGGCAGGGGGGCTAAGGGAGGGCGGCTAGGGGAGACGGGCTAGGGCAGAGGGAGCTATGGGAGGGGGGCTAGAGAAGGGGTGCTAGGGGAGACGGGCTAGGGCAGAGGGAGCTATGGGAGGGGGGCTAGAGAAGGGGTGCTAGGGGAGATGGGCTAGGGCAGGGGGGTTAGGGGAGACGGTCTAGGGCAGGGGGGCTAGGGGAGGGGGGCTAGGGAAGACGGGGTAGGGAAGTGGGGCTAAGGGAGGGGGGCTAGGGGAGGGGGGCTAGGGCAGGGGGGCTAAGGAAGATGGGGTAGGGTAGTGGGGCTAAGGGAGGGGGGCTAGGGAAGGGGGGCTAGGGAAGATGGGCTAGGGCAAGGGGGCTAGGGAAGACGGGGTAGGGAAGTGGGGCTATGGGAGGGGGGCTATAGGAGGGGGGCTAGGGGAGGGGGGCTAGGGGAGGGGGGCTAGGGTAGGGGGGCTAGGGCAGGGGGCTAGGGGAAGGGGAATAGGGGAGGGGGGCTAAGAGGAAGGGGGGCAAGGGCAGTAGGTCTAGAGAAGGGGGACTAGGGCAGGGGTGAAATGTTAGTCTGGTTTGGTCACACTTGCTGTTATTTGCTTGCTTGCTTGTTATTTTTTATCAAAGACCAGCTTGATGTAAGCACCCATGTAATGTGAGTACATATGCGCGCACGCACACACGCACGCACACACACACACACACACACACACACACACAGACACACAGACACAGACACCGACACAGACACACACACACACACACACACACACACACACACACACACACACACACATTCACTGTAAAGATGTAGTGGGCTAGATTGGTGAATTTGGAACTTTCAGCACCTTGGACAGCAGCCATAGGCTTGTGCCACTGGCAACTCCAGAAGCCTAGTGACTGTAGTGGTCGGGGGAGAAGAAGGCATGCCAAGATAAATACTATGAAATCTATCAAAACGAAGAATCTCACTTATGATCAATCACTGATGATCAATGAATCGATGTCAGCTAAAAGCACATGACTAAAGACTGTCATCAGATGCATGAAATTGCTCTGTTTTTTTTTAAAGAGCTTGGACAAAGATGATAAAGTACAGTCATACAAATGTATCGGCTAAAATACTGATAAACTGACTAACTTTAGGACAGCTAACATGTCCACACAGCAAACAAGACTAGAGTCGCGAGGGAACAGGGAACATCAAACCATAGTTTCTATGCAAAAATAAAGCAAGAGCAATCATGAGTAGGCTAAAATCTTACCTTCACAGATATTTGAAATGTACCGGGTCTCATCTGCTGCGGTGTTAGCCCGTAACAGCTCGATTCCGACCATCAGTGAGGCTGGGAGACACCGAGTGGGTCGCAGCCTCCGGCGAGAATGATCAGTTTCTGTCACTGCCTCGGTGGTCCCTAAACAGTTGTGTTGACCTCATCCGTCTCACCAAATGACCTCTGTCCGAAAAGTGATAGCCTTGTCCGAGAAATAGTTTCGGCTATATGAGCTCCGGAATGGAAAAGAAATGTAGCTAAACAAATGTAGCTAAGTCAGTGTCCACCGAACAGCAAAGTAAAATAAATCTCCGAAATTCGGTATAAATACGCACTTTTGGTCCATGTGGCACATTTAATTCATGCCGTAAGGTATTTCCACGTTGCTGATCGAATCAAGTTGTTTTGTTTTGTGTCGCCCGTCCTCACATTACGCTCAACTCGTTCATTTGGGGATAGAAAAGTATTAAAAGCCAATTCTTAAGCATTCCTTTCGATTCAAATGCAACCCAAAACCCCCCCAAAAGTCTCAAAAGCTGTTAAGGATTTTTTTAAATGTCAAAAGAATCACAAAAAATGTTTATGTTTTGATAGGGTAGGGATACACCATCATCAGCCGCTTACATGGAGTTTGATGGCTTGTAAATGGTATCTTCTTCAAAATAAAATGGTCCCTTACGTGAACACAACACACAACAACGGTATGTGTATCGGTGAGAGGAGAAAATCACGACAGCTCCATTTCACCAGCCAGTGTTCCACCATTAGAAGAGGTCAGATTTCTCCTGCTCGGTGCTCCTTTGAGATGAAACCGACGGGGGTTTGAGCCTCTCCTTCTCCCCTCCTCGCCGTGAGTCCGCCGGCTGTCGTTAGCCTGTCCTGTCCTGCTGACACCCCGTCGGACTGATCCTTCCGTGGGGTAGGGGGGTAGCCCCTAAACTGCTGATTCTCGTGGACTGCGCTGCGTATCGCAGCGGTGTGTTCGTTCGCAGACAGAATTGAAATTATCGGGTGAACAATGATCGGCGGTGGTGAGGCGACGCTCCAATCGAAGCCTCGGATTGAGCATTCATGGACGCAAGAGAGACCAAATCCACGAAAATATCACCTCTATATTCTGTAAAGCGCGGTTGAGCATTAAGGTCCTTCAAATCAGCGCTCCGATTCCCAAATGTAGCCTACATAATTTATGTAAAGTCAAGTGACATGGTCACAACTTAAATCGGTAGGCTACACAATGGATTTCAATATTTAATTGAGCATCCTTTAGAATAGCCTATACTTTGAGAATTGTCTTTATTCTCATTGCCAATTTAGAGGACCAAACGCGCGCTTCTAAACTGATCCGCAACTGTACTTTAAGTGACGCGGTAATCACATTTCTTTTATTTTTTGGCCTGCAGTGCATGCCATGTCATTGTAGACAGATACGCGCACACACTCACACTCTCTCACACACACACACACACACACACACACACACACACACACACACACACACACGCACGCACGCACGCGCACGCGCACGCGCACGCGCACGCGCACACACACACACACACACACACACACACACACACACACACACACAATAAAGATGTAGTGGGCTAGGTTAGTGAGT
>NC_137689.1:64263316-64273316 GCF_963989245.1 Nansenia antarctica | reverse complement strand
GGGGGTCTGCTCCTGAAAAAACACTCAGAGGAAACCCGGGTGACATAGCAGATTTGCTCTCTCTCTCTCTCTCTCTCTCTCTCTCTCTCTCTCTCTCTCTCTCTCTCTCTCTCTCTCTCTCTCTCTCTCTCTCTCTCTCTCTCTCTCTCTCTCTCTCACCCACACCTACTCACCCACACCTACACACCTACACACACACACACACACAAACACACACACACACACACACACACACACACACCACACACACACACACACATACACACAGGAGCCTCACAACTCAAAAAGGTCAATCACGATGAAAATGTTGCGTGATATGTTACAGTTACAGTCTCATTCTAGCTGTTTTGTTCTGGCCTTCTATCCCCCGCTACAAGGAGAACAGCTAGCATGTTCATTAAAAGGCACTCATTAAACTCCCTTGTTTTCCATTAGCGGTGGCATTTGTGCATGCCCGTGGTTGTTGATTAGACTTTGAAAGCTGAAAGCAAAGTGCACCTGCTAATCTCAGCTGCTCAGAGAAACAAAACACACCGCTCACACATGACTGGGTGGAAAGGTTTTCAAAGCTTGTCATTGAGTAGGGGGTGTTTATGTCCCAAACAAAAACAAAAAACATAAACAACAACAAAACAGAAACAGAGAGTTCGGGTTAGCAAAGAGTTTGGGTTGCCGTTGAAGATGTTGTCAAAGATGTTTGATTGTATCTCCACAAGACACAGGTGGTCGCTACCTCTGAATGGGCTTGTCATCAGGAAAAGAAGAAGAAGAAGAAGAAGGTTCAATCTTTGTCATTGCACAGAGTACAATGAATTGTATTTTATGCTCTAGGCAAGGGGTTAGAGCCATAGAAGGCGGCCCTGGGGCAATTAGGGGTGGCCAGCCGGGGTTTGAACCGCCAAGCTGCCGACCTTGCAATCATTAGACACCGACTCTACAGGCTGAGCCACACTAACCTAACATCAGAGCTCCCTTAAAAGTCAGTTTGTGTTTCCGACTGTCCCATGAGGCTTAATCCAGAGAGATTGAAAAGGCAATAAAAGTCAGTTAGGTCAACTGGATTGCCATTGATAATGTCCATGGTCAATTAGGATCAATTAGAGACTGGCAGATGTCGAAATCCGTGCTCGACCCGAGGGCTTAAAGAAAAACAATCGAATTTTCGTCAACAAACGTAATGCAATTAGGCCAGATAAAGAGAGACTGGTCACATGGAGGGTGCTCTTAAAGACTAGGGAGAAAGAGAGAGAGAGGGATGAGAGGGACAGACAGAGGCCAGAGGAGGAAGACCTAACCAAGAGGAGTCAGAGAAGAGAAGACGAGAAAACGCAGGGAGGTGGTGCATTTCCACACAGAGAGAGACTCCGTATGAAAGATGAAGGGTTGAGAAGACAAGTTAACGGAGGGCAGGAACGACTGACCAGACCCAGAGACATTGGGACCAGGCAGAAAGGAGAAAGAGAGAAGGGTAGGAGTACCACAGAAGAGAAAAAAAGAAGAGAGGAGGAATACCACAGGAGAGAACGTACTCTCCATAGGAGAACACCTTACTCTGGAGGAGGAGAGAAGGAGAAGGACAGAGGAGAGTGTGAAGACAGACGGATAGACAGACAGACAGACATCCGGACAGACAGACACCTGGACAGACATCCAGACTGACTGACAGACAGACAGATATCCAGACAGACATACAGACACAGAGGGCCCGCCGCTCCAACAGGCTATGCGTCTGCTGAACAAGGACCTGAGGCTGCAGGACGTGACAGTGATGTACCTGACCTTTCTGGCCACCTTGGTGGTGATCCTGGTAGCCTCCTATCAGGCAGCCAGCCCCTCCTCATCCTCCTCTTCCTCCCCCCGCGAGGCAGCAGCAGCACCTCCCTTGGTCCTGCCCTACCACATGCCCCTGGACCCCAGCGGGCAGCTGCATCTCTCCTGGAACATCTCCTACCCCCTCCAGGAGATCTACCTGGAGCTGCAGGTCAGCGCGCCCAGCCTGGGCCACGGCCTGCTCCTGGGCATGTCCGATCGCGGGGAGCTCACTAACGCTGACTTGGTGGTGCTCTGGTCCGACGGGCAGCAGTCCTACTTTGGGGTAAGCCAAGCTGATTTTGTTTCCAACATTTTGTCCACCAATAGTGGCGGAGTGGATCCTGGATCCAGTCTGGAAGAGGAGGTGAAGGACAGGATAGGCGCTGGGCAGGGGAGGCACACGTAGAAACACGTGTGTTTGATACCGTTCCTCATTCCATGCCTTACAATGTGCCCGTCCTCCAATTTCTACCTCCGACAGCCTACCCTGGTACTGAGCCCAGACAGGAATCTTTCTAAATGAATGAATGAATGAATGGACTTTATTGTCATTGCTACAGTACAGGTACCAAACAACGAAATTTAGGAGGGGTGGCTCCCCTGGTGTTAGGAAAGGGAAGAAAAAAAAAACTTAAAAAAAAAAAATCACAAGAAGGGAAGGAGCTGGTTTACATAAATAAAGGCTATGTAGTAGAATACATATCAGGATTGGAATGTGATATTTGTTCAATAATATTCATCTGTTTCAAGTCCCTGGTGAAACTACCGTAATTGTTGTGTTTGCATAAAGTATCATTTGATAGTCACAATCTCCTGATCATAGGAATCTCTTATCAAACACAATTTTATTGTTTTGTTACTGTGGATTAAGCAGTTATTGATTATGGTGTTTTTAAAAGGTTAGATCTACGACAAAGGGATTACTGTAGTGCACATGATCAACATAAATGCCGATTGCCAAGTTTCTCAAATGAATGGTCAACATTTGAGAGTGCCAATGGTGCTATAGTCTCAAAAAAATCATGAATTATGATGCTTCATTTTGTAGCCAATCAAAGGCTGCGTTCGTAAATTTGTTGTAATTTTATTGGACAAGAGGCATTCCACGAGTGCTGATCAGATTTCCAGAACGAATTTACGTACACAGCATATACAGCATATACTCAAATGAGACATGGTCTGGTCATTTGGGCCGCAAGTCAGCAACCAATCAAAATGTTCTGACTTTTATTTTAAAACACGGAAATACATTTCAACGTTGTTGAAAATCACAACACAAACTCGCTAGTCAAGCCAAAATACTGCAATGCAATGGATTCGGTGAGTAATCCCCACTGCTGCATTTTTCGAAAGAAAGGTCTGAACATTAAATTGGATGCCGACTTGCAGACCAATTGACCAGATTGTCACAAATGTAAACGCAAATGTTGCCGGCACTCGAAAGTCTTTGACTCAAAAGCCAGATCCTGGAAACCTGGAATGATGCCAGCCGGCAGTCTATGATGTGGGAGAGAATCTCTCCCCAGAGAGTATGTTTGATGAGTCTCTTCGTGATTGCTTGACAAAACCCTCGCCCACACCAACCACAGCCCTGCTCCAGCTGACATGGCCCTCACTCAACCCCTCACCCCTCCCCTGCTCTTCTCCTCTACTCTTCATGTCTCTCTCCTCTTTCACCTTCCCTTTTCCTCCCCCCTTTTCCTCTGTCCCTCCCTTTCTCTTCTCCTCTCCCTCTTTTTCTCTCCTCTCCCTCTGTCCATCCTCTTATCCCGTCTCTCTCTCTCCTCCCCAACCTTCCCTCTTAGGATAATAAGAGGAAAGAGGGAGGGGATGAGCCCTCTCCCTCTCTCACCTCCTCTCCCTCCTTTTCCTTCCCTCCTTCGCCCCACCCCTAAGGAGAGGCATATGGGAGCAAGAAGGTCAATATGGTGCTCTAGATTTCCTGTGCTCTCCTCCACCCCTCCTCTTCCTCTACTCTTCTCCACCACCCAGCTCCCCTTCGCCTCCACCCCTGCTCCCCTCCACTCCTCCTCTCCTCTTTCTCAGAGTAGGTCTGGTCTGCTGGCTGTAATGTGCCAGGCAGGAAGCAGGATATAATCCATTATAGATCCCTCTCTCCTCCTCTGAGCAGCACGTCTCCCTCCAGATGAATGTTGAATGTCCCTGTACCAGGGAGAGGCTCGGACAGACTCCTGCTAAAAGCCTGGGACGTCTCCAGTCACAACAGCCCACCCTGGTACAACAGAGATACCCAAGACACACACACACACACACACACAACACACACACACAATTTAACTAACTTCTCCTGACACACATAGTGTGGCTTTGGAAGATTAAAACCTTTGCCTCCAGCAATCCTACAAGAGGAAAAGAGTGATGTCAAGTGCTATTTCTGAGCGTGGACATGACTGGATGGCGTGATTGGAGGAGACAGACTCAGCTGTTGCACGGGCTCCTGGGAGATGTGTCTTGTGTGCTCATCTGGACATCATCACATCCTGGGGGGTCATTTATAAAACCTTGTGTAGGACTGGCGTAAAAAGATTGCGTATGAAAGCAAGAATGTTTACGCACACACATATCAACATGAGCGAGCATCTTGTCCCACCCTTTTAAGGCCTATATTTTAAATGGTCACTGAAACGCCCCTAATTAATATTAATCCATACTGACTGCATGACGACAATGAAGGCAAATCTGAACTGCGCAACACTTCTGCGCAACGAACACATGATAACAATATGAAACTGTGCACTCGTATCTGCCCAACTGAGGCCCAACTTCATTTGTCTTACTGTTTACCTTATTATTTAAGAGAATACATTTCATAACACGTATTGTGTAATAATTACAGATCCAATTCTGTACAACATATTTCATGGGTCATTTTGCAAAAACAGATATCTCCATTTGTACCTTTACTTTACTCCACCGTTACTTTAGCTTTCTTAGCTAGCGCCGTTTCTACCGTTTCTACTAGAAATAAAAATAATCCTTTCTCGCGAGCTTATTGCCAGTGTGCCAATGATTACATTGCTGCATGCCAGTGGTGGCACGTGTGCCTAAAGTTGCCGACCCCTAATCTAATGAATGAAAGAATAATATTTTATGTTGAATTATGTCAAAAACTCACGATTGTGTGTGTTTTTGTGATTTATTGTATTCTATTCATTACAACATGAAATGCGTGTTTGTGTGTATGTGTGTGCATTTGGTGTGTGTGTGTGTGCGTTCGCAGGATGCGTGGAGTGACAGCGAGGGTCATGTGACTCTGGACAGCCAGCAGGACTACCAGCTGATGCGGTCTCGACACACAGCCGAGGGATTCTTCCTGCTCTTCAAGAGACCCTTCAGTACCTGTGACCCCCAGGACTACCTCATTGAGGTACACTAGCTACACGATACTGGGGGAGGGAGGGAGGGAGGGAGGGAGAGAGGGAGACACACACGCAGACACACACACACACACACACACAGAAGGACTGATCACATTTTAAAAAATATATTTCAGGAGGGCACAGTTCACCTGATCTACGGAGTGTTGGATCGGCCAATCCGTTCGCTCCAGCAGCTCAACCTATCCCTGATCCACACAGGGGTCCAGCGAGCCCTTCTGCTCCGTCCAGATACCCCAGCCCCCTCCCTGCCCCCGGATGTCCGCACCCTGGAGGTCCGGACCCCCGACGTCACCATCCCGTCCCAGGAGACCACTTACTGGTGCCACATCTTCCAGCTGCCCCCCAACATGCCAAAGAACCATATCGTCATGGTAACCTTCCAAACCAATCCAAAATAGTAAAAAAGTAATATATGCGGTCAAAATCACTGGTATCGCTCTCTCTCTCTCATTCTCTCTCTCTCTCTCTCTCTCTCTCTCTCTGTGTCTCTCTTTCTTTCTCTCCTTCTCCAACCCCCCCCCCCCCCCCCCCCCCTCTGCAGTATGAGTCGGTGGTCACCCCGGGTAATGAGGCTATAGTTCACCATATGGAAGTGTTTGAGTGTTCTCCAGACATGGAGAGTGTCCCTCAGTACAGCGGCTCCTGTGACTCCAAGATGAAACCCAAGAAGCTCAACTTCTGTCGTCATGTTCTGGCCGCCTGGGCCATGGGGGCTGAGGTAACTAACTAACTAACTAGCTAGCTAACTAACTCACTCACTCACACACACACTCATTCGCTAACTAACTAATTAACTAACTCGCTGACTGACTCGCTCGCTAGCTAACTAACTCGCTGACTCACTCACTCACTAACTACTAACTATCTAGCTAACAAACTCACTCACTCGCACAATCACTCGCTAACTAACTAACTAACTCGCTGACTCACTCACTCACTAACTACTACTATCTAACTAATTAACTAACCAAGTAACCAACTATCTAACTAGCTACTACTATAAATTATACTCCTATTAATTAATTAATTAATGTATTTAAATATAATAGTATGACTAAGGCCAACTCACTTTTAAGACTAACCTCAAGACCCATCTTTTTAGAGATGCCACTGCCTTTCCCCATGTCAAGATGATTGTAGCCTACTCATATGCTTTGATTCACGTTATGTGTTTGGTTTTTGAGCGTATAGACGCATAGTGTGTTGAGACCTTCATGAAAATGCACTTTTAAAACTAAATCCACTTTCTTAACTAAATAAAGTAGTTGAGATCAGAAGGTTCTGGAACACAGTGCCAATTCACACCAAATACTTTAACAACCCGATACCTCTCTTGAGTGGCACTCAGCACTAAGGAGATGGACGGCCGGGACGGGATGGGGGTCACTAGAGTGGCAAAGCAGGACTGGTTAATGTGTGAAAGACACAGGAGAGTGAGAGAGAGAGAGAGAGAGAGAGAGAGAGAGAGAGAGAGAGAGGGGGAGAGAGAGGTACAGAGAGAGAGAGGGACAGAGAGAGAATTAAACAGCACAGCAAGCCGCCGGGGTGAGAGGGAGAGCCTCAGAGGATGAACGGTAAAAAGGCCCATCTGTATGAGTAATGCCTTGTTTTAGAGTATGAGTAAAGTCTATTTTGAATAAAGGAGAGGAGAGGAGAGGAGGGGGGGGGGGGTCGAGAGGAGAGGAGAGGAGAGGAGAGGAGAGGAGAGGAGGGTGAAGGAGAGGAGTGGAGAGGAGAGGCGAGGGCAGGAGAGTGGAGTCTCGGTGGAAGATGGAGCCAGCATGAGAAGGGAGGTGTGAGGCAGAGGCGTCTTGATGGATAATAATAATAATAATAATAATAATAATAATAATAATAATAATAATTGCAGTCAGGGAACTGGTGCTGCGCCGGGCCCCTCCGATTGGATTAGCGAGGGAGCGAAACAAAACACAAATAACGTGTTCTGCTGGGTGGCGATGCGGGCAGAGTTGGAGACATGAGATTAAGAGGGAAATACTATAATTATATATATATTTTTTACCACATCTAAAGGGAAATCTAGGCTTTATGAAAACAGAAAAGAGTAAAGGAAAAGAGAGGGAGAGAGAAAGAGAGAGACAAAGGGGGTAAAGTGTGGAGGAGGAGGAGAAAGGTTATGTAAACCAGTCCCAGCGATGCCAGAAGAGAAGCGTGCTCAGTGTAAACAGGATAGACATGAAAAGAGGAAAGTTGATCCTGAAAAGAGTGTTTTTGCTGTGTAGGAACAGTACTATATGTACTGGCTTTGATGATAAGATCAGAACAGCTTTTGAGAAGACTGGTTGGGATGCAAGGGAGTGAGCACACACACACACACGATACAAACACACACACGCACACAGATGCATGCACGCACGCACACACGCACACACAGACACGCAGAGACAGACACATACACACACACACACAGGCACACTTGTAAGTACGCCTGCCCACACACGCACACAGACACAAACACACACACACACACACACACACACACACACACACAGATGCACGCATGCACACACGCACACACAGGCACGCACGCATGCCCACACACGCACATAGACACACGCACATAGACACACATACACACACACACACACACACAATGGTGTTTAGTTTTATCTGGATCAAGCCTCGCTAGATTCCGTCTGCGTTGGCTGCAGCTGGATCCTTCTATGTTGGTGATTCATATGTCCAATGATAAAAAACACATTTTGTATGTTTTTATACTATGTACAATATATTTATACATCTACAATGTGTGTGTGTGTGTGTGTGTGTGTGTGTGTGTGTGTGTGTGTGTGTGTGTGTGTGTGTGTGTGTGTGTAGTCGTTCTACTACCCTCCAGATGCTGGATTGCCACTAGGTGGTCCCGGTTCCTCCAGGTTCCTCAGATTGGAGGTCCACTACCACAATCCGCTCATTATCGCAGGTACACACACACACACACACACACACACACACACACACACACACACACACACACACACACACACAGCCCCGTATCCCCCACTACCCTCCCCCCCTCAGTCATACTACCCTATGTTGAGTGCAGGCCGGAGGGACAACTCGGGGGTGCGTCTGTACTACACACCCAGCCTGAGGAGGTTCGACGCAGGCATCATGGAGCTGGGCCTGGTCTACACGCCCGTCATGGCCGTCCCTCCCAGAGAACAACACTTCACACTCACTGGATACTGCACAGCCAAGTGTACACAGACGGTTAGTACAACAACAATGCCATCATTATTATGATATCCTATCATCTAGTATATAATGTATAATGGATGTAGGCATACAGTATCTATGTCCCAGTTTGTGATTCCTCCTCCTCCACCAGGCCTTGCCCCCAGGGGGGATCCACATCTTTGCGTCCCAGCTGCACACTCACCTGGCAGGGAGGGGCGTGAGGACGGTCCTGGTGAGGGGAGGGAGGGAGGTGGAGGTGGTGCAGGAGGACAAGCACTTCAGCACACACTATCAGGTAGAGTACCACACACAACAACAATAATGACATCTTGTTTTGACTCTTGCTGTGTGCTTGCTAGCACTGTGGCACTATGAACACCTACAGTATTTTAGCATTAGCATTTGATACCATTCCTCATTGCATTCCACGCATTCCAGTGAGTCCGTCCTCCGATTTCTACATCCACCAGCCTCTACTGATTTGTAGGAGATTTGACTGGAACCGGTGGACACATGCGATAGTCACCTCTTTCAGCTGAACACGCTTATTCAAAGTCGCTCCGGATGAGACTAGATATACCGTTTTTTTTGTCTTCTAAATGACGTAACGTAACAGTACAGTAACACACCCGTGTAGACCATTTCAGTCACATGTCAGCCTTGTCTCTCCAGTCTGTGAGCTACATAGCTGGAAAAACGAAGCATCATCATTCATGCATTTTTGGTGAATATACCCACGGCACTCTAGAATGTCGACGTTTTTAATGTATTCACCCCCCCGACACTAAATGAGGTAAGCGCCCCAGGGCTCTGTGAATATTTAATTATTTAATATTCTAACTACCTCCAGCCGGTGTGTACGACAACCGTGACCCTCGTCTCCAGATTCACCCGCTCGTCTCCAACACACATTTGGGAGACACACACCCAACAAGAAATGTGTGTGTTTGTAAGATGTTGTTTTTTAGTGCTGGAGTCTAATAGATGTTGATGTCTAATAGAGCTGTTTCTCCCTGGCCAGACAATAAGGATGCTACTGAAGATGGTGACTGTGTTGCCTGTAAGTATGCCGGTTTATAATTCCTCTACGGTTAAGAACCGCCTCGGGAGTTAGAACTAGTTACAGTACGGAAATGAGGGACGGTTCTTCAAGTGAAGGAATGTTACAGCCTCGAAGTGCCTATGGCGGAGGAGACAAAAACACACACAAACGCAGATATTAGACTACATATGGAACATTCTGTCTCAGCATCTGCTCCCCAACAGAACGTCGGCTGTTTCAAAAAAGAAAACTCTAGAATATTCTGTAAATAGTTCTAGTCACTAATTCTTCTTTTTGTTACCTCAAATGGCTTGACTGGAAAACATCTGCTCGGAATCTTCTGATATGTGTGTGTGTGTGCGTGTGTGTGTGTGTGTGTGTCCCATAGGGTGATGTCCTCCTGACTAAGTGTACATATAACACTGAGGACAGGACCCATGCTACAGTGGTGAGTATGTGTTCATGACAGGTGCAACCATGCAAGTTGGCACACGTGTAACACACACACACACACACACACACACACACACACATACACACCAGGGTT
>NC_137689.1:64253316-64258316 GCF_963989245.1 Nansenia antarctica | reverse complement strand
ACAAAACACTTGGCACTCTAGCTGAGTGAGTGTTCCGGAATTATTTGGCAGTTAGTGAGTAAAGCTCTGATATGAACATTGAAAGCTAGTTCGTAGCATTGGATCACAAGATTGAATTAATATTAACATGCTTACCAAAATGAGAAGACATGATTGTTCTAGCTTTGTTACAATTTTGTTTAAAAAAAATGTTAGACGCACTAAGAACAATTAAAAACGTTATAAAAGTCTCTGAATTCAAAAAGCAAGGTTAAACATTTCCACATGTATCCTGTGTTAGCCTCTGTCAATCACTTGGCAGAAATGGATGCCATTTGCTATTTCACAATCACAGAGATGGTGTAAGACTTCCAGAAAAGAGTTCACAAGCTCCTGGGCCTGATCCGTCTTTCTTCATTCATTACTTCGTCACGTAAATGCCACGTTCTTCGACATACAACACTGCTATTCTCCAGTGAAGGGGCCAATCAACATGGACCCCTAACATGATACTCCAACTCAACAACCAATGGGAAGGGTAGGGGGACATATAAAAACAGGCACATCGTCCAATCACCCCTTAATGTTGTTTAGATCTGCGCCTTGTGAACGTTGTGGTATTCCTCTGGGTAAATGCCTTTCACACGCTCGTTTTTGGGGTCAAAGGGTGACTTCAGGTGGGCCTTTGCCTTAAACACCTCCCCCATCCTCTCCAGAGTGAACTCTCCGCTCCTGATGAAGTCAGCACTCACCTGAGAGAGAGGGAGAGGGAGGGAGGGAGAGAGAGGGGGGGGGGCAGGGAGAGAGGGGGAGGGAGGGAGAGAGAGAGAGAAAGAGAGAGAGAGAGAAAATACACATAAACCCACAGCTTTAGAGAGAAAGTAGCCAGATGAGTTTTAATCCATCCGTGGAGCAGACAGCTCAGGCAACAGTGATCACTCCTAATGAAGTTAAGGCATTTACGTTGATATGTGACCCGACCGTCTCTCAAACCAAGCACTATTCCAGATTGGATATTTGATCGTTTTTTCGATTCCTTTAATGAAACCTCAAAAAGAGGCCTTGAGACAGAATGGGAGGGGGTTAAGCGAGCGCCAGGTCATTCACGTCTCAATGTCACAGGCTCCGGCCCCAGAGAGTCCCCTCTCCCCCCAGCTCTGTCCCTCTCCCAGCCCCTGGCCCTGGCCGCGCATAGACAAAGACCCTTCAGCTTAGCTCAGCCTCTGCCTTCAACTCTACGCAGCCCAGCCCCTAACTCTACCCAGACAAATCCCCCTCTGCTCAGCCAAAGCCCTCTCAATCCAGCCCTTCAGCCCAGCCCCTAACCCTACCCAGTCCTTCAGCCCAGCCCCTAACCCTACCTAGCCCAGCTCCTAACGCTACCTAGCCCAGCCCCAGCCCCTAACCCTACCCAGCCCTTCAGCCCAGCCCATAGCCCTACCTAGCCCAGCCCCTAACGCTACCTAGCCTAGCCCCAGCCCCTAACCCTACCCAGTCCTTCAGCCCAGCCCATAGCCCTACGTAGCCCAGCCCCTAACCCTACCCAGCCCTTCAGCCCAGCCCCTAACCCTACGTAGCCCAGCCCCTAACCCTACCCTGCCCCTCAGCCCAGCTCCAGCCCTAACCCTACCCAGCCCAGACCCTAACGTTACCTAGCCCAGACCCTAACATTACCTAGTCCAGCCCCAGCCCCTAACCCTAACCTGCCCCTCAGCCCAGCTCCAGCCCTAACCCTGACCAGCCCAGACCCTAACGTTACCTAGCCCAGCCCCAGCCCCTAACCCTAACCTGCCCCTCAGCCCAGCTCCAGCCCTAACCCTGACCAGCCCAGCCCCTAACCCTACCTAGCCCAGACCCTAACGTTACCTAGCCCAGCCCCAGTCCCTAACCCTACTCTGCCCCTCAGCCCAGCCCCAGCCCCTAACCCTAACCAGCCCTAGCCCCGAACCCTACCTAACCCAGCCCCTAACCCTACCTAGCCCAGCCCCTAACGCTACCTAGCCCAGCCCCTAACCCTACCTAACCCAGCCCCTAACCCTACCTAACCCAGCCCCTAACCCTACCTAGCCCAGACCCTAACG
This sequence comes from Nansenia antarctica, assembly GCF_963989245.1. NCBI lineage: Eukaryota > Metazoa > Chordata > Actinopteri > Argentiniformes > Microstomatidae > Nansenia > Nansenia antarctica. The sequence continues at coordinate 64,256,256 of NC_137689.1, read as the reverse complement.
TTACCTAGCCCAGCCCCAGTCCCTAACCCTACTCTGCCCCTCAGCCCAGCCCTAGCCCCGAACCCTACCTAACCCAGCCCCTAACCCTACTCTGCCCCTCAGCCCAGCCCCAGCCCCTAACCCTAACCAGCCCTAGCCCCGAACCCTACCTAACCCAGCCCCTAACCCTACCTAGCCCAGCCCCTAACCCTACCTAACCCAGCCCCTAACCCTACCTAACCCAGCCCCTAACCCTACCTAGCCCAGCCCCTAACGCTACCTGGCCACAGACCCTAACGCTACCTAGCCCAGCCCCTAACCCTACCTAGCCCAGCCCCTAACGCTACCTAACCCAGCCCCTAACCCTACCTAACCCAGCCCCTAACCCTACCTAACCCAGCCCCTAACCCTACCTAACCCAGCCCCTAACCCTACCTAGCCCAGCCCCTAACCCTACCTAGCCACAGACCTCACAGCCATTCTCAAACAGTCAGGCTGAGGAACTCATCTAACCCCATAAGCCTGGGAATGAATAGGGAAGACATAATAGTAGTATTAAAAGGACTTGTTCTTACTCTCTATTGTGCTTCTGGTATGGGTAATTGATTAGCTCCACTTAAAGGCAGTGAACTAACGTAGCCTACAGCCACGCTCTTCATTAACTTCTACGCTGCGCTGCCCTACTTCCCTTTCTCACAGTATATCATCATCACGGCATCTTTCATCTCTTCCCTAACTCCCTCTCCCTCTACTTTTCGCTGACTTCCACCTCCCTCTCCCTCCCCCCTCTGTCTCTCCATCTCTCTCTCCTTCCCGGTCCCTCTCTCCTCCATCTCCCTCTCTCTTCTTTCTTCCCCCTCTCTCTATCTCTCCTCCACCTCCCTCCCTCTCTCTTCTTTCTTCCCCCTCTCTCTCTCCTCAACCTCCCTCCCTCCGTCCCTCCCCAACTGCTGTCAGTGAGCAGTGAAGCAGGTCCATATGAAGGTTCTCTGACCACAGCAACAGCAGAATGAGTGGAGGTTTGGAGCAGTGATGTTGATGTGATGGTCTTGACTCGACCTGACCCCGGTAATAGCGTAGGAGGGCCTGTGTGTGTGTTTGTGTGTGTGTGTGTGTGTGTGTGTGTGAAAGAGAGACTGTGTGTGTGTGTATGTGTGTGCACGTGTCTGTGTGTGTGTGTGTGTGTGTGTGTGTACAGGTCTTGGCAGGCAGATCACATTGGCTCTGCTGTACTGTAGCTACAGAGCCGGGGGGAGAAGGAGGAGGAGAGGAGGAGGAGGAGAGTGGGAGGAGAGGAGAGGAGAGGAGAGGAGAGGAGGAGAGGGTGAGTGAGCCACCACATCTCCAGGTCCCAACCCCACCTGTCTCTCCAGATCCGTCCCTCTGTCACTTATCGTTAGGCCACCTATCCCCCCCCATCACTTCAGCTTCCCCCAACATAGCATAGCTTAGCATAGCATAGCGTACTACAGTGTGGCTGAGTCAGAACGTGCTAGGTTGTTGGGCCAGCGCTGGTCGGAAGTGGCAGCCTGGTTTACCCTCCAAGGACCGTGTTAAATCACACCCACTTGAACGGAGGCACGCAAGATGCTAACATTGTTCTGGTACTGGGGAGAACACACAAAGTGGAGTCAACAATGTTTACAGTGTGAAACGTGATGAAATGCAACTGCAAGACAGCGGAGGCTGGTGGAAGCTGAAATCGGAAGAGGGCTCCTTTTAAGGCACATTGTTGTTTGATAGCATTCCACTCAATGCATTTACAAAGAGCCCCGACCTCCGATTCCTGCTCCTCCGGCCTCCCCTGCCGCACGACCACTGAAACTCTACAGCAGCTCAAGATCAATGTCATCGTTCACTTCTCCTGGATACCTAGTGATCATGTTCGAGTGAATAACCCTCCAGTGGAGAACTCCGAAAACAAATACACTATACAATGAATAGGCTTTCACCTGTGCATACGTTTGCATTCTCGAAGTTCCCATTTTACGCAGATATATAAAATTCAAGATGAATCAATTGGAGCCAGATTCTTGGCCTGAACAACCAGCCAATGAAAATACAAGACCCGAGGACAAGAATCTCCCTCTAGTCTTCGTTCTCCATCTGAATAAAATGTGAAATTCTATGTAGGTAAAAAAAAAAAAAAAAGCGCTTATTAGCAGTGGAGGCAATCTAATCCACACTGGCAATGACGATCAGAAGAGACAACCCCCAGTTTATTGCCTTTATGTCAGCCTATTGAGGAGAAGTGTCTCTGTGGGCTGCGGAGGTGTCGAGCCTGGAGACAGATGAGTCATGTCTGATAACATGAGAGACTGGAGCTGAGCTCCGTGTCAGAACAATGGGGTTTAGAAGAGGGCTCACACACGTTCGCACACAGGCACACCGGCGCAGACACACACACACCGGCGCACACACACACACACAGGTGTGAACACACACAGGTGTGAACACACACACACACACACACACACACACACACAGGCTCGCACAGGCACATACTCGCTCGCACAAAGGCACACACAAACATGCTTGCTTGCGCACACACACAGACACACACGCACACACACACACACACACACACACACACACACACACACACACAGGGGAACAGCAATGAAGCGTTTCTAAAGAGCTGGGAAATGAGCGGAGCACTTTTTTCTCCCCGCCAATCGTTAAAAGGCTGTGCAGGCCAGAAACACAGGCCAATTATAAATCCTCTCTCTGAGAAATCTGTTCCTATCCTTTTCTTCTTCTCCTTCTGTCGGTGACGCCGGAGAGTGGGCGATCCTGTTGAGTCACGCAGCGGCGTGGATAGCACACAGATAGCGTAGTGACTCACCACTCCTCCGTCAGGGTTGCGGATGTATCCGTATCCGATGGTCTTGTCGACGAAGAAGCCGTAGTCGGACCGCCGCAGTTGGCCCACGGGCACGCCGTTCCGGAAGATCGCCTCCA
>NC_137689.1:64245816-64248316 GCF_963989245.1 Nansenia antarctica | reverse complement strand
TAGGAGTGATGATTCCTAATCAAATCAGATCCAACACCACTATCACTTCATTCAACAGACTGGACCTTTACATGGTGCCTTCTTCCACTAGAAAGAAACACTCCTCCATCACCAGACAACAGCGTGACAACCCAGACCGACGACAACAACGACAACAAAACATCTGCATTAATGTTTTCTTGGTCATGGTTTGTTGTTGGTTGTGGCTTGTCTGTGAACCTGGGCTGTGGTCCAGGCTTGGTTGTCTTGATTGTCTTGGTTCACACACCAATGGCGGCAAGCTGCCATGCAAGGCGCCGGCCTGCTCATTGGGAGCAATTTTGGGGTTCAGTGTCTTGCCCAAGGACACTTCGACATGTGACCAGCCGGGGCTCGAACCGCCGATCTGCCAACCTTGCCATCATTAGACGGCGGCTCTACCTCCTGCGCCACAGCCGCCTGTCATGGTTGTTGTCTGTCTTGGTTGTTATGGTTGTCATGGTTGTCTTGGTTGTTGTCTGTCTTGGTTGTCATGGTTGTCTTGGTTGTCATGGTTGTTGTCTGTCTTGGTTGTGGCCTGTCTGTGAACCTAGGCTGTGGTTTGGTTGTTGTCTGTTTTTGGTTGTCTTAGTTAGCTGTGGTCCAGGCCAGGCCCGGATAATCTGCTTTCTGGGAAGTGGAGTGGTAGTGTCTGTCTGTGTGTCACAGAGGGAACCAGGGAGCCATGGAGTCAACAGAGACAGCAGCTGCTGCTGCCTGGAACCACTATCAGCTAGCCCAGCCTAGATGAAGACTCAGCCTTCCTTCACTGTCCTTTGTCTCTGTCTCTGTCTCTGTCTCTGTCTCTGTCTCTGTCTCTGTCTCTGTCTCTGTCTCTGTCTCTGTCTCTGTCTCTGTCTCTCTCTCTCTCTCTCTCTCTCTCTCTCTCTCTCTCTCTCTCTCTCTCTCTCTCTCTCTCTCTCTCTCTCTCTCTCTCTCTCTCTCTCTCTCTCTCTCTCTCTCTCTCTCGTCATTGAAACTGGGTCCAGTTTTTCTTCTCTTTTCCTATGACATTATTTGCAAATGATTGCATGATTCGCACCTGAGACCTGTTATGGGGACAGGGGAAGGGGAGAGACAGGGACAGGACAGGGACAGAGAGAGACACAGGGACAGGGACAGAGACACAAGGACAGAGACAGACAGAGACAGTGTCTGCACTGACATGCCCATCTAGGCTGGGCAGACAACACTACCGCGATCATAAGCGTCAGCAGCTGGGTCTGCAGGCATCAAGCTGCTTCCTCCCTCCCTCCCTCCCTCCTTTCCCTCCCTCCCTCCTTCCCCACCCCTGGCAGTCAAAGTGATGGATGTTTACACGAGAGGCCAGACGTGCCCCTGCTAGCACGGCCGCCTCTACACTACATTCATAAACACAGCCAAACACACACAGTCCGAATACACCATTTACCACCACGACTATTTCTGTATGAGGAAACGGCTGGATGGCGGTGATGGTGATTTCAGACACATCGATTCTTGTGCCAAGTCGATCTGCGAAGAACTGCCACCGAGGCTAGCTAATACATGTTTGGGTCTTGTCACAGAGGGAGTCGTGAGGACATAATGAATGTGTGAGGCGCAGAGGGAGATAAGGTGTGTGTGTGTGTGTGTGTGTGTGTGTGTGTGTGTGTATGGGAGGGTGGTGTGCTATTTTGAAAATGTGGAGGTAGATATGTATAAATATGGACTCAAGAGGGCGGACTGGGGGGATATTTTTAAAGTATTGCAGCTCTGTGAGTTGCTGGGAGTGGGGAATCAGGTTGTGCGTGTAGGTAGGTGTGATATTGATTATTTGGATCTGTGTGTGTGTGTGTGTGTGTGCAGATGGTGATAGATACTGAATACAGCTCTTGATATTTGATTAAGGGCCTCATCCCATTCCTTTCCCTCTGAAACATCACTATGCTTACTGAACTGTAGAGGCCAACAAGCAGTCTAATTATAAACCAAACGTGTGTGTGTGTGTGTGTGTGTGTGTGTGTGTGTGTGTGTGAGAGAGAGAGAGAGTGAATGTGTGTGTTTCTGTGTGTGTGGAAGTGTGTGTGGAGATAGTGTAGGCAGTGGAACAGCCAATTAGTCGCTCCGACTACCCATTTACTGTGGCAGTTAGCTCAGGATCAGAGATCTGCTCATAATGAAATCACTTCTCCCTGAGAGCAGTAGCCTCCTGGGGTGACACACACACACACACACACTCTTTTTAAGCCGTGCAGCCGCTTCTATACGTAACATGTGTGTGTGTGTGTGTGTGTGTGTGTGTGTGTGTGTGTCCGTAGCATGAGATTTAAACCAATCAGGAGTCGCCTATGCATCACATACAATACAATAGTAGCTTGAGAGATCTCTATCTCAAAAAGTATAAAAGTATATGTCACAGTTTGATATTCACAACATAGGAATCCTGGGAACCAGATGCACATCTGTATATAATATGTTTTGTGTACCTTAAAAATGTTGTTGTGGTCACAAGTTAGTTAGA
>NC_137689.1:64238316-64240816 GCF_963989245.1 Nansenia antarctica | reverse complement strand
TTAACATGATCATCTTTCTGAACAAGAACCAGTAGGCCTGCCGCCTACAGTCTACAGGAGTTTAAATTTAAGTTAAGCTGGATGCTCTTAAGGACACTAACGTTTTCAGTCATCCTCCTATTTGTGAGTAACTGTTTTTTTACTGCTCCTATGGTGAGTTACTTATTTTCTCTATTTTTATTTTTAACGTAAAATGTGTTTTTAAGTTAAACAATTTAGGCTACTCACTGCCTTGTTTAAGAGGATTGTTATCTGACTGTAGTGTCTAGTTTGAATGTGAATGAATGAATGTGTGCAATAGCAACACAAATAAAGTTTTTTCCCCAAGGAAAAAAAACAACAAACTTTCGATAAAAAAAAACGAATCGATAATTGATCGTTAATTCTTGCGATTATCGAAAAAGAAATGTTGATCGTTTGCCCAGCCCTACAAGGTAGGATGCAATCCAGGAGAGTGAAACCCAGTTCTGAGAGGGTGGAAAGAAGGGTCCGGTGGTTTACTGTGTAGAATGCAGCTGACAGATCCAGAAGAATGAGAACAGAGCAGAGGGGTGAAGCTCCAGTAGAATGGAGCCTTAAAGCCAGATTGTTGAGGGTCAAGGAGATTGTTCTGAAGGAGATAATGAGAGAGTTGGTTAGAGACAGGGCTTTGAAGGGTTTTCAGATAAGAAGAGAGAGTGCCAGACTGTAGCTGTTTGGAAGAGGTTAGACAAAGTACACACACAGACACACAATCCCATTCAGACTCAGAGACCCAGAAACCTGCAGTTCTAAAGCCTTTTCCTTCACCTCGACTTGAGTGTGGTGTGTGTGTCACACAAAATCCAGAACCCCCACCGCTCCCTCCCCCACACACACACACACACACACACACACACACGACACCCAAAGCCCCCGTCCCTGGCCCGACCTCCTACCGTTGGACTCTGGTGCCAGGGGCAGGTTGGCGCTGCCAGCCTCTAGCCGGCTGACGGTGAGATCAGCCTCTGTGCCCCCTCTCTGGTTCAGCATGCAGGTGTAGACGGTGGAGCCTGCAACACACAGATACCACAATCACTCAACTGCTCTGCTCATAGACACAGGTAAGGAAGGGTGATGGGGATAGGTCTTTCCTGAGCATGTGACCTGTACAGGGAGCAACTCTCTCAAAGTGGAGTTTTTCCTGCAGCATTCACAGAGAGCTCCAGAGTGAGTGCTTCATTCTGTTTGTGGATAGTTGTTTAAAAGCCGAATTGAACACGTTCTCTCCAATACACTGTCAGTGTTATTCATGAATGAATGAATGGTCTTTATTGTCATTGATATAGTACAGGTACCATACAACGACATTTAGGAGGGGGGGGCTCCCCTGGTGCTAGGAAAAAAAACTAAAAACAAGAAGGGAAAAGAGCTGGTTTACATAAATAAAGGCTATGTACACTAACCACTATACTATACTATACAAATAAAACACTGTGCTGTACTCTATGCTATGCTATACCTATTCTAACATTTCCTATCTCTGAACCTTATGTACCCGAGGGTTGTCATATTGCACATAGTGTTATTGCACATTCATTTAAAGTGTCGCAGTTTGCAGGTTTGAAATGTTCACAGTTGTGTTTCAGTATTGCACTTGATTACAATCTAGTAGCTGCCATCACATTGTCTAGATTGTCCAGGGCCTAGAACCTAGGTCTTTGCTGTGTTCAGGGCCAGGGTGGGATGGGTCTCTGGAGATCTTGGAGGCCTTCCTGAGGCAGCGTGTGTTGTACAGCTCTTCCAGAGAGGGGAGGGGGGCGCCGGTGATCTTCTGGGCGGCATGCTGCCTGGAAATGTCTTCTCCCGCACACGATTGCAATGTCATGATCACTTTATTTTATTTTATTATTATTATTATTAACGAATGGGCAATGTAACATGTAACATGCTTCTGTACGCGTTCGTAAACAGTAAGACCATTGTAATGACCAGAGGAATGTTTAGCACACACGTAGCCCACATTGTCTCTGAATGCAGTGGCGAGTTCATGTCTAAGACAACTAGCCTGCTCACTCTTCATTTTAATGACTCTGTAATTGGGTGAATAAAATGTAGTGTGGCCAAATCGTGTGCCAGTGCCACCAAATGAAAAAGCTCAGTTTGGAGCCCTGCGGTCAGGAAAAACTCCTGTCCCCTGTGTCGGTGTACAGTATTTACAGTAATGAAGACAGAATGTTTCTATGAAGGTCATGCGGTGGTGTGTGTATGTTTGTGAGACTGACGGCAGCTATCACCACCTGCTCAGGGTGTGTGTGTGTGTGTGTGTGTGTGTGTGTGTGTGTGTGACTGAGGCAGCTAACACCAACTGCTCGGGTGTGTGTGTGTGTGTGTGTGTGTGTGTGTGTGTGTGTGTGTGTGTGTGTGTGTGTGACTGAGGGAGCTAACACCAACTGCTCGGGTGTGTGTGGGTGTGACCACAGCTGTGCTGTTAGCCTGGTAGAACGCAGAGCTGAGGCTGTGGAGGAGGTGAACTTTACCT
>NC_137689.1:64228316-64233316 GCF_963989245.1 Nansenia antarctica | reverse complement strand
AGTCACAAAGAATGCACATTAAATTAGACACACACACACACACACACAAAACACACAAACTCACAAACTCACAAAAAACACACACCCACACGGACCTGTGATTGTGAAGCTAGAGCTGTGATCATTTAAATTTCCATTTGTTCTGTCAACACATTACTCTCTCAATTAGACAATCACGCGCTTAGGTTAGAGAGGCTAATAGAATAAGGAAACCCAGAGAACCTTCATTGTCTCCCGGGGAATTGCTCCCCTCAATCTCCATCATTTCAATTCAATTCGGGCGACTGTCCTGTTCTGTATTAAACACGCTACTCTCACAGCCTGCCTCACAAACTGCCTGAGAAGACTAAACACTAAATATTCAAATGGGGGGGGGGGGGAAGAAACTCTACAGACAGACGAATGTATGAAATGATCATATGTATATGCATGAAAATAAAGGTGTGCAGGAGAGAGAGATCAAACAGAAAGAGAACAGAAGAAAGAGGGAAAGAGGAGAGTAGGGATGGAGGGAGGAGAGGAGGGGGACAGGGGAGAGTTCTCCCTGGTCACTGTGTTGTGACATTATGGTTGTGTTGATTCTGTCCAAGGTTGAGTGTAACAATGGGCATTGCATTGCACCCCCCCGCCCCCCCGACACCCACCTGGTGGAAGGGGTCCGTCCTCATGTTGCGGCTGGCCAGGGGCTCATCGAAGGGGAACACCACAGAGTAGTTCTTAGCGTACGACTCGTGGCTGCGCTCACGGAGCCAACGGTTGTTATTGGTCAGGGAGTTGTGGAAGCGCCTGGAAGATTTAATCATTTAACAAGGGGAGAGTTTGGACAAAAACTTTTAGAGGGATGACAGTGCGTATTTGTGTTTGTGTGTGCGTGTGTGTGTGCGTGTGTGTTTGTGTGTAAGTGTGTGTGTGTGTGTGTGTGTGTGTGTGTGTCTGTGTGGTCTCTTTCTGAGTCATCCAATTATGAAAGTAAACCCCTCAATATGTGTTCGTATGACGCTTGTTAAATAAAGAAGACAGCTTGTTAGGACACCCTCTCTCTCTTCCCCCCCCTCTCCTCCTCCTCCCATCTCCCAATGTGTCACTGACTTCTGCACTGCTCAGAGCTGCCTGTCTAACAAGCAGGATTCAGAAACTGGCTGAGATTAAAGCCAGGACACACACACATACCAAGACACACACACACCGAGACACACACACACACCGACACACACACACCAACACACACAGACACACACAGACACACACAGACACACACCGACACACACCGATACACACAGACACACACCGACACACACAGACACACACAGACACACACACACAGACACACATACACACACACACACACACACACACACATCCAGAGTTTAGACAGCCCTCAGTCATGGACACACACACCAGGCCTACCTTATGTCATAGCCGTACATGTCCTTCTCTGGTCGTCCATGGATGATCCAGTGTGCCAACTCTCTCCCACAGCCTCCTCCCAGCATCATACCTGCAACACACACACACACACACACACACACACACACACACACACACACACACACACAGACACACACACAGTTTAGACAGCCCTCAATCATGGACATGTCACACATTCTTGTGCTCTAGATCTCAGTCAACTGTCAGTCATCTGTCGATCACTTGTCAATCAGGACAGGAGGGGGGGCAGAGATGAAGGACAGGGAGTAGAAGAGATTTCACTGGCGGGCCTACCTGGGGGCTGTGTGTATGTGTGTGTGTATAATATAATAATAATGTAACATATGCCATTTAGCTGACGTTTCTTCTATCCAAAGCAACTTACATTGCAGTGAGTGCATACATTTTTCAGTATCGTCCCAATGAGAATTGAACCCCTGCCTGTGTCTGTCTGTATGTGTGTGTGTGTGTGTGTGTGTTTGTCTCAAAGTGTGTCTCTGTGTGTGTGTGTGTGTGTGTGTGTGTGTGTGTGTGTGTGTGTGTGTGTGTGTCTGGGCAGCAGGACTCTGACCGCGGCTCCTGTCTCTCTAAAGGACGTTGTGATGGTTAACAGACAGACGAGCCGCTGTGTGAGGCGCTGATTAGGATGGGCTCCGCTAATGAAGTACAAGGATGTTCTGACACCGTCCACCCCCACACCCCCACACCCCCCCTGTCCCCACCTCAACCCTCATCCGTCCCCCACTGACACAGGTCTGGGTCTCCTCCAAACACTGAGCTGGGGGAGGACGGGAGGGGGGAGAGTGAGGAGAGGGGAGGCCGGGAGAGAGAGGGATGCTAAATAGGTTTAGTTTGGCTGTCCAAACTAGGTGTGTATGTGTCTGTGTGTGTGTGTGTGTGTGTGTGTGTGTGTGTGTGTGCTTGTGTTTTAACACACACACATCATGCATTACAACTCACTATAAATCATTAGTCAACTCATTGCAAGCATGCACTGTACTGTATGACGGCTTATAATGTCTTCATAATAACACACTGGGTCATGTCTGTCCAAAATAGAGGACGACTATTATACGGAAACATTTGTGGTAGTGCTCTAACTGTGTGGTCTAAAGTGTAAAGTCTTGTCAAGGTTTCTTCTTTTTCCGGGTTGGTGACGATGAAGGAGGACAGTCAGAGACCCGAGGTGGTATCTCTCTGGTCGGGGCCAGGAGTTGAGAGTTATTTCGGGGAACGTTCAGCCTTCAGTGTTTGACACTGTAATCTACAGAATTACAGAATCTCTGTTTGATTTTCTTCTTCCGGGGAGGGCGCCAAACGGTCACTGGAGAGGGGAGCTGCGGGCCCTTTCTCCTTTCTGTTGGTTTTATCTTTTCTTATGCCTTCTTCCTTCTTTCTTTCTTTCTTTCTTTCTTCCTTCACCAGGTACACACTATGCAGCCAGACCCCCACAACCCCACCACCGCATCATAAGGGATGGAAGGAGGGAGGGAGGGAAAGGGAGATGACTGCTCTCTCTGTTCTCCTTTCAAAGCAGCCTCTGAATCACTGGCGGTATTTCTGTAAATGTCAGGGGATATGAGGAGAGAGAGGGGGAGAGAGAGAAGAAGGAGAGAGAGAGAGGGAGGGAATGAGAGAAAGAGAGAGGGGAAGGAAAGAGAGAGAGGGAAGGAGAACGATAGAGAGAGAGAGTGGGAAGGGGAGAGAGAGAGAGAGAGAGAGAGGGGAAGGAGAGCGATAGAGAGAGCAGGAAGGAGAGAGAGAGAGAGAGGGGGGGGGGGGAGGACGAGAGAGGAAGGAAGAGAGAGCAGCGTCTTGTTCTCCATCTCAGGGGGGTGAGAGAGGTTTCACCCCCCCGACGGGCTTGTCATCAGGGGGTGGGAGGAGAGGGGGGCCGACTCTACCTCAAACAGGGGGATGGATGTGAGGGAGACAGGGAGGGAGGAATCACACACCGACACCCACCAGGGGGGACACCACAACGGAGGCTATATCTGGGGTGACATTTATTGGCGTCACCTCTGACGTCTGCAGAGAATCTCGACAGCGTGTTGGGAGAGTTATATCATCCCCCCCTCTCCCCACCCCTTCTCCCCTCTCCATTCCTCCATCACCCCCGCCCACCCGGGCCCTGCCATGAGCGACAGATCCACTGGACGAGTGAAGTGATGAGAGATGGGCGGAGAGGAGGCGGAGAGGAGGCGCCAGGAGGCGAGGACGCCTCGTGCTGTCGCATACTGATACAAAAATGCACACGCACACGCAATACACACACACACACACACACACACACACACACACACACAAACACACACACACACACACAAACATACATACTGTACATCCATCCATGGATACATGCAGTTGGTATAAAGACCTTCTGGGTTTTAATGTTCAGCCAGAACCAGACAGATATTCTGACAGTTGATTGGGGCCGGGCACTGGGCGGTAGTGAGCAGAATGCCTGAGAAATCTCTAGTGAGGACCGAACAGAATATGACAGGTGAAATTACAACCCCCCTCCATAACGCTTTGACCTATCTCGTCTTAGCTCACTCACTGACAAAGAATTCTGGAACACTCCCATGTGCCATGTGTTTTATGTGGTATTTACCTAGCAACAATTGGCTACAAAATTAAGCATCGTCATTGATGCATTTTTGTAAACTAGTTTCACAAATTAGATTTATTCAAATGTCGAATTCCCCAAAACAGGGAATGCATCGGCACACTCCTAGGGACAACAGGGACAGGCTCCCCTGCAACAGTTAGGGGTTAAGTGCCTTGTCTTGCTCAAGGGCACAACGGCAGTGGTATTAGGATATTAGGATACCTGTGGCCAGGGGTGGTCCAGTGGTCTAGCACTGTGGTCTACAGTACACACATATGCCCATGTCGGCATGGATTCGAATCCGGCCCATGCCCTGCTGACATGCCCTCTCTCCCTTATTCTCCTTACTTTCCTGTATATGAGCGGGCCCACTCAGAAAAAGTGGCCCCACTCAGAAAAAATAACTAGGATATTAGGATACCTTAGATGGTAATGCCAGCGACCCTCCAGTCACCATCTCACATCCGGCTCCCTCCTGAGGTGGGGATCTAACCAGCGACCTTCCGATTGCTGGACGGCCTATCTAACCTCTAGGCTACCTGCCACCCCAAATAGAGTACACTCCCCTAATAAGAGTACCCAACGTCATTAGCGAGGTGGCCGTTACCACGGTGATGTGCTCTGGGGGGGGTGAGGTGGGGTGGGGTGGACCGGTGTCAGCATGTTTGAGAGGTGAGGAAAGATGACACGGAGGAAGAGGGAGGGGAGAGGGGGACAGGACTGTCCCTGCCTTTGGAACGGAACTGTGTGTGCTGCAGACACACACACAGAGGCTAGGCTACGTCAGCGCAACTCTAGACTAGACCAGAGGACATTGTTGTAGAACCCTGTCTAGTCTGCTGCTGGGGTTCACTCTGTCCTTCGTCTCTCTTTCTTTCGCTCTGTCTTTCTCTCGCTCTCTCTCTCGTGCTTTCTCTCTTTCTCCCTCTAGCTCTCACATTTTCTCTCTCTCTCTCTCAAG
>NC_137689.1:64205816-64223316 GCF_963989245.1 Nansenia antarctica | reverse complement strand
TCTAAGGCAGGTACTCTGTTGATGGCTCCCTCGATGTGCTGCGTGAACACGTCCCAGTCCAAGTCAAACAGGCTGAAGGCAAACTTATCCGACACCTTTAAAACCAAACACAGGCCTCTGTTCAGCTGCTGGGAACTGATGCTAACACTAGCACTGTTGGACGAAACACACGTCGTCCCCAACCGTCTCAAACATTTTACACACACACGTGTACATGTGAACAGAGATACACACACACACACACGCACGCACACACACAGGCACGCACGCATGGACACACACACATGCACACACCTGTATGTATCAATGCAGTGCTATACTGTGTGTCTAGACCTGTCCCATCAGTCAACTCTGTATCAATAGCCTTGGAACACTGGTGGGAAAGAGAGACAGAGAGAGACAGAGAGAGAGAGAGAGAGAGAGAGAGAGAGAGAGAGAGAGAGAGAGAGAGAGAGAGAGAGAGAGAGACAGAGACAGAGACAGAGAAAGAGAGAGAGACAAAGACAGAGATAGAGAGAGAGAAAGAAAGAGAGAGAGAGAGAGAGAGAGAGAGAGAGACAGAGACAGAGACAGACAGAGACAGAGACAGAGACAGAGAGAGAGACAGAGACACATAGAGAGACAGAGAGAGACAGAGAGTGACAGAGAGAGACAGAGAGAGAGAGAGAAAGAGAGAGAGAGAGAGAGAGAAAGAGGAGAGAGAGAGAGATAGAGGGAGAAAGAGAGAGAGCGAGAGAGAGACAAAGATGGAGAGAGAGAGGAATAGATAGAGGGAGAGAGAGAAACAGAGAGACAGTGAGAGAGAGAATTGCATTGAGTCAGACAGAGAGAGAGAAAGAAAGATGGAAAGAGAGAGAAACAGAGAAGTAGCGAGAGAGGGAGGATGCTGACAGCTGAGCCAGTGAAATGCTGAACACATGAAACCAAGCGAACAATGTTCCAGAGTGAGGAGGAGGAGGAGTGTCAGGTTTAAAAATAAGCTGTGTGGAGGCAGCAGGTAAGGTGAGGTGACCTTCTCCCTCCTCTAACCCAACAACAGCAGCTCATTACCGGGGCGACCGGCCACCCTCGAAGGCCCTCACCACGGTCTCACACTGTCCAACCAGCTCCTTCACTTAACTTCCTAAGCTAGGCAGGCAGAGATGAAGGGGGGGTTGACAGAGAAGGAGAGAGACTGTCTTACACTTTTCAACCGGCTTCTTAATTTAACTTCCTAAGCTAGACAGCCAGACAGAGGTTGGGGAGGAGAGAGAGAGACTGAGACTGAGAGAGAGAGAGAGAGAGAGAGGGAGGGAGAGGGAGGGAGGAAGAGGGAGAGAGAGGTAGAGAGACTGTCTTACATTTTTCAATCAGCTTTTTAATTGAACTTCTTAAGCTAGGCAGCCAGACAGAGAGAGAGAGGGAGAAAGAGAGGGAGGGGGGAAGAGGGAGAGGGAGGGAGAGAAGGGGAGGGAGAGAGGGGGGGGTGGAGAGAGAGGGGGAGAGGGAGAGATAGCCTTTTAAACTTTCCTAAGCACATCATTGATCTTAGCTTTCCTTTCTGCTTTTTCTTTCCGTTCTAAATGCTTATTTTTTTTGCAACCGCTCCTTTGCTGAGCGAAGCAGAAAAGATGAAAACTTTGCTTTCAGTTATTTGGAGTAATTTGACCACTGCTAAATAGTTTTGTCTGGTTCTGAATGCAAATTAGCTTGTGTAGAAGGATTAGGGGTCACAGGTTATTCCTGGTGAGGCTGGTGAAGGTAGAAATCAAAGGTCGGAGGACGGTACTAGACACCATTCCTCATTCCAGATAACTTTCTTGAATATTACAATGAGCCTGTCCTCCGATTTCTACCTCCACCAGCCTCCCCTGGACTACACAGCTACCCTCACAAGTGAAGAGTCAGAGGTGGACTGAGCATGCTGTGTTGACACATGACAACACACTGGAGCTGGACTGAACTAGGTCCCACAAGATCTATCAGACTAATACTAAACTAATACTGAGACAAACATGTGTGAGGAAGACAGAAAGTAGAGCGAGAGAGAGAGAGAGAGAGGTAGAGCTAGATAGAGAGAGAGAGAGGTAGAGCTAGATAGAGAGAGAGAGGTAGAGCTAGATAGAGAGAGAGAGGTAGAGCTAGATAGAGAGAGAGAGAGGTAGAGCTAGATAGAGAGAGAGGTAGAGCTAGATAGAGAGAGAGAGAGAGAGAGAGAGAGAGAGAGAGAGAGAGAGAGCGAGAGAGAGAGATAGAAATAGAGAGAGAGAGCATCAGCAGAGAGACAGAGCAGACATTCAGCAGGGTGGTTGAGTGTAGAACCTGCTGGAGTTAGTTACTCCATCCATCCATCCATCCATTCATTCATTCATTCATCCATCCATCCTCCCACCCATCCATCCATCCAATAAAAACAGTGACACATACAAGCACCCAAATAGCATCGAAACCTAAAGTGGCACACACATCAATATATAAGTACAAACACACAGACAGACAACACACTGACAACCAGTCCCAACAAACCCATTGTAAACACATACGTGTGTGTGTGTGTGTGTGTGTGTGTGTGTGTGTGTGGTGATGTTTACCTCGTCCCAGAAAACAGGGTTCTGTTCATAACCCCCTACAGAGAGGGCGTCACCTTGGAGACGGAGGTAGACAGATGCATCGTGGTCCCTCACATTGGGCATGTTCTGGAAAAGAGGAGACAGGATTTAAATCTTCACATCCTTTCCTCATCTCTTGCTCGCTCACACACACACACACACACACACACACACACACACACACACACACACACACACACACACACACACACACACACTGGGTATCGTTGTCTATGTATCCGTTCTGAGCGTTTCTATTGAACAAGAAACGTATGGTGCATTGACAGTGACCTTTGTGGTCTTTATTTGTCACCAGTAGTCGCTGTTGAAACACTGTGTGGATCCCAGTGATGCAGGAGGAGGAGGCCAACACTGATCCTCCTCTGGCTGACTAAAGTCTGGCTTTGAGCTACACATTACAGGTGTTTGCATCGCAAATCAATACAGGAGGCTCGCCTTAAACAAACACACACACACACACAGACACAGATCTGTATGCACAGATCACTCTACAAATCATTAATTTATCAGTTGAAAATGTTATACAAAATCTTAGATACTCGCCCACACACACACAGTCAAATGAGCTGTTTGACCTAACAGGTTGCGTAACCTCCAGGACTCTTATGGCGGTGCAGATTTGTGCAGTCTGTTGTATTTTTGCAGCGTACTGTGTAATGTCTGCCCTGCACACACACACACACACACACACACACACACACACACACACAAACACAAAAAACACACACACGTGTACACACACACACACAGAGACACCCAAGGCTGATGGAGAGGGCCCACACACAGGCCACCCTCTCCACAGACCCTCAATACTCCACAACTCAGAAGGGGATTGGTGGTGTCACAGTGCCCCCTGCTGGTAGGCTGTGGTGGTGGTGGTGATGAGTGCTGAAGACACTATCATAAATAGATACTCACGGCATGAGGTTTCACAGCTCTCTACTGGAGTACGGAAGTGCAGTCTCTAATGGGATTTCTAATCGTCTCATGAAAAACATTATTGAAACAAAAATAACAGGACAGCGAATGTTGAAAGTGGCCAAAGGTAAGCTATTTGTAGTGAGGGTCAACATGGGAAACTTGACTTCCATACCCCAGTAGAGGGTCGAGGCTTCAGATTTATAGAATTTGAACGCTTCCGGCGTCAGATATCTATCTATCTATCAGATATCCACTCCTCAGTTCAGCGTTGAGACACATCGTAGTGCTGCCAGGAGGGCCAAACTCCATGAAACAGGTCAAAGTTTAAATGACAGATGAGCATTTGACCTCTGAACCAACCCACTGAGGAAGTTCCATGTTGCAGTATTACTGGAGCTGTTCTTCAGTCCTGAACGGGCCAGAGGACCCATAAGGTCCCGTAAGCCGTGTCCTCTCACATCCCTGATTGACTTATCATCAAGTCCTGGGTCAAACAGGTGTCTTACTACTAAAACACAAGCGGGTCACCGTGATCGAAGAACATTGAACCCAGGGGAGGCTGGCAGAGGTAGGAATCGGAGGACAGGTTCAGAGTGAAACACTGTGTTTGATACCATTCCTCATTCCGTTCCATGCATTACAATGAGCCCGTCCTCCGATTTCTACCTCCGCCAGCCTCCCCTGCACTACACCGCAGAGGCAGGGGGGAGGGAGAGAGGACTCACCTGGATGCCCTCGATCCTCTCCGTCACGACGTAGGCGTGGTGCATGGCAACAAGAGGCACCCTGACGCCCGCCATGTCCCCCAGCTTAGTGGCCCAAACACCTGCCAGGGCACAGACACACACAGCCTTCACACTCCGGCCTGTAAGGCTTTGTCCAGCTCAGACCACTGTAGGGGACCACACGTCGATTTCACTACAACGTGAAACTATTTGCAGTTGAATGAGCCTGGTAGACATCCTGAAGAAGTCACGCCCACACCTTTGTCTATTCCTTTGCGATTGTCATGTGGCAGAGTCTTTTGGAGTCAGATATAACGTAACGTAACGTAAGTTGTGAAAGTGGGTCATGTGACCACTTGTATGAGTTTGTTCGATCATGTTCATGACTGTTACAAATAATCATGGGGAATAAATGTATGTCTTATGTTAAACACTGTCATCTATTCTTCCGTGTTTTATTTTCATATTCTATACCACAGAT
Source organism: Nansenia antarctica (assembly GCF_963989245.1). Classification (NCBI taxonomy): domain Eukaryota; kingdom Metazoa; phylum Chordata; class Actinopteri; order Argentiniformes; family Microstomatidae; genus Nansenia; species Nansenia antarctica. The sequence continues at coordinate 64,218,580 of NC_137689.1, read as the reverse complement.
TTTCTTCATGTCAAAAACGACAGCTAAAACGCTGAATTCACTGGGGAACATCATAATGCTTTCCCTTTATTTTATTTTTTTAACAACAATGTTGTTGCCAATCAAAGATAGATACATATTTTTTTTTTTATTTGCCTTGTGATGTTGACATAGTGGCACCTCTAATTTCACAGTTTACAGGGTGGTACAGCGCCACTTTTGGGGGAGAACCCTGGATCTATACCCTATCTCCTCTCTCTCTATAGTACCTATCTATATGTGACGGCAGCTGGTAAAAGGGGGAACAATTTGGCAACCGACCAAGTGTTCAGACTTTTATTCTGTCGAAAAAATGTAAATAAAAAGAGCATTGATTCAAAACACATTGTTTTACTGAAACACTGTTGAAAATCAATGACACACAGGCTAGACAAGCCAAAATATTGCTATGGAATGGATTCGGTGACTAATCCCCACTACTACCTAGTTAACTATAACATTGTTAGCAGGCTCACAAAACAAGCTATGTTAGCAAACTGGCTAGTTGTGCTAGTCCGCGGTAATGCGGTTTGAGGATGTTTTCCAAAAATGTTTTAAATTGAAGTTGGCTTGCAAGTGTTAGATCTAGGTGGGATTTTCTAGAAACATATATGCTGATGTCACTCACACACACACATACACATACACACAAACACACTCTATTCTCATGTCACTCAGACACACATAACACATACCCACACACATACACACACACATTCTGCTTCTTCCAGGTCAGCCTGATCTTCACGGTTAGCAGTGACGCCACAAATAGACAGATTCGGGGTTGTTATCTTAAGACCTTGGGGGGTTGTAGGCGCCAGGGATGGTGAGCTCATTTCACAACGTAACATCTGAGATTACATGAAAAGTATTTAAACCTGTCTGTATTTATGCCTGTCTATATGATTGTCGAATGCTGGACTGGTGCTGAAGAAGCTATGATCTGTTCTAAATAAATCTTATAGTACTCATTCCGACCCGTGTTGAACATTCTATTCCTTGTCAAATCGTGTCTGCTGCACACCTAATCTATCCTGAGATGACACAACGCATTTAAGATCACCAATCCTCAATAGATTGATCCATTCCATCATTTTACCGACAAGAAGATTCTTCACAAGCTTTGTGAGCCTGCTAACAATGTAAAGTAGTGTTAACTAGGTAGTAGTGGGGATTACTCACAGAATCCATTGCATTGCAATATTTTGGCTTACATTTTTCGGAATAAAAGTGTGAACATTTGGTCGGTTGCTGACTTGTTCCCCATTCCACCAGCTGCCATCACATTCACTCTTCACATTCTACCCTGTGTTGTTTCACGGAATGATGTGATGTTCTGTTTATTGAGATACAACTTTACAACAAGCTCTGCTGAAATGTGCAACGTTTCTCTTTCGAGACTGTTTATAACTGTGTGTGTATGTGGTGACCCTGAACAGAGCCCAGATGTTGGAGTTACTCTGGCATTGACTGCCCTCTATTGGAAGAGACAGGCAACTGACTGATGATGAGGTGAGGAATAAACTCATGTCACAGTCTCGAAAAGTGAACATTTTCAACAGCTGATTAGCATATGTTTCCTAAGGCCACCCAAATACAGTTAGTCAAAATGTTAAAAAGAACGTTTTTACAGATAGAATGTTCCAGTGAATGGAGGCCGAGGGTCGACTCACCAGCACAGTTGACCACACATGGGGTCTGGATGGTTCCATGGGCCGTCTCCACAGCCTTCACCCTCTTCACACCCAGGTCGTCTGTGCTCACCTGGATACCTGTTACCGGGCAGTTCTCTACCACCTGAGAGAGGAGAGAGACCCGGAAACACAGAGACCCAGAAACAGAGACAGACAGAGACTCACACAAAGAGAGACACACACACACACACACACACACACACACACACACACACACAGAGAGACACAGTGAGAGAGAGACATGGAGAGAGACAGACAGACAGACAGACAGACAGACACAATCAGAGGATATACTTGTAACATATACTAACTTTCACATATAATGAGAGTAATTACATGGTAATAACAGAAGTATGGACTGTGTCTTTGTTATTCCTTGGGAGCATTCCACCATGGTTAAACTCCACTGGCTATGCAAGTTTCACTTCTTCATTGTATTTAACCTAATCAAATCATGCAAACAAACTTAAATGTATTACCGTTTTCATTAAACAATGATTAAACCAACATGTCCTGACTGTATAGCAGTGACTACAGCAGTGAGTATAGTGTTCAGGAGCCGATAGTTTCTCACCCATTCAATGTCTTCTGTGGCAATTAAATTAACCACTGTTCAAAGGCTTAAGATACGTTATCTGCACTCAACTACGCTGTCAAGATAATGTCACAATCTTTACCATGTCCTTTATCACAATATTTACCATGTTCATCTGTGAAAATGAGTTTAAAGTTCATACAAACAATGGAGGAGGTGGCTTGGGTGAGGTCAGAGTGATGGAGGAGGGGTAGGAGGTAGGTTGGGTGGAGTCAGAGTGATGTAGGAGGTAGGTTGGGTGAGGTCAGAGTGATGGAGGAGGGGTAGGAGGTAATTTGGGTGGAGTCAGAGTGATGGAGGAGGGGTAGGAGGTAGTAGGCGGAGGAGGCATCTTACCGTGGCCCCTCGGGCGGTAGCTGCTCTGGCCAGGGTGGTACAGGTGCCAGCGGGGTCCATGGTGCCATCCTTGGGGACGTACAGTGTTCCGTAGAGGTCATCCACGTTCATGAGAGGGTACAGGTCTTTGGTCTCGGCGGGAGACAGGACGTAGGACTCGATACCATACACCTTCCCCAACTGTAGAAGGAAACACATGACATTACACTATGATGCTATGACTATTACAAATGAAGGACAAATGAAGGATGCCAGTGCCAGAATTGGGTGAATTGAAATTCAGTTAATTCAAGAAGTGAATTGAAATTAAAATGTTCACGATTGTAACTAGGGCTTTCTTATTTTATTTTGATTTTTCAATAAACTGTTTATTCAAGTTTATTCAAATTACCACCTGATTTGACTGAATTTAAATAGAATTGATTCCATCCTTTGACAGTACGATGACCTTTAGCCCTGTTAGATCTTGGTGGGATTGTCTAGAAACATATATGCTTATGTCACTCACAGACACACATACACATACATACACACACATATACACTCTATTCTCATGTCACTCAGACACACACATAACACATACCCACACACATACACACACACACATTCTGCTTCTTCCATGTCAGCCTGATCTTCACGGTTAGCAGTGACGCCACAAATAGACAGATTCGGGGTTGTTATCTTAAGACCTTGGGGGGTGGTAGGCGCCAGGGATGGTGAGCTCATTTCACAACGTAACATCTGAGATAACATCTGCATAGGGGTTTGCATTTATACCTTTTGCAGACATCTATGTGTATCTATGACTCGAGCCAAAACAATGGAAATATGCATGGAGATTGTCAGAGTGGACACTTTCACAGGGATGTTCGCAGACCTCCACAGATATAGTATCCTCCGTGCAGACGTGGAAGGTATACCAGTCCGGTGTGGGCCCAGTAGGGGCGAGAAACACATTCTGAACTCTCACTCTCACCCTACCTCCCTCTCTTCCTCCCTCCCTCCCTCTCTCTCTCCTGGAGAAGGACACAGAAGGTATAAGGTCCATTCGGGTCAGTCCTGTACAGTACGTACCGACATGAGCCTCTTGTACTCGTCCAGCCTTTGCTTGTTTGAGGCGATGAAGAGGCCTCCATTTTGGATCCAGCCGGTGTGCAGGCCCGTCTCCTGCTCCAGGTCCTCGCTGACGACTTTCCTGGTGTGGGCCAGCAGCTCCACCTCCACGTCACTAGGCCTCAGCTGCCACAGCAGCCCTGCCACACCACGAAGGAGGCACATTACACACACACACACACACACACACACACACACACACACACACACATCAGAGTAGGAAGCAGGACACACACACACCAGAGGGACAGACAGACAAGAGGGTTTAAACAGACAGACAGAGAGACGGTCAGATAGACAGAGAGACAACAGAGAGACAGACAGAGAGACAGTATAATATAGACAGGAAAGTCGACAGACAGACAGACAGCAGGTCAGACAGACATACAAACAGAAATAGCGAGACAGGTGGCCACAGACACAGGTAGATAGAAACACAGGCCAATGGAGAGACATACACTACTACAACAGACAGACAGACTTAGATATACATGCACCAAAGCCCTCAACAACCCTTCTTATGTACACATATTGATAACTATAAAATAATATAATTAAATAATAGTTTTATTGACATGCAATCAACAGAATTTGGTCAGAATTTGGTATTTTATGCTCTAGACAAGGGGTCTGCCATAGACGGCGACCCTGAAGCAATTAGGGGTTCAGTGCTTTGCTCAGGGACACCTCAACACATGGCCAGCTGGGGTTCAAACCGCCAAACTGCCAACTTGCAATCATTAGACGCCAGCTGTACCTCCTGAGCCACAGCCGCCCCTATTATATGGAAGTCAAATTGTTTTCCCCAATCCAATCAATCCAATCCTGTTTTAAAAATCTCTGTGCCTCTTTTCTCCACAGTGTTCATTATTCTACTCACACACAAGATTCCATTGTTGCAATGCCAAGCAATTTTTGCTATATAATCCTTAGTCATTTTCTGAGGCTTAAAAAGGCAAATTGGATTTATCTCAGATGCAAAGTCTTACAGAATTTAATCCACGCTGTGCCTTTGCAAGTTAGCTTTCATGGCATTAACAAAAATATGTCCACATGCTATATGGACAATTGTTGATACACACAGGCAATAACAATCGCAAAGACACACACAGAATGGAGTTCACATTTGCATCACAAACACATGAATCCATTCACAAACCCCTGACACCCATGCCTCTATCCACCCCTCCAGCTGGGTACCTGCAGTGTGCCAGGTGGTCCCGGCCGTCAGCCTGTCCCTCTCCAGCAGCACCACGTTGGTCATGCCCATCTTGGCCAGGTGGTAGACGGTCTGGCAGCCCAGACTGCCCCCCCCGATTACCACAGCGTCCGCAGACCTGGGAAGGGGCTTGGTGGGGCCACTGACGGCACCCTGGTCCTGTTTGAGGGTGTTCTCGTAGGGGACACTCTTCTCCGTAGTGGTCTCCGTGCTGTAGCTACGGGAGGCGGAGCGGCACAGTGGGTTGAGGTGTGGCCGACATGACGCCACTCTACACACTGCTGTCCTCACGAAGGCCATGGCCCCTGCAGCCAGGAGAGAGACAGAGTCAGGGGTTAGACATCTGGATTGTTCAGACAGGGCTTGTTTGTAGCCAGTAACGATTCTACATCAGGGGCAGATGGGGCAGTGCCCCACCAGGTGGCACTGTGGTGCAAGATGCCTGTCACATCTGAACATTATGGCAAGTTGGCAACGTGTATTTTATATCAAAAAAAGAATCAAAATCTGATTTTTTTTTATTGCCAAGTATATTTGCATAAAAAACAACAACAATGTGATAAACAACACTATATAAGCAAAAATAGTGTTGAATAAATATAAGTAGTGTTGAATTAATTCTATAATAATAGAATAAATAAAAAGACAATTACAGAAAGTGGCAATGTTCTCGCGCTGCGGCCTGCGCTCCCTGTCCTATCTCTCTGAGTTTGGAAAAGAAGTTGGAGATTAAACGTTTAGGGCCACACAGACCAGAGTTGCCTTTAGCGGAGTCTGACTTGTCAAGACTTGTACTTGTAGTAGTAAGTAGTATAAGAACAAGAAGTATACAGTGCCCTGAGTCTGCCCTCCCTCCATAAGTATGAATGATGAATGGATGAATGAATGAATGAATGAATGGTCTTTATTGTCATTGATATAGTACAGGTACCATACAACGAAATTTGGGAGGGGTGGCTCCCCTGGTGCTAGGAAGAAAAAACTAAAAACAAGAAGGGAAAAGAGCTGGTTTACATAAATAAAGGCTATGTACACTATCCACTATACAAATAAAACACTGTGCTGTACTCTATGCTATGCTATACCTATTCTAACATTTCCTATCTCTGAACCTTATGTACCCGAGGGTTGTCATATTGCACATAGTGTTATTGCACATTCATTTAAAGTGTCGCAGTTTGCAGGTTTGAAATGTTCACAGTTGTGTTTCAGTATTGCACTTGATTTCAATCTAGTAGCTGCCATCAAAGTATTGGACAGAGGAAGCATTTCCTCTTATTTTAGCTCTATATTCCAACAGTTTGGATATTAAATCAAACAATCACTTTGAGGATAAAGTAGATTCTCAGCTTTCAGGGCACCAGCACTATTGGAAAATTGGCTTAACAGGTGTTTTCTGTCACATCATTTGTGCAAGCATAAGAGAGCTGTCAATGTCTAGTATTGATCTTAGGCTTTGCGTTTGCCTTTGGAGTCTGCTATTGGTGTCTGTCAACATGAAGACCAAAGAACAACATACATATATAGCGATATAATGTGTAACTAAATAACAATAATAATAATCATAAGTTTTATAATTATTATTATTATTATTATTATTATTATAAAGATATGATAGGCTAGGCGTCTAGACAACAGATCATGCACTTTTAAACGCAGGTAACCTACATTCTGCATTGCAAAAAGTTTTGCATGGTGTAGTAGTCTATCAATATTTCCTGCTGTAAATTACGATGTGCGATGAGACATGTGCAAAACTAACCAGGGAGAATCTGGTGCAGCCTCTGTTGCAGATGTGTCAAAAAAACAAAACAAAAAAGACACTTAAAACAGTCCTTGTTTTCTCTTGACGGTAGTCTGTCCCCAAAGTAGATTTAAGACAATTAAACCCGCTCAAACATGGCCGAGTTGTGCAGGCTCTGGCTCATAGCGTGGCGGCCGGTGACAGCTGTGGGTGTCAGACCAAACCCAGGGGATCGGACAGTCATCTGCACTGTAACACTTCAAGGAAACGGGAGTGACGACCTCGATACAACGTTGCCGCTGAGTGCGACACGTCACCTCGTAACGATTAATATGCAGCCTACACCACTAAATTATTCTTTATACAGTTTTATGTTTGCATTTGACATATCCAGTTCAAATAAATGCCGATCATTTGAATACACGTACCTTATTCACACCCGACCCTTCAAAAAATAGCTTGAGTTGATTCCGGCCGGGGAATTCGCAACTCTACTGAGGGTCCTGCTAAGCACCAAACTCTCCTCCCACTGCAAGGCAAAGCACTTAACTCCCCTTCGCCTAGGAAAAAAATCCCTTCCACCCGAGGTATAACAAAGCACACAAACATGTTTTTCTTTGATATGTCTATTTTATTAAATCGATGCCTGTATTAAAAGCATTTTACTGCTAAAGTAGTGACCAATGACAGTGACCAATATCTCTGACTATTCTGAAAATACATACCCTTAAACATACATTGAATATCTATAGGCGGAAATTATATATAATTGTATTTACGCATCAACTGCATATGGACATACAGTCCAAATATGGTGAGTTTCTGATCATTATTTCAAGAGATACATGTGATATGATGAACACGATGATAATTCAAATAAACTATTAGCAATAAAATATTTTTATACAACCATCCATTTGATAAAATAGACATAACAAAGATATGATAACAAAAAAAACATGGTTGTGCTTTGTTATACCTTGGGTGGAGGTATCTCAACTTTTGAAGGCTTTAGTTCCTCTATACCTCCCACCTCCGATGGGAGCAGGCTACCTACAACATTACCTAAAACAAGAAAATACCTCAGCGTATTATGATGAATGTACTGTACTTGCATACTTTTACAAACATGTACAACAACCATGAAATGAACCCAACCATTGAGTGATTTAAAGCATTTTGTACTATTTATTTTGCAAGTACGCAATGATGCATGAAAAAAATCAATTGATGCATGAGATTATAATGATATCTCTCCTTTCCTCCATCTGCTCTGGAAGGTAACAACTGGACAGGTGAAAGCAAGTGCCATTTTGACATCATCTGAGAGCGCTTTGAATTTAAAAACAGACAGGAGACATGGAGAGGAGGAGGCCATATTAGACTATTGAGATGCCCCCCCTGACACACAGCTGGAGGGATCCCCGGGGCCTTGGACCACAGCTGCCATTTCCCCTCAACTTCAGACCTAACCAAGCAGAAGAAGAACCCAGGTCACATGACTCTCTCTCTCTGTCTCTGTCTCTGTCTCTGTCTCTGTCTCTGTCTCTGTCTCTCTCTCTCTCTCTCTCTCTCTCTCTCTCTCTCTCTCTCTCTCTCCCTCTCTCTCTCTGTCTCTCTCACACACACACACACACACACACACACACACACACACACACACACACACAGAGTGTGAATTATACAAAGACAAACAGGAGGGGGGGGGGCTATCGATACCTATCTGCACAGGAATTTTACCAACGTGATAAGAAAGTCATAAATACATTTATTATTAGGGTAATAATACTAAGATGACTGCCACTGCAGGAAAGGGAACACAGCACAGGCGTGTGCTATATAAATATTCATGTGATATATAAATGCTTCGACCCCCCCAATCTGTTGGTTTTACCTCTTTTTTGGGGGGGGAATCCCAGTCTTAAGTAGAGGGGTCAGACCCCCCTGTAATTCAAACCATGCACACACACACACACACACACACACACACACACACACTGATATGCCCAGTTAGCGTAAGTAACACGACCCGTGTAGGGGGTTAAGGTCTTAAAGAGGGGAGTTCATTCCTAGTTCATTCTTGTTGGGGTACAGAGCGCCAGATCAGGTGAACGTGTTGGTCTTCCCTGAGAGCTGACAGAGTTAACTTAAGGGGAGTCCCTTTGAAATCAAGGTCTCTTTTTCAAGGGTACCCTAATTACTAAATATATACACATCACTATTATTTACATCAAGATTTTAAAAGGAGACACACACACACACACACACACACACACACACACACACTTCCTTATGTTGCAATTCAGCATCCAAGAGTTCACCTTACCTTCCTGTTTGGGGCTGTCTGGACCAGAGAAAACCCACTTCTAGGGGTGGGGGCCCCAGCTCAAGCTCTGATTGGCTGTGTAGAGAAGGCAGGGTATTTGGCTAGAGATTAATACATAGCGTACAAGGCTATGCAAGGCAGGTAGTGGTACAGGCCAGAGTGGACGTTCTGTAATGGCAAAATGTGTATGTGTAACACTAACTGTTTATCATCATTCCAATTGAGACATTTGAGTGATGTACTATTATTGATCATAACTGAATGTGTTGTTTTCATCTTTTAACCTTAGACTAGAATTTCAGCACATCAAGACTAATATATGGTGGCTAACAGATCACTCTCTCCCTGGCTAGGGAGGGGGTGACCTGGAGGGCAGGAAATCACCTTTGCCCCAGGCCTCAATTTTAACTTACAACCCTGTCTTAGGCCAAGGATACCTGACCATTTGGAGAGCTGAATGTTGCATGGTGTTTTACTGCTCTCTCCTCTGATAGGCCGTAGACCCTATCGGAATATGGCCTGATCTAGGGGTTGAGGCAGATGGCCACCCTAAACCACATCAATCTATTCCCTAGGAGAGATAACAGGCATTTCTGTTAGAAGAGATATTGTATTCCTAAAAGCTTAAAAAACCTTAAAAGGGTTAGGATCCAGAACACTGTGTGTTGAGCCCAGCTGAGACGATGGTTGGAGCAAAACCAAACATGCACACACCTCTAACCCTGCTAGACTAGAGATCAGTTAGATTAGGCTAAATCAGGTTAGGGCTTGTTGTGTAGTCATATGACCTACTGTGAAGCATGTTAGGCTAGATGCCTTAGGTTAGATGCCATCTGATTTTATTTTAGCTACTGTATTTTTGTGTTTATTTTAATCATGACTGTATCTATATGATGTGTTTTTTTTACCCCATAACCTGATTTCTTCCATTAGGAAATGTAGCCCTGTTACTTCTGTCAGGGGGACCACCAACGGAAATTAGCCTATGGCTATAATTGGGTACATTTACACTGATGATATGTGCGCATTCCATTTAAGTGTTCATTAATGTACTGTGTCCCCCTTGAACAAATAAATGCAAATTAAATCAAATCAAAACCCCACCTTGAGCCCTGGTGTTTGACTCTCTATACAATGTGCCTCTAGCGAATGCTGGGGGCTTCTGCCTTTGTGATCATCCTGACCCTATGTTGATTGTGGAAGCCAGTACTTAAGCCAGTACTTACAATAACTACTTTATTAAAACTTACTAAGGAACAATCATTGTGTTCATGCCTTTTTGGTAAAGTCTCACCAGGGACCAGAAGGAGAAATCAGACATTTCCATTACAGTTCATATCATTCTCAGGTTCCATGGGAGATGTTGAGAGAACACTGTTGTGACTGCTGTGGTTTGTTTTATCTGAGCATACCTTCCCTGATAACGAAACAAGCTTCTCTCACGATCCATGACAGTAAGAAGGGAACCACGCCCAAATAGACTGTCTAGTCATGGCCTGACTGTCTTGAGGTATGTATGTATGTATGTATGTATGTATGTATGTACTGTATGTATGTATGTATGTAGGTTTCAGCTTCCAGGTGCAGTTCAATGAAGTGTTGCTATTGAGAACTCATAGGCAATTCTCTCTGACCTGTTCGATCATCAAATTGCCGGCAAATCATGTTAACTAACTGTGAAATGGAACAACCTGACATTCATAGACACCACCATTACATCATTCTGCCCTCTTGTGGCACATTCTTGCCAGTACAACAGGTCTAACTGAAATGAGAAATGAACACTCAGAAGATGAGTGCACTTTACACAAATAAACAAATAATAATGAAAAAGTAGCTTTTTTTTATTAAAAGTTTTTTTTTCTTTTACAGCATTGTACTTACTTACATCCCTTTTCAAACACCTTTGGTACATTCTCAGTTATATATTTGTTATTATATACTACTATCTTCAAAGTCGCTGACATCAAGATAGTGTAGTTATGGAGTGAATATTCATTTCTATGACAGAGATCTCACTTTCATCAACATTGCGGGTTTCAGTTTCATGTTGTCTAATATGATTGTTGTTAACCACATCTTTAAAAAACATAAAATACACTGCAAGAAATAAATTAGAAAAACGTGAATAAAAATCACACATAATGACGGGTGGAATTTTTACATATTAGGTAAAACACCGACATGAACACACACACACACACACACACACACACACACACAAACAGATGAGCTCATTCTATGTAACTTGATTGTCATAGTAACTCACCATGGTTGATGACACATTGATACAGCTCCCTTTCTGGTCTGTTTCTGAGGTCAGGGAGACCATAGAGGTCTAACACTAGAGGGCGCTCTCCCCTAAATGAACTGTGATTACTTAGGGAGCGCCATGCAGGCAACTTTCTTCTGTGTTTTGAGTGGGTCTAAATCCAATTGGACAATTCTGTGTTGGAGTGTTTGCTTGCGACTTATCAACACAGCTCCAGCGTGTCAAGTCGGTCCTTTTTTGGCACCAGTAGATGACGTCAATTACAAACTACAATCAAGTGGAAGAAGACCATGTGTTGATCCAATTGGCTGATGCCTTCCAAGGCCATTGGAAGTCCTGCCCAAGTTGACTAGTTCCTCATGATGTCACAAGAAGGCTGGAGGCACAGAGAAGTCCTCTTTTAAAGGTCCTCTCTTCAGCCATACCATGTACCAACCTGAACCAGTGACCCACCCCCCCCCCTCCCCACCATGACCCAGTCAACCCTACCACCCATCCCCCGCACCCCCATCCGACTACAGCTCATCCCTAAAAGAGTTCTGCAGCATATTGGCCGGGCCGCCCCCTTTCATGGTTTTGTGGGAACCCCTCCAGTCTGTTTTGACACCGTCATCGTCCCACAACGTGGATGTCTCAGTGTCGCTCACCCACTGGGGGTCCCCGGCGTAGTGGCAGGGCTGGACCAGCAGGGGGCGCGTGGAGAAGGCTTGCAGATTCCGGTTTGGGAAATGGGACTTGTGGCCCTCGCTGGAGAGAGAGGGCAGAGGTCACAGGTCAGAAACGATGCTCACATGGTACACAGGCCCTGCCAGGTCCAATTCTACACAACCCATTCTTATACTGAACCGTTTTTTTTTTTTTTTATCTGCGTAGGGAAGTGGACAAGTCATTGCTGGAACAATCTCCAAAACACATTGCAGTTGGTTGTTTTGGTGCGGCTTGGGCAATTTACAATGTTAGTTTGAGGATCTCTCTGGTAAAGGATGTGATTGCTTCTCTTGATAAAACTATTAATTAAATATTGTTTTCTGTATTTTTCTGTATTTTACTGTTGTATTTTTTCATGTGTTGTTTTGTAATTGTATAGATATTGTGGACAGGGTGAACTTGCAAAAGAAGCCTTGGTCTCAAAACACACAGAACGAGAGGGAAATATTTAGCCAATAGACACACGCTGATATGATATTTGAAAAGGATGTTTGTATGGAGAGTATGGTAGGTTCCAAGTCTTGGAAGAAGTGAATCACGGAGAGAGTATGCTCTGCTCCATGTGGTTTTTGTGCTTTTTCTGCGGACAAGTCAGAGTGGAGAGAGAGAGAGAGAGAGAGAGAGAGAGAGAGAGAGAGAGAGAGAGAGAGAGAGAGAGAGAGAGGGTGTGATAGAGATGGGGAAGGCTGGTGGCAGTGGGCCAGGTTTCCATCCATTACGACAGAAACAGACCATTTCC
>NC_137689.1:64158316-64203316 GCF_963989245.1 Nansenia antarctica | reverse complement strand
GCACACACGCACACACGCACACACGCACACACGCACACACATACACACACACACACACACACACACACACACACACACACAGGTTACGTCTCTGCCTTTCACACATGATGCTAACATCTCCCTCCCGGTCCACGACTGTGTCCAGCGGGTCACTCTCACCCTCCGTCCACCGCGTCCACCACCTTGACATCGATCTCCAGCTCGTTGAGAGAGTACAACATCCTGTCTCTCCGGTCCTGGCGCCGACGCAGGTTGATCAGGTACACCTAGGGGTCAGACAGGGGTCAGAGAGGGATCAAAAGCACAGTGATCCATAGCAGAGTGGTCCGTAGACCAACATGATAACACGACATCAACCATTCACTCATCATCAAAGTTCAGTCAGGACACTCGTTTTAAGATTGTTGAATGAAAAATGTTAGTACATTAAGTTTGCCATAATTGGATGGCTCCGCTCTGTCTAGTTCCCCGCCTGAAGTTTAACGACATAATATACAACATAACATAAGGCAAGGAGTCCGTGACTTATCAAACCCCCCTGTAGATAGGAAAACACAGTGCAAGCGAGCGGGTGGAGGCTGGAGCGGTAGCCACAGGCTATGAGAGTTAACCTGTTTAACCATGGTAGAGTTTAGCATAACTCGGCCCTTTTAAGCCTTATCCCTCCTGAGACATGTGAGGTGTTTTGCATACGTCTGCACCGTTAGCAAAACAGCTGCACCGTTTTGACTTAAAGTGTCCTGTCTGAACTAGCATAAACGTCATGGGTGTGTCTCACCTCATCAAAGCCCATGAGGTCCCTCTGTTTGGGGAAGAGGTGCACGTAGCGTGAAGGGATCATGGGCGGTCCTTCAACTGAGGGAGGAAAATCATTGAGTTTCTCTAGTTTCTCTGCTAATTCCCTAAATGTTACACATCTTGGAACATGTTGCAACAACACAAGAATAACTATATACACATACTGTATAGGCTTTTCTAATACACTTAACTCCTAACTCCTTTTCCTAGCAACAATACTTTGAATTAATTGAATGGCTACAAAATTATCATAATTTATGCATTTCTAGTGGATAAAGTCGCCCGTTGCACCAGTAGCGTAGGCAGACATTTACTTTAGGGCGGGCCTGTATAAAATAGGGTGGGCCAGCTTTTTTGTTTTGTTTTGTTTCAGTTCATATTCATGGTCCTACTTTTGTTTGCATCCATCAAACACGTTTCCAATGCGATGTATATCAGAGGACACCCCGCACGCATTGATTTACAGTTGATCAAGTACAGTAGCCTTCGTCAAGTCGGCTTTCGAGCGGTAAAAGTCCACACCGGATTCGGCAAACACAGTAGCCTTACCGGAAATCAGTTCCGTTGTTCAGAGGATAAAACACATACAACAGTAATTCAACTTGATATTTTCTTATTTGTGTGGGTTTGAATGGTCGGATATTCTCAATGGGTGAATCCTATTTTTTTTTCATAATAATGAGAAAATAAATTACACCGAAGCTTTCTCACGGTGGGCCCATGAGTAAAGTGGGCCCGCCCTGGGCCTAACGTGGCTACGCTACTGCGTTGCACTCTAGAATGTTGACCATTTGGGCGTCTTTATTCACCCTCTGCACTGAATGTGTTAACAGAAAACCTTTAATTATAAAACATTTCTGCTCACTCATGGCTTCAAGGACCAGATGAACAAAGTTGATGCGGTCGTCATCGATGGTGTGGTGAGGCTTGGCCGGAACGTTCAAGTATCCATATCGCACTTTGTTGGTCAGATACATCTGTACCTCTGACGAAGGAAGCACATTCCAAAAACAACACCGTGATTAAAAAGCCACAGTATGTGTGTGTGTGTGTGTGTGTGTGTGTGTGTGTGTGTGTGTGTGTGTGTGTGTGTGTGTGTGTGTGCACACTAACTAGGTAGTAGTGGGGATTATTCACTGAATCCATTGCATTGCTTTGCAATATTTTGGCTTGACTAGAGTATGTGATTGATTTTCAACAATGTTGACATCTATTTACATTTTTCAGAATAAAAGTCTGAACATTTGGTTGGTTCCTCCTTTCACTAGCTGCCGTCACATATACATTAATGATTTTTATTGCACCTTGTCTTTAACAATGTTTTTGAAAACATTGTGATTATTCAACCAGAGTTCTAGTAAACAGTCAGAAAATGCATTGCAATTCATGCAAACTCTAGTTGCAGTATTCAAAACTCCCATGGGATTATGTCTCATTGGGTTTATTCAAATTATTACGATTAAGATGGCCAACTTTGTTCCAACTGTGACATCATAAGCAATACTGTTTTGTGGCAGCATAACACAGGCAGGTGACTTACAATACCCTGACCACCAGAGGGCGCCCCAGCATCCTTACCTGCGGCACGGCAGGAGAAGGCGAAGACGATGATGTCATCAAAAGGCCAGGAGTAGTCCTGATGCGGGGGGTGGAAGGCCAGCTTCTTCATGCCCGCCTTGCGCAGGTCCAGCAGCATGGTAGAGTGCACCATGGGAACAGGGTAGCAACCTGTACGGTGGCGGTGGCGGGTGGGGAAGTACTCTGCCGTGCGCCGGTAGTAACCCTGAGAGTATTTACATTTCAGTGTGATCAGTCTGCACTGATGGAATCAGGATGCATGGAATATGAAGTATATCAAGAAAAGAGTTTCCCGGGACGCAACTTGATCCCTTCAAAGAGGTTTTATTTGCGGACACTTTTCAGAGTAAGCTCCTTCGTGAAAGCATCATGTGACATGTTTAAAGGGATCAAATTGCCCCCTAGAAACGATAAAATATAGAACATACAGATACAGTTAATTAGGATAATAGTACAATCATAAATAATACAGGAGTGTGAAAAGTATAATATGATAATAGCATGGCAATGTAGCAGGCTCTTTTCGCCAAGAGCAAATAAATCAGTAGAAGTCGACCACACATAATGTCAACCTGGCTCTAAACAACAGAGGGTTGCCATGGGTAGCAGTAACAGACACACCGCTAGCTAGCTTACAGTTCCAGACCAGACTGGGCTCGGTTGTGGGTGAATCAAACTCTCAATAAAAACACAACGTCATTCTGCCTATTTTCTGAATTAGTTTCAACATGTTTGTGTATATGAACATACAGAGAATAAAGGTTTATGGTGATTGTGTATATAACAAAAAGGTTTATACTTAAAATGTGTAATAAAATAAATGTTGGGCCTAACCCCCCCCCCCAGAGAGAAGTATCCTAATTGAGAGAGAAGTACCCTAATTGAGAGAGAAGTATCCTAATTGAGAGGGAAGTACCCTAATTGAGAGAGAAGTATCCTAATTGAGAGGGAAGTACCCTATGTGAGTGTGTCCCATCTGAGTGTAGTACCTTACCTGGGGTGTGATGCCACACCAGTAGTTAGAGTCATCTGAGTGTATACCTTACCTGGGGTGTGATGCCACACCAGTAGTTAGAGTAGGCTCCCTGGGAGTCCAGCATGGGAGAGACGACAGACTTGTTCTCTGCTATCAGTAGGTTGAGCGTCTCCGGGTTGGTCAGAATGTTGTCTGTGTCGGCGTACTGGATGAGGAGACAGAAAGGTGTGTGTGTGTGTGTGTGTGTGTGAGTGTGTTTGTCACAGACTGCTAACAAGGTAAGGAAACAAATATGATCATTTTGTAATTTGGGTGAACTATCCCTTTAATGTGAGGGAGAAGCAGTGATCTCAGGTTGGGTGTGTTCAGAGTGAAAATGAGGTTAGGGTGAAAAACGAGGTGTTATTTCATCTTCCGCCATAGACTGAAGGCCCATTAAGGCCACCTTAACTGTCCCTCCTGAGACATCTACTTACCCTCTACCCCCATGTACAGTTTCTCCAGTGTCCCCATAATTAAAAAATATAATAATAAATACATTTAAGATCTTCTTCTTGCATGACCACTGCCAATGGCCCCAGGCCTGAGCATAGATTACTTTTTCCTGCTATGATTGGTGGACAGATGATTCACTGTTGTTGTTGTTGTAGCTCAGAACTGTATCAGTGTGAGTGACACTATTTCCAAACACAGACCACAGACCTTGGAAAAACACTGACCTGGGAAAAACAGCTGTTAGCCAGTAAGGTCTGAAAAAGTGGAAAGAATTCCAAGTGATACTAAAACTAGCCTCTCTTTAGGTCGCTCTTAGTTGGTTACAAAGGACTGTTCATGAATTGTATGAAATTGTATCTTGTGTTTGTTTTGGTTTATTTTCTTGTTTGTATCCTATGTATTTGTATCATGTGTATTGCAGGGCTCCTTTGAAAAAGGTCTGGGGGCTATTCCACGAAGCTCGATAAAGTTCTAAGCCTCGATAAAGTTCTAAGCCTCGATAATGTTAGCTTGCGTTCGGTTCCATCAATGTGGCTCAAATAATTTGCTGCTTGGTTGAGCTACTTCTGAGTCAGATATAATTGTCGCGACCAGGCTAAAACACTGGCTAAAGTAAGACGTGCGTCAAAAAAGGCTCACAGGCGGAAACTACATCCCCGAAAAACATGTGTCTTTTAGGAAATATTAGTTCCCACTTCACACGAGATAGATAGATTAGATAGTTTGACTGTGTGATAGATAGATAATTTGATATTTTGAAAGTGTGATCGATCGATAGATAGTTTGATTGTGTGATAAATAACTTGATATTTTGAAAGTGTGATAGATAGATCGATAGATCAATAAAGAAAAGAGTGTAAAAAAAAAAAGTAATTGTCTCA
The DNA here is from genome assembly GCF_963989245.1 of Nansenia antarctica. NCBI lineage: Eukaryota > Metazoa > Chordata > Actinopteri > Argentiniformes > Microstomatidae > Nansenia > Nansenia antarctica. The sequence goes on along the minus strand of NC_137689.1, from coordinate 64,198,588 downwards.
ACTTGCATTGCTGTCATCACAGCGGTCTGGCTGGCGCAGTGGTTAAGGCAGCCGGCTGGAGTTCCAAAGGTTGTGAGTTCGAGACTTGACTAAGTGATTCTTTTTTTTTACATTTAACCGAAGATTTCATGCAAAGTTTTCAAACACCATTGTAATCGTGTCAGTTCTTGTAAATTAGCCTGCACCATAATTTTATAGCCTACATACTTTTTTAGATGAGATTTTAGATTAGATTCAGACAACGAAATGCAGTAAAAAGTGCGTCTGAAGAGGGATTTGAACCACCGATATAAAATGACGAATAAATCCTATGGCAGCGGTCGATACCACTAGGCCATTGTGGCGATATGACGGTTTGTAGCCTGCTGCTGATATCACGACAGTAGTAACTATTCATTTATTAAAATATGAACATATAACAATAACTGGGGCTAGTATGACCTACGCATTTAATCGGTCAGCAATTTCTTGCCAAACCATTTCCCTCGCCTTGTTAATTGCGGCAGTATTGCACTATTTTACATCTTATTTTTCCGTCTTCATAAAAATCAATAATTCGGAATGCTGCGCAAATGTAGGACCCCTGCAGAGTGGAGTATCTTCATTTCGACAGATCGACTCTTCGGGGCTCTTTATGTCTGCGTGCACGCGCCCATATCGAAGATTTATAAGCCTGTCTTCTGTGAACACTGATGACACAAGGCTGATCCTCGTTCGAGGAATCACCTGAGGCTTGAATTCCAATCTCGAGTTGCCTGATCGCCGCATTTATTTCAATCGCCGCTATACTGATCCACCTTTAGTGGAATGGCCCCCTGGTCTCAATGTCAACAAAAACAAGAATAGGCTACAAATGGGACCTACCAGGATGTAGTCAGCCCAGTGTTTGGTGGCGCAGTTGAGAGCCGCCTGTTTGAGCTTCATCAGGTACTCATATCGGCCACTGCTCCAGTGTTTGGGACCGCTCTCCCCCGGATAGGACCTGACCAGACATGGAGAGCATCAGAATCACACATGCATGCACACACTCACATGCACGCCCACACGTATGCACACGTAAGCATGCATGCACAAGCACACACACACACACACACACACACACACACACACACTTAACACACACACTTAACACACACACACACACACACACACACACACACACACACTTAACACACACACTTAACGCACACACACCCACACACTAGTCCTGTGGGAAACCACTCAGACAAGCAGAGGCGTGCTCCTGACCTCAGGCAGCACTTTGAATCTCCTGACCTGGTACACCACAGTATTGGCATCAAAACACAAACTAACGCTGGACTCACGTGGGCTGTTCCATAGGCCTCCACTCTACGTAGTGGTAGAACTTCTGCATGGTCGTTAACCATTCCCTGAGCACGGATGTGGTGTTGTCTGCATTGTGATCTGTTGCTGCCCTGAGGAAACAATACACACCGTTTAAAACTGCCATGCAGAAGTAGAGAAAACCATCACACACACACACACACACACACACACACACACACACACACACACACACCATTTACCATAATAAAATGCACAAGACATCATGTCTACATTCAAAGAAAGACAGGATAAATATTCTATGTGCAATGACATAAAATGACATCTCTAAACTACCGTACATGCCTTACTGTACCTATCACTATCATTGTCATGTTTTTTACATCAGGTTCTTATATCACTATTTGCACTTCTGGTTAGATGCTAAACTGCATTCCGTTGTCTAATACTTGTACTCTGCAATGACAATAAAGTTGAATGTAATCTAAATCTAATCTAATAAATAAATAACATATAAATACATTTGCATAGGGTTAACAATCGATTAAATATCAACTTCATTAATTATATGTAGTCATATTCTGGGGGGGGGGTTATGAGATCTGAAGTAGAGAAATCCACTGGGAAAGCTCGGTCTGAGATATTAACAACCGCAGAGATTGGGTGAACAAGGGGGAGATGGGGTGGAAAGAGAGACGGGGGGAGACAGACGGGGGCGCATTCTTAATCTAATCTAAATGCGATTGACCTCTGAGTCTGTACGGCTGGACGTTTAACAAAAGGAACTTCGGACAAATCGCTGCTAAACAACTGTGCAGCTGTAACCTACCAGACAGAGATGCGGTCCTTGGGGTAGTTCAGTCTCTCCAGGGCTCCAAGGTAGTACGGCAACGAATGCGCTGCGTTCCGGGCAATAATAGCAATAAGTACCGTGGGCGCCTGCATTTGAGATTCTTCGGGATATTTTTCCTCCGAAAAGTAACAATCTATTGTACTCACGAAGCCCCCTAAAACTAAAAACCAAAGCAACATGGTGGAAATACGACGGCTGTCCCACCACTACTGCAAGTCGTCCCAACCCGCGTCAGCACTACAGGAAAAAGGCTTTACTTTAGCCCCTCTACACGGAGCTCTCTTTCCGTGCCCAAACCCAAAACCCAAACAGCGACGTTCAACGATAGAAGGTTTTAAATTACACTTCCGCACATCCTTGTAGGGATTTATAATCTCTCTGGTGCTGCTTTTCAAGTCTGTTACTTAATAATTAAGTAACGAGTCAAATTATGTGCGACGATAATAGCCATGTAGAAATTAGACTTATAAGCAGGTTTGTTATTGTAACAACTAAACTGTCATAATGTTATACTTGCAGTTTTTTTTAAAGAAAATAACCCATATCTAAATACTGTGCTGGGTTGCTATTTACGTTTTCATGATGACGGAGAATATAGACGTTGGTACAAATGAAAAGAAACTAAGAATTACAAATAGACCTCTAACAGATGTAACGGGTACATCATCACATTTTTCTGTCACTTTCAACTGACTCCCAACAGAGGGAAGCATTGAGTTTTCATTCCATTGCATTGAACAGTATAAATGCTTGGCTCAGCTGGTTCATTCGGGATTTGTATACCTAAATAGACCTAAATAGATCTTAGTTAACTTTTTTGATTGATTGAAAACTTTATTAGAAGGTTTGCAGAGGTAGGTACATGAAAGTACATATTACATACAAGGTCAATCTAAAAGGATAAAAACCCAAGAAAGCCACTGGCTTATTTCAATTGGGGTCCTTGAACTCATTGTCTTTATAGTGAAAAATATGATTGTGCTGATCTGAACTATATCCTACTTTTTAGTCAAGACACAGGGGGCAATACTATGAGTTCCACAGTTGAGTATTTCTACCACAGGATCCTATGGGTGTGGAACACCTTAATGAACCCTGGCCTTTAACATCCACATTCATCACCAGACGACGCCCACAGTCCTCACACCGCAGAGTGGTGTGTACGGCTGACACACAGAGGAGGTGAGCGTCTATACAAGAGCAGGAAGAGCCCAAGCAAAACTCTCAAAGAGAGCAATCAGGGGAGAAAGCGAGAGAATTAAAGACATAAATAGAGAGAGAGAGAGAGAGAGAGAGAGAGAGAGAGAGAGAGAGGCGTAGATCAGCAGTGAATATGGATGACAGTGATCTAAAGTGAATTACAGAGCTTTTGGAGGGCCCATGAATGGACAGCGGCACTCAGGGGTGACACCAGGGGTGGAGCAAGGCTCCGGCCGGGGCTGGGGCCCGAGGTCAAAGGGATCTCCATTCATGACACCCTGTCCCCACCCCTCGTGACACCCTGTACCAACCCCCAGTGACACCGGTGGCCCTTTCCCAGCGCCTGCAGCAGCGGCGGGTCTGAGAGAGTTCAACCTCGGCCGCAGTAACTTTTCACAGCTGGGTCAAGGGGTCACTAGCGTGTTGTAGCAGGGGCACGGATGGGGGGCTACAGGTTCACAGCCGAACTGCTGCCAAGCCTAAACATTAATTCAGAGTGGGGGCCGTTTCCACCCCCGCCCCCCCCGGACAACCCAATGCTACCCTGTCCCAGGCGTAGTGGGGGGTCTGGCGGGGGCCCTCTCTGATACATACATACAGCCCCCCCTCCCTCCTCCCTCCTCCCCAGCCCCCCATTCCAACCCCCTGTGGTGACTACCACCAATCTCCTTCTCTCCCTTTTCTTCCCCAAGTCAGAACCCCCCCCGGGGGGGCCGTCATGACACTCTGAGAAACCTCTGGAACCTTTATAGCCGTGGTGATAATCAATAACTGCGTTCCCACACGGACGTCTCCGGGCTCAGCAGGTCAATAACTGTCACTCACGGTCCCACGGTTGGCACATTCTTACTCAGCAGCCTCTAGCAGAGAGGGTAGAAATGCTCATTCGTTTAGTCCACAGACACACACACACACACACACACACACACACACACACACACACACACACACACACACACCTCCCACTTCTGCTTGCTTGTATCTGGAGGACATATGGCTGCATTGGAGGACAACACAGATGCTCTCTTCACTCTCTCTCTCTTGCAATGTTAAAACAGCTTGTCTGCCTCTGTACCAGAGATCCATCCTTTAACTAAACAAAGGAGGTCACTAAGGAGTTAATGGAGATGGCTTTAAGATGCCCAGGAGTCACAAACAAACAGACTACCTCAGGAGATGTGGGTGGGAGGGAATGTTTGGGTCGCAGCAGTATAGATAAATTGACTGGTGAGCACTAGCTTGCCGTTTTTTATCCCAAGTGTCCAATACTGCTGTTTGACCAAAGCACTTAAACTGAATTACTTTAGTAAAGAACGACGCTAGGAGGCTAGCTACATAAATGCTCTGACAAAACTCTGAGGTAGTTTTCAATGCTTTACAATACATGGATTGTTATTTTAAGTTATATCTTTCATTGCTGAGCAAAACCCATGCATATACAGTATATGGTAAGATACTGTTTGTGAAATTATTCAAAGGTAAACATGCAAGGAAAGAATACACATAAGCAATCGCAGTATGGTGGCGTAAAAACAGAAAGGCAGCCACCATTTCTGACTGAATTCCATCCAGGTAGATCTGGTAGAAGGAAGGCAGGTTTAGTTTTTTGGGGGGGGAATCCCTGGCTTAAAGAGAAGAGCTTCAAAGCACAAATAGAACAAAATAACCCAGCCAAGTCGTGCGTGGATTATAGGTTGAGATTTCTGGGAAGGGTGAGAGCTTGAGGCAGCCTGGTGAGGTTACTGAGGTAAAGAGGGAAGACCTAGGTTGGAGAGGAGTGGGAGGAGGTTGGAGACTCCCTGCATGCTCTTTAACCACGTCCACTGCTTGCTCTCCTTCTCCCCGTTGCCAAGCAACTATGCAGCCACTGTCAAAGAATTCGGAAAGACGTTTAGGGCGGCGTTGAGGGGTGGGGGGTGTTGGGGTAAGAGAGCAGGAGATTCCATACACACCCCTGGTCCCCCCCCAAAACACTTTCACAAGTAATAGTTTTGAAACAGGAAGTCTGTAATGTGATACACTAGAACAAAACAAAATTCTAGCAGGTGAATAAAATCTTTAACACAATACTCAGCACTACACTTCCCCTTATAACTCTACAGCCAACCTAAATGTATCAAAGGTCCTCATTTTGGTTAAAATTAATTTTAACCTTCAAGAATCAATATGATTTAAAGTAGATGAGCTATATTTAATGCATGCTACTCATACAGAATTATAGAGCTATTGCTGTTCCCCGTATCTGTACATTGAATCCAGTGGAGGTTGGTGGAGGTAGAAAATCAGAGGACATGCTCATTGTATTGCATGGAAAGGAATGAGGAACAGTATCATGGTTCGACACCATTCCTCATTCCATTCCATGCATCACAATGAGCCCGTCCTTGGATTTTCACCTCCACCAGCCTCCCCTGGTTGCATGTGCTCTACACAATGTTTATGAGTAGAACATCCTCTCTGTAAAAAAAAAAAAGAAAGAAAAAAAGAAGGTGCACTCTTTAATCATACTATTTTCCTCAGGCATCTACAGAAGACATGGTCACAGTGTGCTCGCCTCTTGACTCCCATGCTAGGCTGAGCACAGGGCAGGAAACTTCCCAGCAGCCATCTTCTGACATCAGCACCATGATGGAGCAAAACATTCCAAACCTACTGAGATGACAGTCTCTCCGCTGAACTGCTACCATGAAACACATGGAGAAGATAAATGCTTCAGGGGGTAGCCATTTTTTTTGCACTTTCTTGAAAATGTATGTTGCCTTATTTTAGCTAACAACGCTTAGGTTGGGGGTTCGATTCTGGCAGGGACCATATGTATGCATTGACTGTACTGTGAGTCGCTTTTGATAAAAGTGTCTGTTAAACAGCATATCTATGATTATTATTGTTATTGGGTTATTATTATATTATATTATATTATTATTAAGTGAAGCAGAGTCACATGTTTAGGGGTGTTGTGGTTGGTGATGCAATGTGCTATGGCCAGTCTGCGAGATAGGGCAAATAGTGAGGGAGGGAGGGAGTAACTAGTGGTGTAGAGGAGGGTTGTATTCACCCACCGTCTCCCATCTTACACTACACCAGCAGGGTAGAGATGACTTTCCCCGAAGAGGCTTATTAGGGATTCCCCTGTCCCATTGTGACTACTCCCTCTCCATCTCTCACGGGGACGGTTTCATTGCATGTCCCCCTTCGCTCCTTTTACCCACTGGGTTAAACATTGATTCGTGAATGGAGGGAGCACAGTGGCCCCTGCTAAAGGATGTCCCCTACTGTTTCTGTGTACGCCACCAACATAAAAGGCAAACTGGTCCTTAAACAAGTGAACTCACATACTTGATCCGTGTCTGGTGCCCTCCCCTTTGAGATGTTTGCCGTTTAGATAATGAGAAGTCGCCAATGTCGCCAGGAGTCTAAACATCCTGTTCTGCCACTACAGAGTAACACATCTTAGAATAAGAAAAACGGTTAAGATTAACATTTCAAATTTGTCAAAGATTTTATTCGACGTTGTATAGTCTAGGCGTTGTGTTGCCCTACACTTATATAACACTAGTTTTATTCTAGTAACATTGTATCAGCATGCTTACATAATAATAGGGCTATATTATACTGATTGCACTACTGCAATTATTCAGTAATAACATAGTGATGGAGTTAATCAGTTTTGTTAGTGGAATAGGGGCCGTTGTGGAGCATCAAAACCAATAATAATACAAAAAATACAAAAAAAGAATAAAAAGAATGAAACAATTATGTGACATGTTATTAATACAATTTGTTTTGTTCTTTTTTGTTCTTCTTTTTGTTTTACTACAGCAGGCCTACACAGTCAAATAGTATGACTACAAAAGAGACGGTGGTTCTAATAAACGAATTAATCTCTTCTGGTCTAAACGTGAAAAGGCGGTGGAGTTTGCTCTCCAACATCCAAATGAGCAATGAATGGAGCAGTGGGACTGTGAGAGGATAGCCTGCAGATCAGGAGAGGTTAACTGGCCTCCTTCAGAGAGATGAAAAGAAAAGGCTTCTACTTTAAGGAGGAAGACCCCCCCTCCGTGCCCGTGGGCGGGATCAGCCCAATGATTATTGGAGAGATGAGTAGATCTGTGCGCGGGGTTCCTTCGGTGTAGGTCGGTGGGCCTGAATGCTGCGGCCAGCCGAATGAGCTGATGTTGAGAACATGTGGATGGGCTTGCTGTGTGCTCTGTGCACGTTGAAGGGGAAACAGGTGACCTATCACTCTTAACTGCGCGTTAATAAGTAAACGGTTTGTGTCTTGTTGCTTTATGCATGGGTAAAAGCAATTCACAAAGTAGAGCCAGCATAGCATTACTGCACAGAAGAGACGTTGAATTCAGATCTGAAATAATTTCATAGAAATAAGTAATATATATATATATATATATATATATATATATTACTTATTTCACAACAATTTGCAACAAATCACAACAATTTGCTATCATGGAAAAATGGCAAACGGTGGCATACTTACGCCTATGCACAACCCCAGTGCGTAAAAAGTAGGACTACTGTTATGTTCATGGTTTCAGTAATGCCATTCATATAGCCTACATGTCTTGCATGTGTTCACTGTCGTTAAAAGGTATCTTCTATACTGTTGTCATTCCACCGAATCATCTTCACCTGTCAATGTGCATCCTCATCAAATCAGAAACATAATGTCTGATACCCAAATCAATAACAAAATAAAATCAACTTGGTCGATAAAACACAAGTTAGGAAAACCAAAGGAATATTCTAACAAACGTGTTTGTATTTATCAAAACAATACAGTATAACATCATCTATAGCCTAGGCATAATAACCCTCTGACATTTGAAAACCAATTGCCCTAATTCACATTATTTATTGATTTTTAAAATGGTCTACTGTTTATACTGTAGGCCTATAATAAGCCTTCTCTGCCCTGATAATGGTTAAAATGCTTTCAAGGGACTGCATTATGTCTAAGTGCCTGGTTACGACGTTGTACAAGTTTGCGAACACAAGAGACAACAAACGTCATGCAGTGTTGTCAGTGCGTTTTTGGCGCTGAATAAACAAGTGTACGAATTGTGTAATCCGTTTTGGGGGAGAAAATAGGGCTGTTGTGTCTTTAAGAGGCGGCTGGTCCCTCGCTCGCAGCTGCTGGCTTGTGTGCCATAGAAGACAGTGCAGATTCATTACTTCTACAGCACAATGGACATTTATCACCCCGTGGTGTTATTCAAATTCAGTACCAAGCGAAGACCATCCCCACTCCCTCTCTCCGTCGGTCGCGGCAGCACCGTATTGTTAGACGAGCTCCAGAAAAGCCCCGGAGAGGAGCAGCCTAGCCAGAGCCTTTCCAGAAGGAGCGTCCCGTCAAGTCAAGCCCAGGCTCTGCGACCTGCTCTCTCTCTCAGCATCTCTCCTCTCTCCTGTCCATCTTGCCGGGAGCATGTGAGTGAGGATAACGGCACACGGCGTGGGAACGGAGGGGAGAACAGCGCAGAACATAACGGTTTTCTCTCGGTTTCATCTCTTCTCTTTATCACCGCGGGGGGGAAGAAACATTTCCAGAATCAGCGTTCTATTTTTATTTTTTTGCAAAACAAACATTTGGAAAGAGAACATTTTGCATTTGATGATGGAATCAGTTTGCAGCCGTTGTGTTTTCGAGATGACCGTGATGATGCCGGGATGTGGGAACTCCATGAATGTGGTCGTTACAGGTGCATAGCAGAGATGGCCAAATGTTTTCTCGAATCCAGCTCGGACTTTGAGTCTGGTTACATTTTTGAAAACTACTTTACATGGCCTCGTGTATGATTCATTAAGAATACATAACATGTCAACCAGCAATGTTGGGCTATACGCACTGTTGAAGAGTGGTTTTGCGTTAAACCTCTCTCTGTTAATCGTTCTAGAAGTAGATTTTTGAGAACATAATGTACATCAAACAACCTGTTAAGCGCATGTTTCAGGCTTGTTTTGAATTGTGATCGACTGGAAGACTGTAGGCCCAACCACAGGCTACCACAGCATATAGACGTGTAGTCTTTCGTATGGGAATTTGAAGACGTTGGAAATGAATGAATTAGTGCCTTAAACTTTTGGGCGGCATTTCATGCAAGATGTGTATAAGTATAACCCGATTTAACACAATGAGAAACGTGCTCATTATTACGCAAAGGCTATACAATGTTTGTAAACCGATCTTGGGGAATAATGTGTGACGACTCAGTAATTAGGCCTAACGTGGCACGCACGGCAGTTAAAATGGAGAGTAAACCAGACAAACTATTTCAGAGAAGTTAATGTTACTGGACAACGTAGCAACGGGATAGTAAAAATGCATTAGGGCAACTTGTTCTCTCTGAATCTCTCTCGGTATCCACTCATAGACAATGAAATGCTGTTTAAAAATCATCCAAAGTGGAGCCGATAGCCCTCAGCATGTTGAAATAGATGCAGGTGCATTCCCTAGAACAGTATCTGCATTTGTGATGAAACGAATGGCTCGATTTCTTTCTCCTTTTCTTCTTCAGAGAAGGCCATTTTAGAGTCTTAGCGGCTGATTGTCCAAACGCAATTCTTGTGAAATATCAAACATAACCCCAAGAATTGTGCATGGACATCTGTTGCTGGAGACTCGCGTTCATCGTTGGCTGTCAACCCAAATGAAATAAATATATATATAGTAAAAAAAACTGAATAGATATTTTTTCTTTTAAAATGTCCCAGGTAAGACATTCACTATTTAAACAGATTTAATGTGCTTGTTTCGACGAGAACAGAGACTCGACGTGGTGGGCCAATAAAGTGGGGGAAAACCAATCTGCCTCATGTTCTGTATGTTTCTTGGTGTATGTTTTGTAGGCAAGTCACCAATTGGTATTTACACTTTGTCGAAGATCTAATTAAATCGGTTTGTCCTAAATGGCAAATATCGATTGAAAGCATTGATATATCGAGTGTGTTGGGCAAATTGTACAATACATTTACTTGACCTGCACTCAGGCCTGCAGAGTGATACGTGCAGGCATCGTTCAAATTAGCCTGTTCAGATGAAGACAGACAGGGTCAAATGACAGTCTAGCCTATAAACAAGAGAACCATCAAATGAGTAAAACAATTATTAAAACATGGTTCCAGAGCCTTGCTCCTAAATGATTTTGCGGCCTAAGGCCTGTGAATTGTGTCTTGATAGGAAAACTCACCAATACGAGTGAGCCATGCCCATCTGTTTGGTGTGAATTAAGAAAACTTTCTCGCAGTTTCGATTTTCAATTGGATAGGCTTGTATAGGACTTATTAATACTTAAATCGGTCAAATACTGTCTCGGGGCATACCTCTCACATGCTTGATTTGACTGTGTAGCGTACCTATTCACATGGTGGTTGATGAACCTACACATGTGTTCTGATCATACACATAGCCTTTATCAAAATGGAGTATCGATAGCAAGATAGACATGAGCATATCACATTTCAAGAATGTCCATGACGATTGTTAGACAAATATTGTTGCATCATTTATTACAGTAAATTCTGTATTATCAATATGTTTGATTGGCAATCATAATGATATGGCTGATAATGCCAGTAGAGCCAGGAGAGGAAGGATAGTATCTTTCTTTAAGACGTTGGAAAGCAAAACACTTGGCCTGAATTTAGTGACATAACACCTGAATCACGTGAGCAAGTTCTTGGCCTATTTTAGTGGACAAAGAATTTCTGGTTCTTTTTCCCCAACACGATTTTAATCATTTTATTTTCACTATTATGACTAGTAGTAGTAGTAGTGGTAGTAGTAGCCTATTATAAAAGGGCTATAGGCTGAATGTAATTGGAGGGAAATAAATATGTTATATTGTATAGAATATTTGCATGAATCCATAATTTGGCCCTTGATGTCTGCTAGACATGATTTTACTTCTATAATTATTTTTAGCAGATAGTTACTGATATTGCATACATCTGTCTCACACACACATTGCGTTTTTTGTGATATGTGTGTGTGTGTGTACATTTATTTTTTTGGGGACACAACCTCAAGCGAATGATCAAAAAGACTCAAGCGAGTCGTTGACTTGTTTACCACATCACTTTATGTCAAATATACTTAGTAAACTTGTCTGTTATGACGAACAGGGTATGTATTAGGCATATGCTTCATTAAAACAACTAAACAAAACCAATAATAATTATAATAACAAATGTTACACATATACAATAATAATACCCCCCCCCTTCCCAAATAATTGTTATCAAATAATTATTATCAGATTATGCCAACATGATTAGTGTGATGGAAACCTATGTATTGAGCCAATTTTGAGACAGGTTAAAAAAAAAAATCCTACAGATATTTCCACTAGCCTATACCTGACGTACAGTATACGGTCAATGGTAGAAACTCCTACATGGTGGGCCCACATAATCACCCCCCTCTAACGGACCAAAGGATGGAGCTCAGGTCGCGAAATATCTGTATGGTTGGAGGGAATTATTTGTCTGTCAACAAATTACTGTATGTTTCACGGAACATATCAGCCTAATCGTTTGTACAATCAACAAATCGCACCGTCTATTTTATTTTATTTATTTGCATCACAAACGGTGTCTTTCCAGGGCTAATAAAGGCGTTATGTTCCTCTATTTTAGCAAGGCTAAATAATACATTTTGAAGAAAAAAAGTATGTTTCCAGATGGCTCATATATCAATAGAAAGGTCTAGTCTAATAATACATTATTGGAAATATTAAAACAAGCCAACCGCTGATCACATAGACTATTACTAAAAGCAGAAAAGGAGAAAGGCCTCGATGAAGGCGTTTTAGTAGAATATTATATATGCCTAATTGGAATAATCTATTTGTCTTAATAGATCCTGCAGAATTAACAAAACACATTTAACTGTAGGTTTTCAACTGGCTATTGCTGAAGAAGTGTTCAATTCAATTGTGAATTTCTTTCAGAATTTAAGCATGTCATCATGGCATTATTTACAAAGGATTAGGCCTATAGATTAAAATACGCAATTAACATTTGTTAGGCACCGCAATCCAACAAATCACATCACAAATACACGCAGTAAAACGCTCTGCTAAAGCAAGCACTTTCTTTGGCTGCGTTTGAGTCACAGTTAGAATTGTCTTTGATAATTATCCACACGTTTGGTGGACGTAACCGACTCACGGCCTCACGACAGGTCACGCCGCGGGGGGAGATGGGGGTTCCTTTCTCCGTCCCCCCCAGCCCCCCCACCCCTCGTTCACGCCACACACACGGTACACTGTAACTTACAGCTCAAACACTGTCTGGCACCGCATCTCTCCGTTTTACCAGCTCATTTGCATCTGTATTATGGTTAGTATTATAAGACGGTTTCCCGTTGCAAATCGCCTCCACAACCGAGAAAAGCTTTTTGATCGCGAGGCGCTCAGAGGAGGGCAGCGCCCGGGGCGGACGGCGACCCCCCGCCGCGGTCTTGTAGGTTCCTCTTATGAATATTCTGACAGGAAAGCTTGGAGGAGAAACTGACCCCAAACACTGCTGGAATCAGCCGAAATTCACATCCGATACTGCGTTTGCATCCATCAGAGTTACATTTTTAAAGATGACATAACAATCTTAAATAGCGTAGGTCTATAAGAGTCTGCTGGTTAAACCATTACATGTATGTCAACAGGGAAGGGACATGGATAATAATTAATACCATTAAGGTAAACTATTAGGCTACAAATGCTTAAATGTCATCGTGCACATTTTGACCCATGCAATCGGAAGTTTATTTTGCAATCAAAGTATTTTGTTGAAACAAAACTGTTCAAAAATCGTGTGTACATTTCTTTTTAATGTATTAATTCATATCAACACATGTTTACAGTAACAATTTCTATATAATGAATAAGGAAATATTGTCTTGCCAGAATAAGTCTAATTGTATAATTCCATCTCAAAACCATAAAATGTACAAATTAAATGGTAATTTGTTGATGGAAAAAAAGCTATAAAAAAATAAAAAGAAGAAATGTATATATATAGTTATATATATATAGTTCAAGGCAACATGAGTCATTCCAGACTCTTGGAAGGGGACAGTTTCCTCAGCTGTAGTCCACTGTCCCTTCCAAACAGTGACTGAAATGCAGCAGAGTGACTTGGGCCCTGACACCACCATGTTTACATAGAGTTCACGTCTTCCCTCTGATTGTGTAAACATCTCCTCAGTCTCCATTCAGACACCACTCTGGAGAGCAGGAAGTCTCAGGGAGAGAGCGTAAATCAAAGCGCCCCAGTATCCTGTCGTGGGGTTGGTTGAGAGGTCGAAGGGTTCGGGGGGCCGTAGCAGTGTTCTTGTGTAGAACAATAAGAGGAGAGAGAGGATGAGGAGGACCTGAGGAGGAATAATGTGCCTGGGCATCTAACAGCAGTCCAAGTTACCCTCCATGTAGAGTGGAAATGAACACCACGTTGTCCTGGTTCTCCAACTGGTATTCAAGTTCACCCTTCAGAGAGAGGGAGACTCGTTCACAAACACACATGCATGCATGTGTACAAAATATTGAATGAAAGTAGGCATTCGATGCACACAAGCAGAATCTGAGATTTAATCCAAAACTGTGTCAAATAGGTGTGTGTGTGGACTTCAATTTACAGTGAAATACACACCTTTATTTAAAAATAAATTAATAATAATAATAACTAAAAAATAACACTCACCATCAGTTCCCAGTCAGCATCATTGATGAGCACCAGAATTCCAGGCCTCCTATAAAAAATAAATAAAGAACGGGAGAAAAAGGGTCAATTATTAAACACAATTACACACCTCACCCACACACCCACACACCCACACACCCACACACCCACACACACACACACACACACACACACACACACACACACACACACACACACACACACACACACACATATATAGCATTATGTATCATGCCTATAGTACAGAGCATACTATAGCATACCAAAAACTGAAATTGTAATAATACAGAACCAAAACAAGCAAGACATTCTAATTTCATGATAATCACACAAAACACGAAAACGTTGCGCATGCAAGCATTCTATGTTTTCTACATCCTAATGAGGGGCCGGAGGAGAAGAATGACGTGTGTGTGTGTGTGTGTGTGTGAGATGGTGTCTCGGAGCTGTGGTCAGCGTTAACAGATAGTGGGTAGCGGTGGGGGGGGGCTATAGGTAGCGGGGAGGCCGAGCCGTAGCCTCAGCTGCAGATTGTGTTTGTCTCCTGCAGTCTGAAGCCGCCATTGCCACAGAGAGATGTGATGTCACAGAGTCAGGGCCAGGCGGCGATAGGCTAGCTCCGTCTCAAACAGACGGCACCTATCCATGCCACTGAACCAGCCCCTGACGTAAGACCTCTACTCTCCAAAACAACCTAACTAGATCAGGCACCACTTCCCATGATATAATTAGTTAAAACCTAATTTGCAGGGACAAAAGGAAGCCGCTTTAGAATCTGATGTCTGATTATCTGTAATGATTAAGAGGAAGCGAACATGCGCGCACACACACACACACACGCGCAAACACACACACACACGCGCACGCACGCACACACACACACACACACACACACACACACACACACACACACACACACACACACTAGTGGACATAATCTACAGTCTATAGGTAGCCTAAGCTCTGTTCTTCCCCCACCCCCTCTTCATTGGCTAGGTACCCCTATAAATAGCCTTCTATAAAAGGACCCATAAAAGTCAGCCATAGCAGTAAGCCAGCTCTTAACCAAGGATGGGACGAGGAGCTGGACCGTCCGGCGTTCAACCCCCCCCCGACCCACCCGAACCCAGGCCGTGCTGCTGTACTCACACCGTGTCTCCCTGGACAAAGAGCTCTGGCCGCTCCTTCAGCAGGCTCCCTGTGATCCACACCAGCAGTCGTTTCATGTCCCCTGCAAGCGCACCACAGAGACAGGAGCGGGGTTAGAGGTCAGGGTTCAAGGCTCGTGGTTCCAGCCCCCCGGTCGATGTGACGCGACAGAGGCCCCAGCGGGGACGGGGAGAGGACATTAGGGATGCCGAGGGGGGGGATGGGCCGATGTCTGGGAGGCGCGAGCGCTCTCTGGGTCACCTCTGGAAGACGCTGCTTTACCATATGTCCGTAGACGAGGAACTGAAAACGACGGTTTT
Organism: Nansenia antarctica; assembly: GCF_963989245.1. Lineage (NCBI taxonomy): Eukaryota > Metazoa > Chordata > Actinopteri > Argentiniformes > Microstomatidae > Nansenia > Nansenia antarctica. The sequence goes on along the minus strand of NC_137689.1, from coordinate 64,183,045 downwards.
AAAATAGCAAAACATCCACTCGGGTGAAGGTGTTCGAGCGAACGTTTGGCACCATCAAATCGCTGACGTTTGCGTCTGATACAAGTGTGCAGAGGTCATTTTTCCGGTTTGTTACCCATTTCTCTCCATCACCTTACAAAGTATTTTGGGTGTATGGTTGGTATTTGGCATAAAATAGGAAACATCCACGAGGAGCATTGTCATTGTAAACTTGTCGGGGATGGATCGATGATGACTGAACCTGCAAATCTTAATATTGTTTTCTTAATCTAAATGCATTTAAAAAATGCAACACTTTTAGTTCTCATGTTCTAGGAGTTTGACCTCTTGAACAATAAGGTGTTGTTGGCAGAGCAGCCTTGTTTAAACAATGGCTTGACGAAATGTCAGGCTATGACTGGTAAACACACACTAAAGGCAGAGATATCCCTTCCCCATCCAGTGTAACTCCAAATGTCACATTTCATGACGGTAATTTAAGGTGTATGTGAATAGACATGCGTGTATGTAGGTATTTTCTTGTGAGACGTGTGTGTGTGTGTGTTTTCTCTTGTGAGACGTGTGTGTTTTCTTGTGAGAAGTGTGTGTTCCCCTAATAAGATCATGTCTGTGTACTCATGTACAGGAGCAGGATACCTCGCGATGGCATACGAGAACAGAACTGGGACTGCAGTTAGCAATATATCTCTCTCACACACACACACACACACACACACCCCCCCCCCCATCCCTAACACAGCATCATCAGCCTCCCACACCGGATCCAACCAGTTTACTCCTCTGTGGTACGGAGGAGAGAGGGAGGGAGAAAGAGAGGAGAAGAAATGTAGGAACGTAAGGATGTGAGCTAGACATTGTGAAACTGACGAAGTACTGTATCTGACCATTTCTTCGCGGAGTGTACATTCGTTCTGTGACTTCCTGTATTCAAACATGTTGTGGATCCAGCCTGCCCAGGAGGACATGGTTGTTCTTCTGCATGTCACCGTTGTAGTGACAGGCTCGAGCAGTTGGAGATGCTGTTATTGCATTAGTGGAACAGGGACTGTTCGGCACGATAGCATAAGCCACTGAAGTCCATTATGGCAAAAATGTATATGTATGTGACCACATGTTAATGCTATGTTGTGACTGGGGCAGAGCTACAACATGTGTGTTATATAGAGGGTATTACATGGGTGTTATATAGAGGGTATTCCGTGGGTGTTATATAGAGGGTATTACATGGGTGTTAACACTGTTATACAGAAGGTATTACATGGGTGTTATATAGAGGGTATTCCATGGGTGTTATATAGAGGGTATTACATGGGTGTTAACACTGTTATACAGAAGGTATTACATGGGTGTTATATAGAGGGTATTACATGGGTATTATATAGAGGGTATTACATGGGTGTTATCAATCGACTTGATTCCTTTCAGTATGGCCGTGTCACTGTCCACTGACGCGCTGTCCAAATCCACAACCCTTCAACAGAACAAGTCACAAGGAGGTCCAAAGTCCAAACACCACAGGGACGGCCTTTAGGGGGAACAAGGGGGTCCAGAGAGATGCCCTGGTGAAGCCACGATCGTTCAACACGGGACCGACCGGGTGACTTGTCAGATGTCGACGACCCTGATGGACCAACGTTAAGTGGACTTGGAGTGGAGAGGCTGAGGCCTGGTCGAGAAGCAATGGGACCGCTTTGGTGGGGTCTCCCGGCCCAGATGTGTGTGTTGGTTGGGTCTTTTACGGTGCTTGGGAGCGGTGGGAGGCAGTCTCAGGTTAATTGGATAGCTGATCGGCCTAGCTTCCCTCCTGCCCAGAAGCCCTGGCTCCACCACCTATAAACAAGAGTGATGCTCGCCTCAGTGCCGCGCAAAAAAGGCAATGAATATTGACTTGCACCTCCAGCAGAGCTAAAAACAGAAGCAATCACTCCACTCTCATAATTTCTCCTTTGTGGTGGGTGACTCTGACTCTCTCTCTTTAACTCCCCCGCCCCCCCCCCCCCCCCTCGCTCTTTCTCTCTCAAAAGCACTGAAGTATAGCTACGCTCTCTCCCCTCCTCCACCCCGTCCTAATGTCCATTTCCCACAGTTCAGTTGGGCGCAGAGGTCGGGCGAAGGGGCAGAGTCGCCAGAGGTTCTCTTGTGACTCTTTGTGTTTTCCTTTATTGTCCTGTTTGTGTGTGTGTGCCATCTAGCTGGAGAGGCTGGATGGAGGGGCAGAGAGAGATAGAGAAAGAGAGAGAAAGAGAGAGAGAGAGAGAGAGAGCGGCGCAGTGCGGGTGGGGCGGGCGGAGGAGAGGACGATGACGACGACAACGATGGAGAAGGAAGAGAGAAATGTGCGTCACGGGCTCCAGGTGCATGCTGGGATAGCAGCACTACTGTGTGGGAGGGAGAGGAGAGGGGCGTCTGAACAACGGCGGGCTCAAAAGCATTCCCTCTTTCTTTTATCTTTTTTGTCCCTCGCTTTTCCATAGCGTTATTATAAGCGTTATGGGCATTATCGGTGGGTGGGAGGGAGATGGAGTCATCTATCTTGCTGTAGATGTGAAGAACAGTTTCTGATGCTTGCATTGGTGGGTTGAGGGGGGAGGGCGGGGGTTCGGGGGTCTCTGCATTAGTGGGTTGAGGGGGGGGCGGGGGTCTCTGGCAGTGGGGGCTCAGCCGAGGTCATCAATCACTCACTGGGGTTAAAGAGAAATTCTGAGGATTCAGAACGGATTATATCTGAACCCCCCATGTAACCCCTAGCCTTGAGATGGGAAAGGCAGGTCAAATCCTACAATCCCTGCCACACACACACAAAATGGGACGCGCACTCTCTCTCTCTCTCTCTCACACACACACACACACACACACACACACACACACACACACACACACAGACACACACAGACACACACAGACACACACACACATCCAGTGGAGCACCAAGGTCATCCCCGGCTCACATTCCCTACTCTGGTCAGCTTTAGTGCTCAGGTTGTCGTGGAGACCCCACTGCCACAGAGACCAACCCTTTGTTTATTGAGGCTAAAATAACCCATATCACTCACTCACAGTTCCCTCCCAAGGCACTCTACACACACTCATTAACACACACACACACACACACACATATTGACAAACACAGTCACACGTAAACAAAGAGATAGTGCCCCAATAAAAATGGACCTTCTAACGAGATGGGACACAAGAAGTCAATCCATAAATATAGGTGCATACACCCAACCATAATCTATAAGAGAGTTGACCAACAAACAAAAAAACCGGAATAACGAATGTGTTTTTTTAGACGTTTCAGGTCAAGTAGAAACACCAGGAGTTGGAAGAGGGGGAGTAATGGAAGATGGGGAATAATGGAAGAGAGGGAGTAATGGTAAAGAGGGAGTAATGGTAGAGAGAGAGTAATGGTAGAGAGAGAGTAATGGACGACCTGACGACCTGGAGAAGACTGCTGCAGTTCCTCTGCAGTCACAACGCCTCAGACAACAAGGATGAGGTAGCACTTTAAAGAGGCCTCCTCCTCCTCCTCCTCCCAGCTCACCACTTCCTCACCTCCACCAGGAGAACACAGGAATGGAGGGAGAGAGGGAGAAAGGGAGAGAGAGAGGAAGAGAAAGAGAAAGGCACTTGTCCCGCCAACCGCCCAAAATTATTTCACACACAAAAAGGACTTGGGGACATTTGTCACAATGGTCCCTAAACCCCCCCCCAAACACACACAAACACACACCCACCCCTACCTTCCCTCTGACTCCGCGTGGTGGGTGAAAGACCCATCAACAGTATCACTGGCTGCATTTACAAGTGAAAGAGGACCAATAATGGAGCAGTTAGGGGAAGAATGGGCCGGCCGGGGCCCACAGATGTTGGTGGTGCTGGGGGAGGAGAGGGGGGGGGTTGGGTTCCTCAGCTATTGTTATTGAGGAAAGACTGGAGAGAGAAGAGGGGGGGGGGCGAGCACTGCTTTTTTATACCCAATTTGCAACGGGGTGGGTCGGTGAGGGAATGGGTGTGGGGGGGGGTTTGAGGGGAGCTAGCAGCAGAATTGGCCAAAGGGAGGGTAAATGCAGACAGACAGGCAGACAGGCAGGCAGACAGACATACAGACAGTAGACAGACAGAGATGCAGACAGACAGGCAGGCATACAGACAGGCAGACAGTAGACATACAGACAGACAGGCAGGCAGTTAGACAGACAGACAGACAGACAGACATGGTTTCCCCAGTTCAACAGCTGTCCGGAGGGGGGGGGGCGGGGCATGTGAACGAGGTCTGAGTGAGGTCAGAGAGAGAGTGATGGCGGGAGGGGGAGAATGGAGGGAGCAGGGCAGAGGGACAACAGAAGAGAGAGAGAGATGGATGCAGGAGAGAGAGAGGTGGTTTGGTATGATTTGTGCTGGGTTTTGTCTCTGGGAAATGACCCCCGCTGGGAAGCGGCCAGAGAGCTCCAACCTCCCTCTGCCCTAGAAGAGAGCCAGGAGATATACTCCACTAATCAAGTCATCTACGCACGGGACACTTAGCTCTGTTTGGCTTAGGGACGTGGAACGTGGAAAAGAAAGAAAGAGAGTTTTTTGTAGGATTTATGAATGGGGGAGTAGAGTCAATCAGCCAATCAGATCCTCTGTGGCTCCATTCGTTGGGTAAAAGCTGGGTAAAAGCGTCAGCTAAATGGCATATATTATAATATATAGGAAAGGAGGAAGCATACTACATTTCCCATCATGCCTAACTCAATTGCCTTTTAAAAGGCATGTTGCACTGTGTGGTCTGTCGTTTTGAACTTAATATCACTAAATGGTCAGTTTTAAACAGAGTTGCATGTGTGGATTTTAACTATATATTTACATTCTGTACATTTAGCTAGTAATATGTTGTTACGTTTTCAAGATTCTGATATAGGCCTAGCTCTGTTTAAATAGGTCTGAATTTGCCATTCGTGAAACTATGACATTGTTGAGGGACAGGTTGTACTCACAGGGCTCTGATTGGCTGGGCAGAGTCACATGATGGTCCTTCACCCCATCGAACAATAGCTCCGCCCCTCCACTAGGAAGAAAATGACATTTTATAGTGGTGAAAACAGAACACAGGCTAATTGTAACAGGTCATCTTGATCCCACTTTAGATTAAGTGTCTCTAACATTAGGCAGTGTAATCACTATTACAGTTATCACTATTACATAGACCCTACATCATATGAATTACATAAAGCCTATACCATATGAATTATATTATCACTTTGTCTAAAACAAAGGATTTAAGAATCAAGGATTTAAATATGACTAAAAAGATTAGGCAATATCCATACACCCTAATCACTAAGAATATAGTATGGGCAGCTGTGGCACAGCCGGTAGAGCCGCCATCTAATGATCGCAAATTCGGCAGCTCTCAGCGGCTCGAATCCCCAGCTGGCCACATGTCAAAGTGTCCCTGAGCAAGGCACTGAACCCCTAATTGCTCCAAGGTTGCCTTCAATGGCTCTGACCCCTTGCCTAGATGCCCCCTCTAGAGTATAGGCTAAATACATTTCGTTGTACTCTGCAATGACAAACTTTGAATCCCCGCCTATAGTACCAACTATACTGTCAAACTTATAGTACCAACTGGCTGGGACCATATATACTGAAATGTATGCACTCACTGCAATGTAAGTCACTCTCGATAAAAGCGTCAGCTAAATGGCACATATTTACTTGTGGCATAGCGGAGGCTATCAAAGGTAGACATCAGAGGACAGACATATGTTTGATACCATTCCTCATGCATTACCTACAATTATCCCTTCCTCCGATTTCTCCCTCCACTGGCCTCCATTGCTGTGGCACACTTGCCATGCCGGGGCCAGGCTTCTGCTGGTGGATGAGGCTAGGGCTCAGTCAAGACAGTGTCGCTCTGCCTCTGCCCAACCCCACGGCTAATCCAGGCTAATCATGGCTAACACAGGCTAACCGTGGCTAACCAGACTAATCGTAGCATCCAGAGAGGATTCCACAGGGCAGCAGATGACAGTACACAGATGCCCATCCAAATAGTTGACAGACCAGCATTATCTAGCCTGGCAGTCCCTAGAACAAACATGAGTCTCTCTCTCATTCAAGAGATGCAGAGATGGAGCGATGTTGGGGGGAGATAAAGCAAAGTTATAGAAAAGAGATAGGGGAGAGACGGGAGAGTGTGTGTGTGTGTGTGTGTGTGTGTGTGCGCCTATGTGCTAGGCTTCTGCTGCAGGTGCAGGACCCATAATGAAAGCTCACATCGCCTGCAGAATGCAGAGTTGTCATTCAGATCCTCCAGGGTTGGCCTGGGGCCCAGACTCTATCTGAGCACAGAACGTCCTCCTACTGGACCACTCACTGGGGTCAACGAGTTGTCTCTGAGTCCAACACCAGCTCCTCTCATCTTCTATTGCATTCATGCTTACACTACGACAGAGACACTATGACAGAGCCCTGGCATGGCAAGTGTGCAGCACAGTGTTTTATTGTATAGTATAGTAGATAGTGTACATACAGCCTTTATTTATGTCAACCAGCTCTTTTCTCTTTTTTATTTTACCCTTGGCTCTCTTGTTTTTAGTCTTTTTTCAAGCACCAGGGGAGCCCCCCTCCTAAAATTTCGTTGTATGGTACCTGTACTGTATTAATGACAATAAAGACCATTCATTCATTCAGAAATACATAAACTAAAACTGCTGTTCTGTTTGCTTTTTGTTGTTGTTGCAATGTTTCCCAAACTAGGGAACAGCTATCTCCAGGGTAAGCTAGGGAACAGCTATCTCCAGGGTAAGCAGGCTACTTAGCCAGCTGAAAGACTAACCTACAGAGAGAGAGTCTGTAGCCTAGTAGTTATACTTTTCAATCAGATCACGACATCACCATAAGAATACAGCAAGTTTGACACAATAAACGTCTCTTTAATAGCCTACTATGGCAGAACTGAAAGCTGTGATAATAAAAGCTATGACCTAAAAAGGTGGGGAAAGTGTCACCGTGTTTCTCCTCCAATGCAAATGTCTGTCTTCAATGCATTTCTGCTTGACTACACTGAATAGTGAATACATCAGAGAGCACCAGGAGGATGTGACATGAAGTCTGTCAGGTGACTTTCCCTAAAATGCCTCCCTGTGGCAAATGACGTTACACCCCCTCTGCAAAATACTCTCTAGATGCAAGATCGCAAGAAGCACACAGCTAGGGACAAAAACAAATAAATAAATTAAATATCCCATCCTTGTTTTCCTGACAGATAGCTGCACCACAGAGGCTAGGCTAAGCACTACAGTTTAGCATACATACTACGACTACGTTAGTAAAAAGAAAACACTCAACTTCATTTCTAACCATTCCAAACTAATGCTTCGCGTGAAAACAGACGAATTACGGTCATATATGTGCTCGGAAATTTTTAAACGAGCAAACTGTCACACTGATACAAACTAAAATGTATACCAACCCAAATTCCAGGTGCAGCGCTAAGGGGGCCGCCATATTGTTGCCGGAGACCGGAAGTAACTGCGCCACAGCGTCGGAAGTGGCCGCGTGGAGGAAACATGTCTTTTCATTTCATCCAAGCATCCTGAAGTGAGCCCTCCATCTGTCCCGTTTATTGCAAAACATTCTAAATTGTGACTCAAAGGGACTTAAGACATCATTCTAAAATATATGACTGAAAATCTTTTCTTTTTCTTATTATTACTTATTATTATTATTTTTCTTATTATCCATTTTTTTTAAAAAGAGTAAAACACAGGCAGAGTAGCCTATTCCTCATACCTATTTGCATAGACAGGCCTGCTAATGTAAGAATGACTGTACTGAATTCATAAATACATTAATCATACACAACAAACAGAAAATTATCTAGATCTATGGGCTATATGAACATGAGAGCAATAATATGGGTGGCTGAAGAAGTTGAGAGGTGGTGTGAATGGTGTGTGTGGTGTGTGTGTGTGCTGCGTGGTGTTGGTATATGTGCAGCCCCCCTCCCCCCTGTCCTCTGTCATATTGGTGACAGCCCTGTCCCGATTTGGGGGGAGATTGAATTGCAAATCTCCTGCCTTCTGTTGGTGTCCGAGGCTTCAGTGGCCCTGTCCACCATTCATGTGGTAATGAGGAGGGAGAAGGGGAAGGGGCTGGGGAGGGAGGGAGGGAGGGGGTGAGGATGGGTGAGGAGGCAGAGGGGAGTCAGAAAGCGAGGGAAAAGACTGCACACCACAAACTAATGTCCAGGGGAAAGGTCCACAGTCAGGACTAGAGGAGTTCTGACAGGGCTATAATTCTACAGCGGCAGAATGCTCTTAGTGGACGGTGGCCCACTGCTGTCAGCCCTAGGTGATTAGCAATGGGTGGAACTCATGTTCGGCAAGACTAGACTTTTGTTTCATCAACAGAAATGGCCTTAGTGTGTGTGTGTGTGTGTGTGTGTGTGTGTGTGTGTGTGTGTGTGTGGGGTGTGTGGGGTGTGTGTGTGTGTGTGTGTGTGTGTGTCTGTGTGTGTGTGTGTGTATGCGTGTGTCTGTGTGTGTGTGTGTGTGTGTGTCTGTGTGTGCTTGCATGTGAGCGTGCATGTATGTATGTATGTATGTGTGTGTGTGTGTGTGTGTGTGTGTGTGAAAGGGGTGTCCACAAGGAGCCCCCTAGCTCTACACAGCGTATTAACCCATCACTGGTGCATGTCACTTCACATTTGCTAAGCTCGTCTGAGTTCTTCCTCTTCTGTCGCCGTGCCACTATATCATCATGCCACACTAATACTGTTCCCAAGAGTAGCATAACCAGCTAACCCATAACACAGGACACACTGATTACCCTGGCCCAGCCGGTCCTCCCACCTGACTACCCATCCTCCTCAATAAACCAAAACCTCCTTCACACATTCTATCTGATGATGCGTTGGGCGACGTTGAGAGTGTTTTTCAATCCGACTGCTGGTATATCACATAGACAAAAATCCACTGATAAACTGCCATGAACATGAGCTGTGTCACACATGGACAGCTGACAATGGAGGACACAATGGATTTGTGGTGAAAAGGCCCAGAGGATTAGAAGTGAATCCAGGAAAAGGGGGAGCATAAGTCTCTTTCAGTTCAGCACACAAAAAGACATGACTATTAACATGTTACATGGTAACAGAGGGAATCCTGTGGGGGAACACACCCATTCGCGCCTCATAATATATGTCATAACTCTTATCCCTCCGGAGATATGGATGGATTGTTCTGTCACACACTTGTGGCAGTATTCCCTCCCGCTTAGCTTTTTGCAGCGCTGCAGTTTCCCTGGAATAAACTCCTGTTCTCCCTCTTTACAGACCGTGGTCAGTGACGTATGACTGAAAGGCTGCTGGCCGTACCATTGTGTTCTCTGTGTGGGGTGTGGGAGGTGGGGGGGAGGTGGGGGGGGAGACCGGTGCAAGGGAGATGTCGGTGCCCCTCTCTCGTCCCGGGGCGAAGGGCTGCGTCATTGTACCAGTGTTGCGAACAGCAGCCCTCTCTGACTGGCACACAGCTGTCCTGAACATCTGTGCCCTGCTATGTGCTCTGCCCTCACTCCCCTGCCCCCCCCCCCCCCCCACCCCACACACACACACACACAGATACAGGCACACACAGGCACAAACACACACACAGGCACACACACACACACACACACACACACACACACAGTTTCTTAAAGAAATCTTTGGAGGCAACATTGTGGTCTATGACTGTGATGTATGCGCCTTTAGTAGTCCCAACATGCACTCCGTTCTGGTCCACTATCAGAAAAAGCATCCAGAGCGAAAAGCCCACACGCGCGCGCAGACACACACACACACACACACACACACTGCATTGCCTGTTCCCCCCATCCTCACCATCTTGTCTCTGCTCGGCTCTGACCAAGGAAAACCACGTGAGACTGATGCACCTCGTCACCCAGTACGCATGCTCACAGCCGCATTGCATATGCTTGTTCTCTTGAAGCCAGGTGTATGTACACGTGTGTATATACACACATGCACACGCACACGCACACGCACACGCACACACACACACACACACACTATGGACACATGATTTGTGTACACACACGCACACATACACACACACACACACACACACTATGGACACGTTTTGTGTACACACACGCACACATACACACACACACACACACACACACACACACACACACACACACACATACATACAGAGACACAAAACATTTTCCTGTATGTTTCCTGTCTCCAGAGCTTCACGGTAAGAGGATTGTTTGAACCTGCAAGCTAATTAGTCTACTTACAAAAACTTCTCATGTCTTTAATTTTCAAGGTATAAAACTGATAGAGCTTTAAGAGGAGCTTCAATGGAGCTTTTAAGTGAGCTGAGAAATAAGTCAAGTGGCAAGATAGGATCAAATGTCAGGGATGACGCTGATGCTGTAAGTCTGACCTCTATTAGCTGGGAGATGTTGCCACCTGCTGGTTGGTATCATAAACAAAAACAGTACCTGTGGTCAAGAATGAAGAAAAGGCTTATCAGGCTAAGAGAGAGCCCAGTCCAATAATAACTGATTGACACAAGCTTTTATTTTATTTGAAAAACAAGTGAATCGCTATGTACAGTACATAAAAAAAACATGGGGGTGTCACAAGTCTTTTTTTGTCCTTTTCCTTGACAGGTTCATTCCAACATGACGTATGTACAACAATAAGTTTCACACATGTAATCTGTACAACATAAAGAGACAAACGACATTACAGCACACATCATCATTGTTCCTAAACCAGTATCAGTCAACCCAAGACACTGAAAAAGATTCAAATCACAATTCAACACTGGTCGTTCAAGACTTTAGCCCTCTGCTGGATAGAACTGGTACTACATGAACTTTGGTTCACGTCATCCTTTTTCATTAGGATACTCTGGCTGCTACAACTATTCAACTCAATGGCCTGAAGGAAAGGAAGCCATGTCGGCTTGTTTTTTTCTGCAGGACTCAGCCATTCGTTGATTCGTTTAAGTGATTGCGTATCTAAGAGTCAGCTCTCTGAGGTCCAAATACAGAAGTGATTGAGAAGCCAGCAGACACTCATTGAACTAAAGAAAATCAATTGTCGTCATAGTGCGTCTGTGTCTGTTGTTAACACTGTCTGAGAGTTAAGAGAGGACGGGGTCGGGGGTTGGCAAGTAGATTTGATAAAAAATAATAATTTAAAACTAATAATCAGTGGTGAAGTTGTTTGACCCTCTATAGGTTGTCCACAACTCATAAGCCCTCATGTTCATAATGTTGCTGCATTTGTTTCATTAAAGCATTTCAGCAACATACTTTTTTGTTGTTGTTGGATGAAATCTATAAATATGATTCAACAATGTATATGTGAAACTTTGAATAGTTTTGAATAGAGTTATGTGTCTCAATGGTGTGTCAACACTCTGTCCATAGCAAATATACATCATACATACAAAACTGATGACAGATAAGAGTCACCACCCACCGTTACGCCCTGAGGTCCTGATCACTTTCAGACAAAAGCACATTCACACCAGTTAAAACCTGAATCCTACGGCAACAACAGAGGCCCAAACATGTCACCATGTCAACAAAGTCTGTCAGGAGGAATGACATCACACAGGATTTTGGAATGCCATGTTTTTAAACAAATCAAAACTAGAGGAAGCAGTACAGTCCATGTTTCAGGATAACAACTGAATATTCATGAACATGGACAATTATAAACAAAAACAGAAAGAGAGAGAGAGAGAGAGAGAGAGAGAGAGAGAGAGAAAGAAAGAGAGAGTGACAGAGAGAGAGAGAAATGAGGGAGAGAGCAGGAGATATGAGAGAGTGAGAGAGAACAAGGACAAGTTGAGTTATTTGACAGTTGGATCCGGGAACGTGTGTGTACAGGGCCGACACACTGAGCAGGGGGGTATTCCATCAATGTTGCTAAAGGAAATTCCAGGCTTATTTTGTTTGGTTTTGCAAGATTTCTTTAAAAATCTGGGCTTATTTTGAAGTCTTGCGAAAAATCTAAAATAAGCCTGGATTTTCCTTTAGCAACGTTGACGGAATACCCCCCTGATGTCAATGGGACAGGAATCAGATTCATGACATGGCAGAAACCATTCGGATACGAGTGACCTCGATGACAGAACCGCTTCCCAACAGCAAACAAACACATCCAGAGAGAGAAAGCTTTTTTGGGCCGAGATACTTGTGCCTCTGTTGATTCACGATTTGGCCACACGTGCCTCAGAGCGACGTGTGTTTGAGGGGAACACGCACGTGACCTTAAACGAACCATAGACGACCTGTCCGTGAGCGTAGACAAGGCGTTTGAGCACACACCGCACACACACCTGTTGACACTGAAACTTGTCGGAATGGAATGGCAACCATGCAGTCTATACAAGAAGAACAGAACACACACCGCAGGGTTTTGACACAGCTGAGGTGATGTGTGTGTGTGTGTGTGTGTGTGTGTGTGTGTGTGTGTGTCTGTGTCCTCACACACACGTTGTGTTATTCAATATCAATGTCTTTTACGTCTGAGGCAGACCAGTGTGAGTGACAGGAACAAGAAATAGAGAGAAGGGGAAGAGAGAGAGGCTGATCAGGGGATACAGCTTCCAAGCACTGTTTGTCCCTCAGTGCACACCGTACACTCTCTGTACTTCAGATAGGACACACCCACCTCCCCACTTGGATTCTCCCACTCTACAGGTCCTTCAGCATGAGGGGAGACACCATCACTCCCTGTGTGTGTGTGTGGGTGTGTGTGTGGGGGGGGGATATCCAGTGAACCACCCCCTCCTACTCCATCTGTCTTTACTTCCATCTTGTCTCTATTCGCTGCCTCCTCTTCGTATTCACATTGGACTCGCCCACATCGCATCGTGACGGCAGTGGGGAGGGGGGCCGTACCTCTGCGAGTGTAGGGGGGGTTGGGGGTGGGGACGGGGGCTATAGTTCGCTTTGGCGGACGGGGGGCTCCAGCTTGTGAGACAGGGCTGTGAGGACTTTGTCAAACTTCTCGTAGCGCTCTGCCTGGCTCCCCTCGGACCCCCGGCTACCCCACAACAGCCTCATCTGGAACTCTGTACAGAAGATCTCCAGGACCTCCTCCCTCGCCTGGAAGTCTGAGGGGGGGGAGGAGAGAAGGACGGAAAGGGAAGGAGAGAAGGATGGGAAGGAGTCAAAGAGGGAAGGAGGGGAAGGAGGGGAAGGAGGGAAAGAGGGAAAGAGGGAGAGGGGGAAAGAGGGAGAGAGGGAGAGAGGGAGAGAGGGAAAGAGGGAAGAAGGGAAAATAGAGCTGAAATCAATAAACATAGACATAGTGGAAAACACTGGAGTTAAGATAGCTATCGACACGCTGCTCAATAAAACATCGTCCACTAGGGACCAAAATCAATAACAACATATTAATGATCAATGTCAACATATTAATGATCAATGTCAACATATCGGAGCATGGCTTTTCTTTACGGGCATACACAACGCTTCGATCATTACCTCAGATCGATGTCAATGAGAGGGGATATTGAACACACACACCATTAGATAATAACACAGCCTCAGAGGGGAGAAGCAACATAACAACGTCCATTGTCAGGCTCTGTCCATCAACACTACGCTGGGAGAGATGGTCTGACTCGTCACCAAGAGTCAATGAGAGACACACACACACACCCACCCTCCCTCCCACCCTCCCACACACCCACACACCCACACACACCCACCCACCCACCCACACACACACCACACACACACCACACACACACACACACACACACACACACACACACACACACACACACACACACACACACACACAGTAATCTAGACCCAAGTGGGAAACACTTTACATAGAGCATTATAAAGTGTTATAATAAAATGTGTTCATAAGACCTTATAAGATGTGTTATAAGCATGTATGACTGCATTCTAATATCTCACACAGTACAACAAGAGCCAAGGAGGCTGAGGCAACACATGGGAGCCTATATCATGTTATTAATACATATTTCCTATTCTAAGTCAATATTTCACACACTTCTTCACACTTCACACATCTCGACCCAGAGGTATTATATTGTATAAATATATCATATATATATGGTTTATTTAACCTTTATCTGTACAGTAGAAAACATACTGGGCCCAAGGCCTCTTTTGCAGGTGCACCCTGTCCACAATATCTATACAATTACAAAACAACACATGAAGAAATACAACACAGTAAAATACAGAAATCAATACAATCATATAAAACCACAATATTATGTTATATCAAGAGAAACATTCAAAATATTTATATAAATATATATGTTAAGGTATATGTGGGAAAACGGTACATGTGGGAAAACTAGGGTTAGGGTTAGGTGCTAGGGTGCTACAGTTAAGGTTAGGGTTAGGGGTAGGGTTAGGGTTAGGGGTAGACATGCCAGCATGTACCAAGTGGACGTAGCACCTAACCCTAATCCTAGTTTTCCCACATGTACCGTATTCCCACATGTACCGTAACATATATATATATATATATATGTATGAAGTGTGTGAAATATTGACTTGCACTGACTTAGAATATTAAATATATATATATTTTTAGTATCTTTTAATGTTAGTTGATGAATCTATATATTTGTATATATTTGTATATGTATTTACTTGTTTAAAGTAAATAATAATCTTGTAATTCCTATTTTGTTTATTTGTTCTATGTCCCTTGGATTGTATGGTTTATTCTTGTTTTATGTAGTTTATATTATTGCTATTGTGTGTTTTATTGATTACTATTGTTGTATTATTATTTTTATGCTGTGTGGATATTAAAGCACTTTGAGCTGCAACGTTTGCAGGAAAAGTGCTATACAAAGAAAGGTTATGATTATGATTATTATTAATAATAATAATAATAATATCATGGCTACGACCATGTCACAGCCATGATACAAATGTCATAATACATGGACTCTGTATCTATTATTGCTTAAATCTAAGTATATATTCAGACCCCCCCATCCCCTTACCCTGTAGTTTGGTCTGAGCATTGGTGAGATACACCCCTCCGTGGTGAGCGATGGTTCGGGCCGCTTCCAGGTGACACATGACCACATCCACCCCCGCCTCCATGTTATCCCAGGGCTCTAGCCCCTCCCCCCCCACCACGCCCCTCTCCAGCAGGGACAGCAGGGGGACGACGTGAGGGAACGAAGTGTTAGACAGAAAGCTGCTGTCTGGAGGGAGGAACACACACACACACACACACACACACATGGTAAGACACACTGCTCTCTAAAAACTGCTCTCTAAAACACACACACACACACACACACACACACAGCATGTCCTCACACCCTCTCTCTCTCTCTCTCTCTCTCTCTCTCTCTCTCTCTCTCTCTCTCTCTCTCTCTCTCTCTCTCTCTCTCTCTCTCTCTCTCGGTGTGTATATTCCAGGACTGCAAGGCTGGCCTGCTAGGGGAGCTGGTATTGAAGCTGCATCTGCTGCAAGGGCGACATCATCAAATATCTCTGAGTTACCGTCACTGGAGGCTCCTCCATAGAGGTGGAGGAGGCCTGGCCTCCCCAATAATTTGAGAGAAGAGAGAGAGATTTAAAAAAGCAATAATTATATTTTTTATTTTTTATTTTTTATTTATTTAACAAAAAAAATATTTTAAATTGTTTATATTAATATTATTTATTAATATTATTTCCGTTTTGTTCATAAATATTTTCCATGGCTAAAACCCAATATTGCAATTGTAAAGCACCTACAGGCCAGAATCCCTATCCGTTTCTATTGAAGGAGGCCAGGCCTCCTGTCGAAATTCCAGGCCTCCTGTTGGAAAGTGGTTTCTCATAGAAGTCAATGTAATGCAAATTTTTTCATGGCAATATGTGATTGGCCCATCACTGAAAATGGGTGGGAACAGGAGGCCTCTCCTCCGTCGTAGTACCTTTTTTCCGCCACACGCGTGTATGAGTGCTGTTCTGCAGGATAAATATTAGAAATTAGTCCAGGGCTGAATGATTGACATTTTGTCAGGCAAAATGGATGTGAGAGAGGTACATGCAACAGGTGCTTGTGGTGGTGGCATGGGTCCGAATCCAGTGGGAGAGGAGGATGGGTTGAGTTAAGTTTTTTTTAATTGTTGAAATCCTGCAAGTTGAAATCCAGCAAGTTGAGTTGAGTTGAGTTGAGTTAAGTTTTTTTAAATTGTTGAAATCCTGCAAGTTGAAATCCAGCAAGTTGGCTTGCTGATATAACTTTAATATTGGGACAAACCTGTGGAGTGGAGTTCTGGAGAGAGCATGCCGCCCCTCAGCTAAACCAGAGGTGAGTTGAACTAATCAGATGTCTCTACCAGTGTTACACCACTAGTTCTCAGTAGTAATAACACTCCATTGCATGTCTGTGTTTCTCAGCAGATGAAGCCAGCTGGAACCAGTACTGTCCTCACAACATTTAAACAAATAAATATTTATATTATATTGAATAAAACTACATTTGATAAAGAAACTGTTACGTATCTTTTATATATGCTAAACGTGATTAAATTGATGATTACATGTTGAAGCTGTAGAAGAAGAAGAATGAAAAATGTAGGCTAAAAATAGTTTTTTAACCACATAATTATCAAATTCCTGCCTTTGACACATGTTCACTGGGCATTTATATTACATCCAAATGTCATTTCTCAACTTAATTATCAGGCAGGCTCATAGACTTACAGCAATGTCATTTCTTCAGGCAGGCTCATAGACTTAAAGCAATGTCATTTCTTCAGGCAGGCACATAGGCTAAGCTCTGCACAATGAATTCCATCAATCAGAACTTTCTGATTGTAGCTTACACTCCAAATAGTATGCCTTTGGCCAGCACAAAGACAGATAAGAAGAACAGGGAACATTCCATTGCGAGTGAAGCGAGCAAGCGGAAAAAAATTGGCCTCCTCAATTCTGGAAGTCACCAGCCTCCACTGATCGACACCAACCATAGTCTCCATCACTATGGGGATTAACGTTCACCTTCATCATGCTACAGTCACTGTCACCATGTAGAATAACAGCCTTTGTCACTATGGAAACCTTAAGTCTACATCATGGAGACTATACAACACATCACTTGTGGAGCAGTGCTGACACAGACTTCTTTACCAAACATCTGTTTACTGTAGTTATTTCAGTATTACAAAGCATTGAGATGGGACAGTTCTGGTATTTTTGCCACCAAATGCTAACTTTGATATACTTGGGTATCCATCAATCATAAAAGAGTTTTACTGAAAAGAAAAAGGGAAACAGCTACAAGCAATATCTGCAAAGTGTGGATTTTTTAAACAGCTGGATTTTTCTATGATCAACAGATGTTTAGACAATGAACAAACACATGTCTATTAGTTCAATAAATAGTTACATTGTTTGAAATGTTTCAACTTCTTTCAAAGCTTTCTATGAAATTATTGTTTCAAATAAGGCCCTGCCATTGAGGACACACAGAGGACATGACCTTGGTAGTTTTGAGCCATATTTCAACTAGTCTGATGTGACTAGTTGTGATGAATATGGTCAACTCTACAATTGGGTTTATCCACTCTCTCTTAAGAGATGCTTAAGGGCCGCTAAAACACCCATGGCATATTCAGTTGCAATGTCCTTATTCATGTGAAATACATCTGCTAGGGAAGGATTTCTTATGAACACCTTCATGGGTTTGCTGACCTCTGTACAAAATGGACCCTGGCTGTGGTCTGTTTAAGTTAGAAGTTAGAATTCTTCTAAAACATACAGTCAAACATCCTAAGAATCCTAGTGCGTCTATTCAATCGATGGCCTCCTTGTATGTAGGAGATCTCCACAGGGATACCACTGAGGAAATGATGCATGAGAAATTCAGCCCTTCAATCATCTCTATAAGAGTGTGCAGAGACATGACAACACGCCGATCTCTTGGGTATGCCTATGTCAACTTTCAACAGCAAGCTGACGCAGAGCGTGCCCTGGACAGCATGAACTTTGATGTTGTCAATGGAAGACCTATGCGCGGTCTCAGCGCGACCCTTCTCTGAGGAATAGTGAGGTCGGCAACATCTTCATTAAGAATTTAGTGGAGACTTTTGACAGCAAGGACCTCTACGACACATTCTCTGTGTTTGGGGACATCCTTTCCTGCAAGGTCGTATCTGACGAGAATGGCTCTAAAGGCGACGGCTTTGTGCAATATAATAACCAGGAGGCTGCTGAGAGAGCTATTAAGAAACTCAATGGTGTGTTATTGAATGGCAGAAAAGTGTTTATTGGACACTTTAAATCTCGCAAAGAACGAGAGGCTGAACTTGGATCCAGGGCCAGAGGGTTCACTAACGTGTACATCAAGAACTTTGGAGAAGATATGGATGACCAACGCCTTAAGGAAAGGTTTGAACGATTTGGACCAGCCCTGAGCGTCCATGTCATGACTGATGACACTGGTAAATCCTTGGGTTTTGGATTTGTCAACTTCAAAAGGCCTGAGGATGCCAAGAGGGCCACTGATGAGATGAATGGCCGGGAGATAAATGGGAGGCGGGTCTACGTGGGCTGTGCCCAGAAGAGAGGAGAGCGCCAGACTGTGCTGAAGCGCCAGTTTGAGCAGATAAAGCAGGGCCGCAGGTCCAGATACCAGGTGTGTGTATATAAAAAAAGATACAGTATTCTGTATAAGAGAAATAAGTTGATAGTCTTGGTAAACATTGTTGTATTTGAGGGAGGAAAAACATCTCACTAAACAGGATTTCTCTCTACCAGGGTGTCAATCTGTATGTGAAGAACTTGCATGATCGTTTTGAATGATGAGCAGCTGCATAAAGAGTTCTCCCACTTTGGAACAATCACCAGTGCAAAGGTGATGATGGAGCGTGGACGCAGCAAGGGATTTGGCTTTGTGTGCTTCTCCTCCCCTGAGGCGGCCACCAAGGCTGTGACTGAGATGAACGGCCGCATCGTGGCCACCAAGCCCCTGTATGTGGCTCTGGCCCAGCGCAAGGAGGAGCGCCAGGCTCACACAACCAACCAGCACATGCAGAGGATGGCCAGCATCTGCACCGTTCCCAACCCAGGCATCAACCTCAACCAGGTTGCTCTCCCACCTGGATTCTTCATGGCTGCCATTCCACAGGCCCAGAGCTGTGCTGCCCCATACTTCACCAGCCAGCCGGGTCAGCTGAGACCCACTCATCGCTTGGCTACCCAGAGTGTGAAACCTCTGCACTTCCAGAACATGCCTAACACGATGTGTCCATCGGCTACCAGGCCTCAGACCTTCAATGCTATGAAGACCACACCCTCCCAGGTGCCCCCTATGATGACCTCTCAGCGCATAGGTCAGTATATTAGTGATGCAAGCCCGCACACAGAGACAAGAACACTATCCAAACATTTTCCATAAATATCCCTTTGATTATGATTATCTTCCCTCTCAGCTACCCTAGCCTTGAGAAAGTGCCCTGCCAGTGCTGATGCAGCTACAGCGCGGATGCACACTGTGCCCCAGAACAAGTACACAGCTGGTGTGTACACTACCCCCAGCAGCACACGGCTCCCCAGCCACAGGTCCCCATGCAGCAGCTTGCTGTCCATGTCCAGGACCAGGAGCCTCTCACTGCCTCCTTACTGGCTGCCATTCCCCATGAGGACCAGAAGCAGATGATAGGTGAGTCTATTTGTTTGTTTCTATGGATCCCCATTGGCTCTTACAGTTACTGTTACTGTTATTCTCCCTCCCTCCAGGTGAGCGTCTCTTCCCATCTATCTACAACATGCACCCCAGCATTGCTCCCAAGATCACCGGCATGCTGCTGGAGATGGAAAACTCTGATCTGCTCCACATGCTGGAGTCTCCTGAGTCCCTGCGCTCCAAGGTGGATGAAGCAGTCGCTGCGCTGGAGGCCCACTGGGCTGAGGAGGCTGCACAGAAATCTGGCCACATCCCAGCTTGAGTTCTAAGCGGCTAACACAATAAAAGGAGATACGGACTTTGAAATATACTTCACCAATAAAACCATATTTTAGCATTGAAAAAATATTGCAAAATGATTTCATTACGAAATGAAATTGATTGACTCAGCTATGTCTAGAAGATAGGACTACTTTCAATTCAAGGTCTTACTTACTAGCCAAAATCTAGACATGGATAACTCTATTGCAATTGAGTGCTTTGTGTGTGTGTGCAGATGAGGAGTTCCTTTTTGTGGTGTTTGATTTCCTGGTTGGCATTCTGATCTTTGCCTCCATTGTGAGCAACGTTGGCGCCATGATATTGAACATGAACGCCATGTGGGCAGAGTTTCAGAGGCACATCGACGCCATCAAGCACTACATGCAGTTCAGGCACGTCAGCAAGGACCTGGAGTTATTCCGTGTTATTCGCTGGTTCTGTGAAGTGCTGAAGAGCCTGGCCATTAAGCTAAGGGCTGAGATTGCTATTAATGTACACCTGGAAACCCTGAAGAAGGTACACACGCACACACATATATGCACGCACGCACGCACTCACGCACGCACGCACGCACGCACGCACGCACGCACGCACGCACGCACGCACGCACGCACGCACGCACGCACGCACGCACGCACGCACGCACGCACGCACGCACGCACGCACGCACACACACACACACACACACACACACACACACACACACACACACACACACACACACACACACACACACACACAAACACCACCACCAACCCCCATCCCTAACACAGCATCATTAGCCTCCACACCGGATCCAAACAGTTTACCCCTCCGTGGTTCACACACAAACACACACACACACACACACACATACACACACACACAACATGAAGCAGCTGTTGTGTTTGTACCTTTGCCGTCATTCATGTTCTTCATGAAGGGCTTGAGGTTCTTCTCGTAGAGGATGGCGCCCTCTGTGTGCCGCTGGCGTAACGTCACCCATGTCTGCTCCAGACGAGAGATCTGGGGACAAGAGGGACAACCATGATGGAACTGTTTTGGGAACGAATTTGCATGTGTGCAGCCTGTGTGTGTCTGTGTTTATGTTTGTTTGTGTGTGTGTGTGTGTGTGTCTGTGTGTATGTATGTATGCAGGTGTGTTTGTGGGTGTGAGTGTGTGCTGTGTCTTTGAGTGTATGCGTGTGTGTGTGTGTGTGTGTGTGTGTCTGTGTCTGTGTCTGTGTCTGTGTGGCTATGCAGGTGTGTGTGTGCGCATGTGTGTGTCTGTGTGTCTCTGCAGCTGTGCGTGTGTGTGCACATGTGTGTGTGTGTGTGTGTGTGTGTGTGTGTGTGTGTACCTGGGGTAGCTCCAGTGCTCTCATGACGGCGGCGAAGCCGAACATGTTTCCCAGGCTGCTCTTGAGCTCAGCGGCCAGCTGGATCGTCTTGTGGAGCAGGGAGGCCCGCTCCTCAGTACTGCCTGTACAGCCCAGGAGGTCTACAGCCATCATGATGGACATGGTATAGAACCTGGGAGGTGGGGGGGAGTAGAGAAAATAGTAGTGGAAATTAAGAATTTAATTTAATTAGAAATTAATTAAAAGATTCGAAGATTGTGAAATGTCATCTAGTGTCTAGCAGCTCTTGTTGTAGTCGTGTACGTCTGGCATAAGGCTAGTGCCTAGGGGAGTTGTGTTTGGGGTGTGTGTTTGTGGAGTTGTGGTTGGAGTGTGTGTTGGGGTGTGTGTTTGGGGTGTGTGTTTGGGGTCTGTGTTGGGGTGTGTGTTTGTGGAGTTGTGGTTGGGTTGTGTGTGTGTGGAGTTGTGGTTGGGGTGTGTGTGTGTTTGTGGAGTTGTGGTTGGGGTGTGTGTGTTTGGGGTGTGTGTTTGTGGAGTCATGGTTGGGGTTTGTGTGTTTGGGGTGTGTTGTGGTGTATGTTGGGGTGTGTGTGTTTGTGGAGTCATGGTTGGGGTGTGTGTGTTTGGGGTGTGTTGTGGTGTATGTTGGGGTGTGTGTGTTTGGGGGGTGTTGTGGTGTATGTTGGGGTGTGTGTGGCCCCTGACCTCTCCAGCAAGTCCAGCCTCAGCTGGTGTCCGTGAGGAAGAGTCAACAGCTCCAGCCCCGAACACACACCCATCATCTTCTGCATCTCCTTGGTAACGCCAAGTATCCTAGCAACCTGTCGAGAGAGATCAGAGGAGAGAGAGGAGAGGAGAGAGCCAGGATAGAGGAGAGGGGAGAGAGGAGAGGGGAGAGACAGGAGAGATGAGAGAGTGGAGAGGGGAGAGTGTGAGGTTTGACTTGGTTCTAATAGATTCACACACACTGAGACGCCACCATAATTAGCTCTTAATTCACATGTTATCAAATATTGACTGAGAGTAAACTCTGTGGAGGACTGTGTAGTGTTTGCTGTATTAACCTCCGGCTATCTGGAAGCTCAGGCGTGCTAGTGGTAATTGAACAACTCTCTGTGACATTTGGGAATTTCTGACATCATTGAGCTACTGTTTAGTACAGCCACTGTTTCATCATTGTATGAAGTGTGTGTGTGTGTGTGTACATAGTATGTTCTGTGTGTGTGTATGTGTGTGTGTGTGCGCACAGTGCGTGTGTGTGTGTGCGCGTGTGTAGTATACTTTATAGTGTTTGTGCATAGTACATGTGTGTTTGTGTGTAGTACGTGTGTTTGTGTATAGTACATATCTATGTGTGTGTGTCTGTATCATCATACCGTGCAGTCGGCCATAGTGATGTGTTTGGCCACGGTCTTCGCATCCACCTCAGCCAGCAGCTCCTTGACCCTCTTCAGAACGCTCATCTCCAGAGGCTTGTTCTCTGGGGGCATCATGGCCGACTGGTACTTCCCTGGCCTGAAGGAGGAGGCCGTCTCCACTAGGGGGGCACTGAAGGCCTCCCCGCCCCCGTCCTCCCTCCCCGGGACCAGCCCCCGACCCTCCTCCACCCTCAGCCGCTCCACGTAGCTCTTAGCAGGCGGGGTGGGGGGGGCACCAGGGCCGGGGCAAGGCCCGGGACAGGGGGCCGGGTTGGGCCGGAGGTCGCAGTAGCTCCCCCCCGTGTCGGAGCCCTCGGCGGAGTAGGCGCGGTGGACGGGCGTGGAGTGGGCGCTGGCCGAGAGCGGGGGCAGGGCCACGTTGTTGTTGGAGGGGCTGAGCTGGGGGTCACTGGACCGCCGGAGGACGGGCGAGGGGGGCACCACCGCCAGGAAACGCCCGCCTGACTGGGTTCTGTGTCGGGTGACTGAGGAGAGGAGGAAGGGGTCAGACGTGGAGGTTCATGCAGGCATACCACAGACACGCACGCAAAGGCACACACACACACAGACACACACACACACAGACACGCACGCACACACACACAGACACCCACGCACGCACGCACATGCACGCACGCACGCACACACACACACACACACACACACACACACACACACAGACACGCACGCACGCACACACACACAGACACCCACGCACGCACGCACGCACGCACATGCACGCACGCACACACACACACACACACACACACACACACACACACACGTACTCTAGACACTCACTCACTCACACACACACACACACACACACACACACACACACACACACACACACAGGTACTCTAGACACTCACTCACTCACTCACACACACACACACACACACACACACACACACGAAAATGTGTTCCTCACTAGCGCTGTAGGCTGGGGAGAGGGGGGCTTCCCCGACGGGGGACAGGGCACAGCGGTACTCCTGGATCTGGTCCATGCTCATCGCACAGTTCCTCATGGCATCTTTGTGATGGTGGATGGTGGAGGGGCTGCAAACACACACACACACACACACACACACACACACACACGTCGTCATCGTCAACACGTCTGTGAGAGACCATCGACTGTCCCCTGATATGATCAGATTACATTAGATAACGCCATTTAATAATGAAGTCATTATCTCAACATCATAATGCTCAGGCAATACATGGGTTCCTATTGATAAGAGGTGGAATTGGTTCAGCATCTGTCATGTGCAGTGCAGAGGAGATAGGATTAATGTTATTGTCCCAAGGGAAAATCTTAGACACACAGTGCAGCTGTACAAACAGTTTACAAATCTATACTTGACGTTGCAGTGAGAAGAGCAGACAGACGGACAGACAGACATGCATGCATGACAAGGCAGTGCAGTAGAGATCAGTGGCAGAGTGACTGGTCCAACTAAGCTACGTCTACACAGAGAAAATGAAAGTGGTGGGCGGTGCTCTGTAACAACACTGGTGCTCACACACACACACACACACACACACACACACACACACACACACACATACACACACACACACACACACACCATCTGCACCCCACGGCCGCGACAGGCTCCGTCTCTGGCTCCGGTACTGTTGGCTCCACTGGACTGATGGACGACTCCGCCTCACTGGCCACACAATGGGAATGAGCAATGAAACATCTGGTATGCAATAATGACACACACACATACACCGCATGCACACACGCACAAACACGTGCGCACACGTGTGCACACACGCACCACACACACGGACACACACCTGACTTTACATGAATCCCCAGAAGAGTGTCTATGAAAAAACATGACCATACACACACTAACAGCTAGATCGCTCATATCTACTAAACTAACAACAAACAACTCTAATAAACTAACAACTCTAATGAACTACCAACTCTAATAAACTAACTCTAATAAACTACCAACTCTGATAAACTACCAAC
>NC_137689.1:64143316-64150816 GCF_963989245.1 Nansenia antarctica | reverse complement strand
GCCAGGCTGGGGTGGGGTGGGCCAGGGTGGGAGTGGTGGGGAGCTGTGGGCTGCTGGTGGGTGCGTTCAGGCAAACGACGCACTGTAGGGCTTGGGAGAGGTCACATGCACACACACACACACGCACACACACACACACACACAGATAGACTTCAACCGACCATCCAACCATCCACAAGAACCCCCCCCACCACCTCCCTCCAACCCTGTACGGCAACACCTGGGGATTCCGTTACCATGGTAACCCCCCCCCCCCCCTCCCCAGCAGCTGATGGAGAACCGGGGGAAGCATGTGGGGAGAGGAGGGGTAGGTGGGGAGGGGGAGGGGGAGGGGAAGGGTGTGTGTGTGTGTGTGTGTTTGGGGGAGGTTAATGTGCTCTTGCGGGGCAGACCACTGGGGCCTGGCCCGGGCGTGTGCAGTCGGGCGCACTGAGGGAGAAAACATGGCTGGATGTTGGACAACCAACGCCTCCACACCCCACTGACCGGGGTCTCCATGCCTCCACCCCCCTCTACCTACCGCCCTGCCCAGCCTACACACACACAGCCCCCCAACCCCACTATCAACGGCCCAGGTCACATGGTTGGTCAGGAAAAAACGCTGGCCCTCAAGAGAAAAAGCTAGAGAGGAGGGAGAAAGAAAGGCCACTTGTTTCACTTACTGACTCAGCATCAATGTCTCTCTCTCTCTCTCTCTCTCTCTCTCTCTCTCTCTCTCTCTCTCTCTCTCTCTCTTTCTCTATCCCTCCCCCTCCCCCTGTTCCTTACCTCCTCCTTACCTGTTGTTCCCCTCTCTTTCATCTGTCTCTCTATCACACTATCTATCTCATTCCCCTCCTCCCTCCCTCCCTGTCAGTGTGTTCTCTGTGTGTGTGTGTGTGTGTGTGTGTGTGTGAGTGCTCTGTATGTGGCTCGTCTGTCGATTAGATTGACAGGAACAGGAACAGCTCACTGATCACTGTGTTCCATAGGGCTCCACAGGGGAGGGAGGAGGGGAAGAGGGAGTGAGGGAGGAGAGGAGGGAGGGAGATAGGAGGAGGGGAGGAGAAGAAAGAGGGGGGGGGCTGCTGGGAAGGAGAGATAGGTAAAGAGAGAGAGACAGACAGAGAGAGAGAGAGAGAGAGCAGGTTTATGTGGATCGGGAGGGTTAATCCAGACACCAGAGAAAGAGGAAATTGCAGGATTAACTCCCTGCTGAATGTAAACGACAGGTCATGTGAGGTTTCAGCATATCTACTGTATTCTAACAGCCTCTCTGTTAGGTTCACCACATGGGCGTCACACACACACACATGCATGCACACACGCACACACGGACACACGCACACACGGACACACGCACACACACACACGCACACACACACACACACACTCAAAACTACTTTTGGGGCCCTTGGTTCATCACATATTGATGATACAATACCCTACTAGGTCACTTATTGATTGATCCTCTCTGCCTCCAGTCATCACTCTGAAAGTCCCATTGAGATGTGAAAGACTTTATCAAACGGAGACTCTGGATAGAGATGGCAACATCAGCCGGGGAGTCAATGAGCTAATAGCTAATAGATGATACATGTGAGGGCCGCACATTTGTGTTTAGGGCTGGGAGTGGAGGGAGAGAGAGAGAAGAGAGAGAGAGAGAGAGAGTGGGGAGAAATAGAGAGAGAGATAGCGACAGAGAGAGAGAGAGAAAGGTGTTTAGCACTAGGAGTGGTCAGGAGGAGGAGTCTGTGCCCTGGCTCCTCCCCCGGGCCGGTAATGGCCAATTAACAGGCTGTGAAAAGGTCAGAGGTCAAAGCTCTGATAGATTGTGGGTCTTGGGGGCTCGTCGATACTAACCTGCTTTGGCCGCCGGCCGGGAAAAAACTATCCAGCTATCCGTTTCCACGGTGACAAGCGTGAATGTGTGAAGCAGAGTGAGGAGTTTCTTTTTTTCTTTTAAACGGTCAGATAAAACCACAA
This sequence comes from Nansenia antarctica, assembly GCF_963989245.1. Taxonomy (NCBI): domain Eukaryota; kingdom Metazoa; phylum Chordata; class Actinopteri; order Argentiniformes; family Microstomatidae; genus Nansenia; species Nansenia antarctica. Next base: position 64,148,851 of record NC_137689.1, on the reverse strand, counting down.
ATCCCACGATGCCCCAGGGGAGGAAGCAGGAGAGAGAGAGAGAGAGAGAGAGAGAGAGAGAGAGAGAGAGAGAGACAGAGAGTGAGTGAGTGAGTGAGAGCGTGAGAGAGGGGGGGGGGGGAGACCATAAGAGAGAGAGCGAGAGAGTGAGAGAAAGAGGGAGAGAGAGAGGGAGATAGAGAGAGAGACAGAGACAGAGAGAGAGAGTGAGGGAGAGAGAGTGAGGGTCGGGGGGGCCGGGGGCGCGGTGCATTGCAGCATCACATCGATGGATCGATATACGCCGACGGGGGATTAATTTGCCCGCCGCTCGAATGATGGAGGCTGGAATGATGAAGACACAGAAATCCAATAGATTTTCATATTCTGAAGAGACACTGATGTCCCTGAGGAGGAGTGACAGACAGCAGCATCTACGAGAAAAACAACAACAAAAGCAGCAGACTTAACCTTTAAACACACACACACACACCAACTGACTGATCGTATCAGACACATCTGATTGAGGAACTCAATTCCCAGACTTCTCTGTGTCCGATTCACTTCCTGAACGCCTATCCTCTCTGACGGTGATGTCAGGCATATGTCCTCCGGCCACCACATCTCATATTTATGATGCCGCTTCCTCTTACTTCTCCCAGCTGCCTGGCCTGAAGGACGGGAGTGGGCGGGACTGTCACTGTCACATCAATCAGCGACGACGTCCACAACAACAACCACAACAACAACCACCACAACCACAACAACAACCAGCACCACAACATCCACAACCACAACGACGACGACAACAACATAGCCATAGGGAAATAGTGTATGTAGGCTTTCAGACTGTAAAACTCCAACTCTGACTCCAAAACTCCATGGCCACTGTTTGTAGCTTCAGCTGTTTCCCTACATCCTCCTGTCTCAACTTCCCAGATGTGTGTGTGTGTGTGTGTGTGTGTGTGTGTGTGTGTGTGTGTGTGTGTGTGTGCGTGCGCGTGCTAATGCCGTTCGGTCAAGGACCTTTGTGGGTCGACTGTATAACTGTTCTCTCTCCAGTGCATACAAGAGCTTAATGGAATGGATCTTGTGTGTGTGTGTGTGTGTGTACAAGCTAATGAGCAGACAGGAAGAGTAGAGAGGGGCAAACAGGCTCACACACGTGCACGCACGCACACACACACACACAGACATACTAAGCTTAGGCTAATCAATAGAGACAGACACACCCTGCGGTCGGATGTTTGTCTTTGTGAGGGAGCAAAGAGGAAAGGCGTTCATGTCAGCTGACACCCGACGCTCCGTCAGAACACAAACACACCCTGACCTATCGACTGGCCCCACAACCTGGACCCAAACACCAAGAGACGGGGGTGACAGGGAGAGAGAGATAGAGAGAGATGGGGTGGGGGGAGACATATATAGTATATAGAGAGAGAGGTGAGGGAGAAAGAGAGAGAGAGAGAGAGAGAGAGAGAGAGAGGGGTAGGTCCCTACTTCCTCTGCCCACTCATAATGTAAATGAGACAGCGTTTGATCCCATAGGTGGACAGGAGATGCATATCAATCAGGTGTGTGTGTGTGTGTGTGTGTGTGTGTGTATATATTAGCGACTGCCGTTGGGAAAACGGTACTGAAGCCAACAATCAGGCTCCTGGAGAAATGCACTGGGAAACAAAGACTGTCACCCCCAAAACCAACACTACAAAAATAAACATATTATATACAGTAACTACTTGCACACTACTGGATCACTTGTGCACTACTTGACTACTTGTACTCTGTTATATTGCATTTCATCTCATTGTACTTTGCACAGAATGTTGCACTATTGAAGCCACTGTAGTACCATCACTTTATTACTTTACTACTTTATTATGACTTATTTGACTTATTTTACATTATTGTGATTTTGTATCTTGATGCTGCAATGCCTGTTGAGGAACCAAAGCCAAAGAATTGTACTCTTGTGTACTACTAATAAAAGCGATTCTGATTCTGATTTTCTGATTCTGATTTTCTGGCCCTGCTTACCCCCAGCCAGACATCAGTGGAGGGGAGCAGAGAGATTGCTCTCCACCGGGGGAGCACTCCCCATGGCTTCAAAACACAGATTAGACGCAAACAGACACACACACACACACACCAAACCTGACTCCTAATAGGCCGGTCATTTTAAGAGACTGCTATCTAAGGGCGCACGCACGCACGCACGCACGCACACACACACACACACACACAGACACGCACGCACGCACGCACGCACGCACACACACACACACACACACACACACACACACACACACACACACACACACACACACATAAATACTTGCCCTGTCTGGCTGTGATAACACACACAGAAACCTTAGAGACCTCAGAAACCTAACGTTCGTTTCAACTCCCTATCTCCCATATGCACTGTCATGAGAATATATCATCTCCCCTCCCCTCCCACTTCTCTCGCTCTCTCCCTCTCGCTTTCTCTCTCTCTCTTTCTCCACCCTTTTCCCTGCTTTATATACTTCCTTATCTCTCTCTCTTTCTGTCGTCTCTCCCTCCCTCTGTTTCTCATCTCTCCCTTCCCTTTCTACAACACTTCAGCAGATCATCAGGGCTGCAGCAGCAAGCCCCCCTAGAGCTGCAACGCCATTGGCCAAAGATGATGTCACCGCTTCCGGGAGCCCGGTTAGCGCAGCGTGCCATTGGCTGGCTGGGCAGACAGGAAGGGAGCGCTGAGGTATCACTTTCATTCATGCAGGGAGAGGCAGAGAGGGGGAGAGGCAGAGACGGGGAGAGGCAGAGAGGGGGAGAAGGGGAGAGGGCTCTCAGACACAGGCCCATTAGTACAGTGCTCTCCATCACAGAGAGAGGGGGGGTGTACCTGCCTACACTCCTAATGGACACACACACGCACACACACATACACACACATGCACAATCCTAAACGTTTAAGCACACGCACACATGCAGGCACGCACCCTTGTGAGCGTTTGCAGTCAGTTGTATACTCTTGAGATGTGCTTCCACACACACACACACACACACACACACACACACACACACACACACACACACACACACATAAACAAAGACAATCATGAGACAGGACAATCATGGAGTAGCTGAGGGGGGTTGGGAGAAGGGAGGTGGGTGTTGTCCCACACTGTCACCATGGTGATGGGGGTTGGGATAGGGGAGGTGGGTGTTGTCTCTGTGTACCACACTGTCGTCATGGTGATGTGCAGATGGAGCGCTTCCTGCTGGCTAGAACTCCACTCTCGTTTTGGGGGAGAGAGGGAGGAAGAGGGGGAGGGGGGAAGGGCCTCCCAAAACACAGCACACACGCACGCACAGCACACATGCACACACACACACACACACACACACACACACACTCAGATCAGTCATGCCCAATGAACGCAGCCCCAAAGATTAGTGTTTTTCTGTGTGTGTATGTTTGCTGTGTGTGTGTGTGTGCATGTACGCGTGTAAGCTGTCAACACTCCCCAGGGAAACACTAGCCCCACACAGAACGTGTTATTCCGAGAGGCGCTCATGGGAAATTAGCCTGTGATACCCCTGCTGTGGTGTCACCCTCACCCTCCTCCTCTCTCTCTCTCTCTCTCTCTCTCTCTCTCTCTCTCTCTCTCTTTCCATCTCTCCCTCCCATCCCCCTCTCTCTCCTCCCAGAGCATGATGTCATTGTTTTGCTGTTGTTCCTGTTGTCTCTTAGGAGGAGAGAGAGAGAGAGAGAGAGAGAGGTATACAAACTGGAGCCAGCCATCACCAACAGAATCACAAGAAAGATTGATAATCATCCCTCTATCTTTCTATCCCTCCATCTCTCTATCCCTCCATCCCTCTATCATTCTATCCCTCCATCTCTCTATCCCTCCATCCCTCTATCATTCTATCCCTCCATCTCTCTATCCTTCCATCCCTCTATCATTCTATCCCTCGATCTTTCTAATGGTACTATTACAGTATGTAATATTATAATAATACAGTATGTTTTTTCAGGGTGGAGGAAGGGGGTGGGGGAAGGGAGGGGGGGGGGGTCGTTCCCTTGACGATCACGCCTCTGGCACAGTCATCAGCCAGCCTGGAGGATTGTGGGTTGGTTTATTCTTCTTCTGGGGTTTATGCCAACTCCAGCACCAGCAATGCCCTGTCTGCTGTTTAGTCACACTGACTTAATTAGACGTAAATGTTCAGTGTCAGCTCAACACTGAATGCGGGAACACAGCGAATCCCTCAACACGATCCAATCAGGGTTAGTTCTTAGCGTAATCTAAATTGAGTTACATCCAAAAGCTTTTTTAAAATTAATTCTCCACATGATTTCGTTTTTCTTAATTGTGTCTAATTAAATGTTATTCTCTAATCCCCTAATATCTTTATGTTTTATGTCATCATTTGGGTTTGGGGATATATATATATCATCTTATCCATGTTTTAATCTTGCCTTATCTCCTAGAATTGAAATTAAGTCTTTTTCAAATGGGCTTAATCGGGGGGACGGGGGGGTAGGAGTTTTTTGGGGGGATTTCAGAATGATTAGAGTATTTCTGATTCGATGCTATCACTTCTATATCCGTCTGAACGGCACATTCCTCCGTCTCCTATCTCCCCCATGATCAAACGCATTGTCTGGCTCTCTCCGCCGCATAGCTCCTCTCGCAGTTGTACTCTGCAAATCACTTAGTAGCACTTTTATTGCCAAGGACCCTTTCATAAAATAAAATGATGCATTAAGAATTCCGCCGGGAGTTTGTAACACACTTACTGAGGCGGCAGACATTTTGGAGGCCTTTTGTAATAATGTCAGAGATATATATACAGGGTAGGAATTTGATATTATATACAGGCTAGACACAGACAGATGTGGATCTGGATCTAGGCTCGAGCACAAGAGAATCAAGAGTGGTGTATGGTATACAAGGTTACTGCTTTAATTATACTGGAAAATATGTCTTCTGCAAATCGCCAAATAAAACAGATGAATGAACAGATGAATATCGGAAGTCTCTTGATGTTTGGAAGGGAGTGAAGGTACATGCTCATTTAAGGCAGAGGCTGAATAAAGTTGCCTAAATGGTCAACATTCTACATTGCCACGGGTGACTTTATTCACCAAAAATGCGTTAATGATGATGCTTCACTTTGTAGCCAATCAAAGTGTTGTTGCTAGGTAAATACCACATAAAACACTGCACGCTAGGTAGGGAGTGTTCCGGAATTATTTGGCAGTAAAGCAACCCTGGAACCAAATCCTCCAACCCCTGCTCTCATCACAGGGGCGTGGTCAGAGGGGGTCGAGGCCAGCCAATCCCTGGCCTCCTGTCGACTCCTCAACCTGAGGTCAGCCAGGGTCATAGGTCAAGTGGACACACACAATAGCAGACCCTCCTGCCTGAATCCCTCATCAGATACTCTCTCTCTGTTCCTCCAATCAGAACACGTGTCATAATCAATACTCCATAACCAGCAATGTAACGCTACACAGATGAATAGATTAGACAGCTAGCGCTAGAGAGGTGGGAGAGTGGT